>NC_041392.1:404891640-404944298 GCF_002162155.2 Triticum dicoccoides
GCCGGCGGCTGTTGGCGGCGGCGGGCGACACGTGGTGGCGCGCGTGTGGCTGCGGGCGGCGGGGCGGACACGTCCAGCCTGAATCGGACGTGTCCGTCGGCGGGAGGAGCGGCGGATCTGGAAAATTAGGGTTTCAAGGGGGGGAGGAGATCCGAAAAATGGGGGGTCTATTTATAGGCATAAGTGGAGCTAGGAGAGTCCAAATGAGGTGCGGTTTTCGGCCACGCGATCGTGATCGAACGCTCTAGGACATGGAGCAGAGTTTGGTGGGTTTTGGGCCAAATTGGAGGGGTGTTGGGCTGCAACACACACGAGGCCTTTTCGGTCCCTCGGTTAACCGTTGGAGTATCAAACGAAGTCCAAATGATACGAAACTTGACAGGCGGTCTACCGGTAGTAAACCAAGGCCGCTTGGCAAGTCTCGGTCCAATCCAAAAATGTTTAATCCCCACACACGAAAGAAAGCTAGAAATGGCCACCGGAGGAGATCGAAGCGCCGGAATGCAAAACGGACAACAGGGAAAATGCTCGAATGCATGAGACGAATACGTATGCAAATGCAATGCACATGATGACATGATATGAGATGCATGAAAAACGAAAACAACACACGGAGACAAAGACCCGAACCCGAGAAATAAATATAAGTTAACGCCGGAAGTGGCAAGAGTTGGAGTACAAAAAGGGAAAGTTACATCCGGGGTGTTACAACACTCCACCACTACGAAAAGATCTCGTCCCGAGATCTAGGACTGAAAGAACTCCGGGTACTCAGAACGGAGGTGATCCTCGCGTTCCCAGGTAGCTTCATGGTCGGAATGGTGTGACCACTTGACTTTGAGAAATTTGATTGACTTGTTGCGAGTCTTGCGTTCAGTCTCTTCGAGAATAGCAACTGGGTGCTCACAATAAGAGAGATCTTCTTGGAGCTCAATGTCCTCGAAGTTTATGGTGCAGTCAAGAGTCTTGAAGCACTTTCGAAGCTGAGAGACATGGAACACATCATGAACATTTGCAAAGTTTGAAGGAAGCTCGAGTTGATATGCAAGGTCGCCTCTCTTGCTGACAATCTTGAAAGGTCCCACGTATCTAGGGGCAAGCTTCCCTTTGATACCGAAGCGACGAGTACCTTTCATAGGAGAGACATGGAGGTAAACATGATCTCCGATCTCGAAAGCCAAATCATGGTGCTTACTATCATAGTAGCTCTTCTAGCGGGATTGGGCTGCTTTGAGGTTATCACGAATGACTTTGCACATTTCTTCTGCTTCTGTGATTAAGTCATTACCCAGCAGCTGACGTTCACCGGTTTCAGACCAATTGAGAGGGGTACCGCACTTCCTGCCATACAAAATTTCAAAAGGGGCCTTGCCCGAACTTGCTTGAAAACTATTGTTGTATGAGAATTCAGCATAAGGAAGACAATCCTCCCACTTCATGCCGAAGGAGATCACACAAGCCCTGAGCATATCTTCAAGAATCTGGTTGACACGCTCGACTTGACCGCTTGTTTGAGGATGGAAAGCAGTGCTGAAGCGGATGTTGGTGCCCATGGCCTTCTGAAAAGAATCCCAAAACTTGGAGGTAAAGATGCTGCCACGGTCTGAAGATATCACTTGAGGAATACCGTGCAGAGAGACAATTCGATAGGTATAGAGTTCCGCCAATTGAGCTGCAGTGATCGACTCTTTGATAGGCAGAAAGTGAGCCACTTTGGTGAGTTTGTCGATGACAACGAATATAGCATCATTTCCACGCTTGGACTTTGGAAACCCAGTCACGAAGTCCATTTCAATGTGGTCAAACTTCCATTCTGGAATGGCAAGAGGTTGGAGGAGACCTGCTGGCCTTTGGTGTTCTGCCTTCACTCTTCTGCAGACATCACATTCATTCACGAATTGAGCGATCTCGCGCTTCATTCGAGTCCACCAATAAGCTTGCTTGAGGTCCTGATACATCTTCGTGCTCCCAGGGTGGATGGAGAGGAGAGAATTGTGAGCCTCGTTCATGATCAGTTTACGAAGTTCACCTTTGGGCACAACAATACGATCCTCGAAGAAGAGAGTGTCCTTGTCACCAAGGCGGTAGCACTTGTACTTGGACTGACTCTTGGCAATCCCAATTTTCACCTTTTTCACCATAGCATCAAGAAGCTGGGCTTGGCGAATCTGGTCTTCTAAGGTAGGAGAGACTTGAAGGTTGGCGAGGAAACCTTGAGGAACAACTTGCAGATTAAGTTTGCGGAAAGCTTCACAAATCTCGGGTTGATAAGGCTTAAGAATCAGACTGTTGCAGTAAGCCTTCCTGCTCAATGCGTCAGCAATCACATTGGCCTTTCCTGGAGTATACTCAATACTCGGATTATACTCTTGAATCATTTCGACCCATCGAGTTTGCCTGAGGTTGAGATTAGGCTGAGTGAAGATGTACTTGAGACTCCTGTGATCAGTGAAAATGTCCACTTTTCTTCCCAATAGAAGATGTCTCCAAGTGAACAAAGCATGCACAACTGCCGCCAACTCGAGATCATGAGTGGGGTAGTTCTTCTCATTAGGCTTCAACTGGCGAGATGTATAAGCAACAACTTTCTTCTCTTGCATCAATATTGCGCCAAGACCTTGGAGAGAGGCATCACAAAAGACCTCGTACGGCTTGGATTCATCAGGCGGAGTCAGAACTGGAGCAGTGATCAATTTCTCTTTCAAAGTGTTGAAGGCAATATCACACTCCGGAGACCAAACATACTTGACATGCTTCTGAAGAAGATTTGAGAGAGGCTTCGCAATCTTAGAAAAGTTTTCAACGAATCTTCGGCAATAGCTTGCGAGACCGAGAAAACTGCGGAGTTGTTTCAGTTCTGAGGAGGTTCCCAATTCACAATTTCAGACACCTTCTCAGGATTCACGGAAATGCCCTTGGCGGAGATGATATGACCAATATAAAGAACCTCATGGAGCCAAAATTCACACTTGGAAAACTTGGCGTAGAACTGATGTTCTCTGAGCTTATCAAGAACCAAACGCAAGTGCTTGGCATGATCTTCCTTGTTCTTGGAGAAAACCAGAATGTCGTCGAGATAGACCAAAACGAAGTCATTGGTGTAGGCGTTGAAGATGAAATTCATCATGCGAGAGAATGTCGGAGGAGCGTTGGCGAGGCCAAAAGACATGACAGTGTATTCATATGAACCAAAGCTTGTTCTGAATGTTGTCTTGGGAATATCTTCTTCACGAATGCGAATCTGGTGATAACCCATACGAAGATCAAGCTTGGAGAATACTTGAGCACCTTTGAGTTGTTCGAACAGCTCATTGATGTTGGGAAGTGGGTATTTGTTCTTGATGGTCTTCTTGTTCACTGGACGGTAATCAACACAAAGTCGGTCCGTTCCATCCTTCTTCTTCACAAAAAGAACACCACAACCCCACGGAGAAGTACTAGGCCGGATAAGACCCATTCTTTCTTGCTAATCGAGTTGCTTCTTCAGCTCCTTCAACTCTTCAGGTCCGAGCTTGTAAGGACGTTTGCACACAGGTTCCGTGTCAGGCTCAAGTTCAATAACGAATTCAACTGGCCAGTGCGGAGGCATTCCTGGGAGCTCTTCTGGAAAGACGTCTTGATATTCGCAAACGACTGGAATTTGAGAGATGGCATCCAATTCACCCTTCTCATTGAGAGAAAACAGACGGATAGTATTATCCCGAGCGGCAAAGACAATTGCATCCTCAGACGAATGAGTCAATTGAATCTGCCTGGCTGCACAATCAAGCTGAGCCTTGTGCTTAGAAAGCCAATCCATCCCGAGAATAAGATCAATATCCGAGTTACCAAGAACCATTGGGGAAGAAAGGAACTTGTAGTCTCCCAACGTGATAGTAACATCTGGCACCTCTAGACTAGCACTCAAACGTTTGCCAGGAGAAACAATATCCATTTGTTTACCCAAATGAGAAGAAACGAACTCATGCTTGGTAAAAAATGGCTTAGACATGAAACAATGCGATGCACCCGTGTCAAAAAGAACTCTTGCAGGAATATCATTAACAGGAAGGTTACCCATGATCACATCTGACGAGTGCTGTGCCTGAGTTGCATTCATCAAATTGACCTTGGCATGCTTGGTGTTATGCTTGACCATAGTTGTACTTGCCGATCTGACAGGAGGAGGAGGAGGAAGCCGCCTCTGGTTGAAACACTTGTTGGCATAGTGACCCTTCTGTTGGCACTTGTTGCACGTGACCTCTGAAAGCGGACGGTGATGCGGAGCACTCGATCTTGGAGCTTGAGACGGAGTCTTGTTCTGAAAGCCTGGGTTGGGTGGGTGGGAAGAACCACTGCCACCTTTGCTCTTCTGCTGATACGGCTGACGGAACGGAGGAGGAGGAAGCCAAAACTTCTGCTGCTTGGCCACTTGAGTAGAGGAAGAAGGAGTAACATCTCTGACTCGCTTCCTGGAAGCATCACACCTCAACTGAGCAGCCTCTTGCTTCAGTGCCATGTTGTAGAACTCATCGTATCTCAACGGCTCAAAGAGGACAAGAGCGAGCTGAATATCTTCTCTGAGACCACCCCTGAACTGATATATCATACTCCTCTCATCAGGCACGTCCTGCTTGGCAAAGCGGGCAAGCTTCTGGAACAACTTGTTGTAGTCATAGACAGACAAAGAGCCTTGCTTCAGATTGCGGAATTCCTCACGCTTGCTTTCAACCACGCTCTGCGGAATATGATGAGCTCAGAAATCTCGACGGAAATCATCCCAAGTGATAACACGTCCACCTCTGGAATCCTTGTACTGCTGGAACCATTCTCCAGCTTGATCTTTGAGTTGGAAGGAAGCGAACTTCACAAAGTCCTCAGTCCTGACGTTACTGCACTCGAAATGCTTACACAGATCCACAAGCCAATCGTCAGCATCGGTTGCCTCAACACAATTGCTGAAAGTCTTTGGCCCGTTAGCAAGGAACTGGTTGAGTGTAGCAAAGTGACTCTGATTGCTGCCTTGATTCCCTTGACTGCCTTGATTGCGCTCTTGAAGAATTTGCATGATCAGCTGTGTGTTTGCATTGGTTGCGGCCATCACAGCTTGCCATGCCTCTGGAGGAGGTGGAGGTGGTGGCGGATCTTGATTCTGGTTCTGACTGGTGCTCTTAGCGGGAGCCATCCTGAAGAGGTTGACCACCGTTAGCACATGGACAGATAAATATTGAAGCTGAATCCAATGGAATGAAAATTGCAACATATAGTCTTCACATCCGAACAAAATGAACGAATGCATTCCTCTTCAAATGGTCACATATCCATAAATTGAGGAGCCACGTGGAATTAAGGTAGAGAAATAAATCAACAAGGTACGGATCAAGAACGAATAATCGGTAAGAAATCCCAATCTCAAACCAATATCCGTGGAAGAAGAACTAGAGCTACTAGAATTCCCACCTATGTAACTCCCGAACCTTTCCGGTTATGCAATCAGGTGTTGGGGATACAGGGGAAGCATAATATCTCACCCAAACTAGCAAATCCTACATCCAGCTGCATCCATCCTTCAACACATAACCAAGAAACCTTCGGAAACCATCTACCTCAACCTTCGAAAAGCATCCGTTATACAAGTTATGGCGATACTCCCGAACTCCCGCCCCAGTACTGGGTGGCGTCGAGGTTATCTCACCAACGAACTGCATAAAAGAGATTTTCGATGTCGGCGAACATATCTCAAGTATTCCAAAATTGCAACGATAAAATTATGATGACAACACCTCAGAGCTCAACTCCCCGGGACACTTCCACTAAACCCCTGACAGGAGGCACTAAGACAATATTCTCATCATAAGCCATCGGAACAAATCCAAGATACTCGCGTGATCCTAAATTTTTTTAGTGAAATTTGAGAAGAGAAGAGTCAAAACTCTATGTCAGGATGCCTTACCAGAGCGATGAGGAGACTGGGAAATAAAAAGAATTCCTAAACTCTCCGATATATAATTCCTAAATGACTCAAAACATTTTTTCTAGACAGAACTCGGCTGCTAAAAACACGATCAAGCAATGGGGCTCCTATGGTCGGGGAAGGCTCTGATTACCAACTTTCTTCCCAATATATGCTACCATAATTGCCTTACCTTTCCTATAAGCTTAAATAGTCTTGATCGCGAGGGTGCGAGATTGCTGAGTCCCTGTGGCTCACAGATACTATAACTCCAGATGCAGGTCCAGGTGATTCCGCTCCAGGTGACGATTACGAGCTCAAGTGGGAGATCGACGAGGACTCTCAGCGTTATTATGTTTCCTTTCCCGATGATCAGTAGTGGTGCCTAGTTGGGGTTTGATTCAGGGCCTTGTCGCATGTTGGGTTTTCTTCTATTTTGGCGCCGTAGTCGGGCCATGAGTGTTTGTATGATGGATGTTATTTATGTACTCTGATGTGACGTGGCGAGTGTAAGCCAACTATGTATCTCCCCTTTTATTATATATATTACATGGGATGTTGTGATAATTTCCTAACTTGCGACATTGCTTTCAATGCGGTTATGTCTCTAAGTCGTGCCTCGACACGTGGGAGCTATAGCCGCATCGAGGGCATTACATGGAGCTAGTATCTGTCCATTATCTGATGAATATACAGATAATATCCAACTTGCCTCTGGCAAGTGTACGAGGAGTATCCGACAATAGTCTGATTAGCATCTGACCATTATATGGTTGCAACATGAGCAGTGTTCTAGGCATATATTGCTTGTGTCTGGGAAGTGTACAGGCTATATACGACCATTATCCGGCTTGTGTATGGAAGTGAGCTGGAGCCAACACAGCGTGGGCACTCATGTACGCGGATGAGCAGGGAGCAGTAGGAGGAAGACGAGCGCGCACTGGCCAGACTCGGCAACGACGCTGAGCAGCGCCGCTGCTGCCTGGACAGCGGGACGTTGGGTCGCGGACGCTTGCTGGTGAGGCACGCGGTGTAGAGTATCCGCGGAGCCACGACGGACGACCCATGTCGCGGGGGTGGAAGCCGGAGCAGGGAACCGACGCGTGCAGTTAGGCCAGCTGCGGGACGGGAGCCGACCGCGGGCGGAGTCGCGAGGGCGTACGCGGAGAGACTCGGGGCCGGGGTGGAGTAGGGCGGAGGCGATGCCGTGCGTGGCCATTCTCTGAACATTGTCTGAATAGCATCTGAGCAATGTTCAGGCTATCCGACTAGTATCTGACTTGCATCTCGACTATCCATGGGTGTATAGGGTAGTATTTTGCTGGTGTATGGCTAATGGTTTGACTTGCATCTAGTTAGCTTGCATAGATGGTATATGCAGGAGCGAACACGCGTTCCGGCCGGAAGCAAGGCGCAGCGCGGAGGAGAGCAGACGCGAACGACGCATGGATGGACACGACCGACCGAAATGAGCCCACGCCGCGCGCGGGCGCAGGCGGACTGCCGCATGTTGCAACGGTGGCGACGAATACGCACCGCCCAGCACGGATGCGCCGAGGGCGTGCTGATGTCGAGCCCTCGATCGGTGCCGGAGAGGTGGCGACGTCATGGTGATGATGAAGATGGCAAGGCCGACGGCGAGGATGCGCCGTCCCACGCGGCCGCTCCGGGGGCGGGTCGAAGTCGAGCCCCCGAGCGCTACCGGAGGTACGGCGCGACGCCGCGGCGATGAAGATGAAGATGGTCCCGCCCGGACTGCGAAACCAGCAGCAGCGCGGTAGCATAGTACCGCCCCACGGTGGGTGCCAAATGTCGTGGTATTCTCACGGGGGGGGTGCAAGATG
This sequence comes from Triticum dicoccoides, assembly GCF_002162155.2. Lineage (NCBI taxonomy): Eukaryota > Viridiplantae > Streptophyta > Magnoliopsida > Poales > Poaceae > Triticum > Triticum dicoccoides. The sequence continues at coordinate 404,899,417 of NC_041392.1, forward strand.
ACATATGCCACAAGGTGGCTTCGTGTGAGGGCAAGACTGCTGCCGGAATATCCAGGGACGGGTATGCGACTATCAGGCGCTAGTGTACCCAGGTTCAGGGCTCTCCGGAGAGATAACACCCCTACTCCTGCATGTCTGAGTATATCTGGTACAGAGTGCTCCTGGAGATGTATCTGAAAGCAGTGCCACAGGCATCTGGTTTCATATATACGAGTATGTGGCATGCTCTAGTGGCCGGCCATGCTCATGGCTCATTGCCGTGAGCATGTCTATGCTCATGCGTGTGTGTGGATGGCTTGCTAGCTAGCTCTCTTGCTAGCTAGCTTGCTTGTGTGTGTGCATGAGTGTGTGAGTCCATCCCCTGATGGATGGATGTGTGCCTATATATATAGGAGTTGGCATGGGTGGTAGTGGCTTTGGTTGGAAGCTACCTTGGGTAGCTTACAAGCCAAGCTATCTAGGCATGGCTAGTGGCATGGTGCATGTCTCGTCAGGCTGCAGTTGACTTCGGGCAGTCGGCCTGGTGGAGGAGTCGGCAGCCAGTAGTCGGCCTGGTGGAGGAGTCGGCAGCCAGTAGTCAGCCTGGTGGAGGAGTCGGCAGCCAGCAGTCGGCCTGGTGGAGTAGTCGGCAGCCAGCAGTCGGCTGGGTGGAGCAGTTAGCGGCCAGCAGTCGGCTGGGTGGAGCAGTTAGCGGCCAGCAGTCGGCAGCCAGCAGTCGACCTGGTGGAGCAGTCAGGAGCCAGCAGTCGGCAGCCAGCAGTCGGCCTGGTGGAGCAGTCGGTAGCCAGCAGTCGGCCTGGTGGAGCAGTTAGCAGCCAACAGTCAGCCGCCGGCCAGGTAGTTGGACTGAGGGGCTTTTCTAGCCCCGATGTCTTGAATTCTTGTCTCGCCGTCTTCGGGGTATCCGTGTCCAATTACTCCGACACATCTCACATGGTTGGTTATATAAATTATGTGGGATCTACTTGATTTTTCGTCTTGATTTCAATTACAAAATGGGGTCACAACGGCAATGGACGGTGTTTGAATGGCTAGACCTTTTATCTGCAGTGAACATGCAACTATTTGTGTGACGTAAAAGAATTGGAATTATTCAGGGTTTGTTTGGACATTTTATACATTAAATTGTTTTATAGCCATTTCAGGTGCACAATTCAAAATTAAACTACATGCACATGCTCCGGTGCACCAACATGGGTTGATAAATCATATACATGTCCATGGGATTATGCTTATGTCCCATGCAAGAAATGGCGATGAATTTCGAACACTACGGTACCGTGGCTCTACGGCAAACGTTGACGTACTTGCTTTTGTAATTCTAGTAAATCCAAAAGTCGTCCGCAATTCATGAAACTTGGCATGCTATCATGGAGCAGCATCAACATGTCATGGTAAAAAAATTGTCCCATTTGGGGCATGTTTGGGTATAAGCTTCTCATAAACTAGAGCTTCTCACAACAAGCATGATGGTTTCGGAAGGGAATGTTTCACCTTTCTGGACAAAACGATATCCGTTGCCTCTTAGCGATTTCAATTTTTTCCCTACTGTCAACATGGAACAACAGGGGTGTTGTGTCAATTTTTGGGATTTTTGGGGTTCGCTTGGACATTTTTATACATTAACTAAGTTTTCTATGCATCCATGTGCATAATTCAAATTTTAAATACATGCACATGCTCTAATGCAAATAAATTAGCTGAAAATTCAAATCTGTGTCCTTGGTTGCATGCTTAGGTCCCATGCAAGAACTGGGAATGAATGTCAAACACCCTGCCGCCGTCACTCGGCCGCAAATGTTGAGATACCTGGTTTTTAAATTCTAGTAAACCCAAAACTCATCAAAAATTCGAAACTTGGCATGCTATCATGGAGCGGCATCAAAATGCCATGGTAAATTTTTTGTCCCATTTGGGGCAGGTTTGGGGATATGCTTCCCACAAACCAGAGCATCTCACAACAAGCGTGATGGTTTCGGTAGGGAACGTCCTACCTTCGGGGACGAAACGATATCTGTTGCCTCATCTCGATTTCAGTTTTTTCCTAGTGTCAACATAGAACAATAGGAGTGTTGTGTCAATTTTTGGGATTTTTCGGGGTTCGCTTCGACATTTTTATACATTAACTGAGTTTTCAATGCGTTCATGTGCATAATTCAAATTTAACTACATGCAGATGCTTTAATGCATATAAATTGGTTGAAAATTCAAATTTGTGTCCTTGGTTGCATGCTTAGGTCGCATGCAAGAAATGGGAATGAATGTCAAACACCCTGCCACTGTCACTCGGCCGCAAACATTGAGATACCTGATTTTTAAATTCTAGTAAATCCAAAAATCATCAGAAATTCCCGAAACTTCGCATGCTATCATGAACCAGCATCAACATGTCGTGGTAATTTTTTTGTCCAATTTGGGGCAGATTTGGGGATATGCTTCTCACAAACCAGAGCTTCTCACAACAAGCCTGATGGTTTCGGTAGGGAACGTCCTACCTTTGGGGACAAAACGATATCTATTGCCTCCTCTCGGTTTCAATTTTTTTCTAGTGTCAACATGGAACAACAGGAGTGTTGTGTCAATTTTTGGGACTTTCGGGGTTCGTTTGCACAGTTTTATGCATTAACTGAGTTTTCAATGCATTCATGTGCATAATTCAAATTTGAACTACATGCACATGCTCTATTGCATATAAATTGGTTGAAAATTCAAATCTGTGTCCTTGGTTGCATGCTTAGGTCCAATGCAAGAAGTGGGAATGAATGTCAAACACCCTGCCACTGTCACTCGGCCACAAACATTGAGATACCTGGTTTTTAAATTCTAGTAAATCCGAAACTCATCTGAAATTCATGAAACTTGGCATGCTATCATGGAGCGGCATCAACAAGTCGTGGTAAATGTTTTGTCCCATTAGGGGCAGGTTTGGGTGTATGCTTCTCACAACAAGCATGATGGTTTCGGTAGGGAACTTCCCACCTTAGGGGACGAAACGGTATCCATTGCCTCTTATAGCTTTCAAGAAGTTTCTCATGTCAACATAGAATAACAGAGTGTTGTGTCAATTTTTGTGATTTTTCGGGGTTCGTTTGGACATTTTATGAATTATCTAAGTTTTCAATGCATTTATGTTCATAATTCAAATTTGAACTACATGCACATGCTCCAGTGCAATAAATTGGTTGAAAAATCAAATCTTTGTCCTTCGGTGCATGCTTAGGTCCAATGCAAGAAATGGGAATTAATTTCAAACACCAGGGCACCGTTGATTGCCCGGCAAAATGTTGACGTACTTTGTTTTTAAATTCTAGTAAATCCAAAACTCATCTGAAATTCATGAAACTTGGCATGCTATCATGGAATGGCACCCGCCATGATGTGGTATTTTTCGTGTCCATGTTGAGAGAAGGCGCACTCGTATAACAGCCAACAAAGGCATGTTGGAAAAATAGCTGCCACTTTAATAGCTTAAACGTGAGGCCATGTGTCATATATATATATATATATATATATATATATATATATATATATATATATATTCCCATTCTCAATATACCTCATATACACATTAATTATATCTCTTTATTATTCTCAATATAATTCATTAAATATTCTAAGATACCCCAATACGAGTTTTGTTGAAAAAATATCATCTGCGATGTACTTTTTGTAATATACCTTTTTCACGTATAAACACATCAGTATATACATAAACATTTAAAAATATGTAGACTCACATGAATTTTTTCATGGAACTCATTTTGGGGTATCTAATAATTACTAATGAAGTATATTAAAAATAATAAAGTGGTATATATATATATATGGTTGCTCGCCGTTGAGGCAACCGTGGAGTGCTCTGCTCGCGTCCCTCCACATGCCCTCTGCCAGCGGTAGGGCATGCACACGATCACGTCGGGGGCCCCATATGCATGTGGTTGTGCCACGCGTGTTGCCACGCGATGTAGTTACGTGCACCACGATGGAGTTACTCGCTGCAAATTAGAACTGCCATCAGGGCTTGCCGATATTACCGGCCGTCCGGCTTCCCCTTTAATTCCCGCGGCCATTATAACCTTAGTCTCTTCAAACTTTCGATCGCGCCCAAGAACACAACAAGCACACCCACGATGACACATAGAGAGGGGATCTCTAGCGGCGCTTGAATGGAGTTCGGCGAGCATAGAGTGGAGACCCATGGGAGGGAGACAGATCTCTCGGTGGTGTACACCATCGACCATGCCGTGGTGGATGACTACATCAATAGCGCTGAGCAGTTTCTTACTCGAGACAAGTACAAGTTGGTCGGCATCGTCCTCCAGTACACCGCCGGTCGTCCCAGCATACATCAGAAGGTTGTCGTCGCCCAGTTGCGCGTGCGCCATCATGTCCTTATCTACCACTACTGCATGGCCATAGAGCCTTGCGACCGTTTCAACAGGTTTGTCAACAGCACCAACTACAAGTTCGCCACGATGGAAACCACCAACGATGTAAAAGCGCTCAGTGTTACAGGCTTGGCCTGGAAGAACCTTGTCAAAATCCGTGACCGCTACAGGGTCTGGGGCAGCACGAAGAAGGACTCCCTGGTCGAACTCACCTCGGCCATCATCGACCCCTACTACGAAAAGATGAAGCAGGATGCCCAGAGAACAAGTCCCCTATCCTGGCACAGGGCCTGGATGCAGCAACTGGATTAACCTCACCTCAATTTCGGGGCCAAGAGCGTGTACACATGCTACGAGATGCATAGGCGGATCATTGACATGAGGAAGTGCCTCGCTACCCAAATCGACGAGCCCGGATCGAGCCACAAGCAGAGCAAGCGTCACAAGAAGTAGATGATGATCATATGATCGTTTATGCTAGTTAATCATGCATGTAATATATAGTTTACTTTATTGGTGTGTGGAAATGTCATGTGTATAGTAGCCACCTATGTAATTATGCATGTAATAGTTTACTTTGGTGTGTGCAAATGCTATGGTTGTAGTAGCCACCTATGTAAGTGGATGCTTAATTTGGTTATGCATCCATGTCCTTATAAGTGTGTGTGTGTGTGTGTGTGTGTGTGTGTGTGTGTGTGTATGTTGTTCTTCTATATGCAATCCCATCGCACAACACACATGTCTTATTAGCAACAACCGTCTGTGTTATTATCGGTCTTCGCACACATTTCTGATTACAGACCTATTTGCCGCGTAACACACATCTTGTTATATTGAACCGTTTTTGTTCTCTTGTCTCAACACAAACAGTTCATCCGAGTGAACCACATGCCGTATATCGCACACACCTTGATCTGGCTGACCGTTTCCATTGTGTTGCCTAATCACACATAGTTCATCCTAGTGAACCGTATGCTGTATATCGCACACACCTTCATCTGGCTGCCTGTTTCTTTTGTTCCTCCTCATCGCAAACAGTTAATTGAACTGAACTGTATGCCCTACGTCGCACAGGCAACTAAAATCTGAACCGTGTTTGATGCATCCTCCATCGCAAACGTTTTGCACCTTTTTTGACGGTTTTTTACACCATTGTTTGCTATTATTGCATCGTACACAGTTTTGTTGAAGGGTTTGTGATCGTAGTGTCGCGTTAGCAGCATCCTGCAGTAGTGATATGCTAACTACAAACAACAAAACAACCAAAAACCATAGAAATAAACATGGCGTAATGCAAACAACCAAATATAGCAATAAATACTGGACAAGTTCTCACTACAAAAAGGGTTCTAGAAAAAAATCACGGGATCCCCCCAGTGAAGAGGCACGACAAAACAAATCATGGGTTTCCTCACTTGTCACAGATTGGCTCCTCCTCATGGTTGCCGTTGATGAGGTCCAACTTGGCAGCTAAGGATCCCATGCCAGCGTCGCAGAATGTGTCCTTCAGATATGATAAAAGGAGCTCCATGGCGATGAAGGATGGCAAATTGTTCATAACGAGCCGCATGAGATCAGCGGTAGGGCCATCGACGAGATTGACTGCTTTCAAACCCGAAGGGTTGGGGGTGGGCAACTTAACCTGAGACATAGCCCACGTCAAGTCGTTGTTGTAGATGACCTCAATGTTGTAGCCGGCATCCACAACATGCCAGAATACTCTAGCCCGCTGATTGTAAGGCTCCGTCCAGTCATCGTTGTCAGCTTCCTTGGTGGCCACCTTGCTGACATCGGGAGAAGTGGCCGGGGTAAAGCTCTTTTGGGCCATTCGCTCCTCGAGCTCCCTGGGAAGCGTAGCCGGGCTTAGGCTGCGATGCTCTGGAGTGGGGGAGGGGGTGGGGATTGGGATTGGGATCTATAGGAAAGGGGGCATTTTGCAGGCATTATCTAAGAAACTCAGGGTGGCGAGGGTATGTATATCAGTGGGTAACTTGCACAGGCAGATCGGCAGAGGTTAACGATGCAGGCGGCACGGCGGCGGTGACCTAGATAGGTTTCGAGAGAGGGATGGGTGGTGTGCATGTGTGTGAGCGGGGGATTTGGGGTGAGCGAAGGATTTCGGGTGTGTCTGGAGAGGATCCAAGGTGGTGTTTGAGGAAATGCCATGGGTACTGAAAATTTTACTAGGCGGGAGAAAAATGGCGGGGCTACCGAAAATTTGGATCAAGTGATTGAAGTAGAGCGGGGAGGGAGTAACGAGCATCACACACGGTTAAAATATAATAACCGTGTGCTATCAAACAGGAAAACACCCCAGCCGAGCAGATATTTTTGAGATTGCGAGGGATGCAGGCGGGAGTAAAATGCTGGGGCTACTAAAAATTGGGATCAACTGATTGAAGCACAGCGGGAGTAATAGACATCGCACACAGTCCACACAAACTAATCGTGTGCTATCAAACAGAAAAACCCTCTAGGCGAGTAGATATTTTCGAGATTGCGAGGGAGTAGATATTTTCGAGAGTGGGAGGGAAGCCTCGTGGAGCCCAATCTATGGTGATGATTTAGGTGACATGGGCAAGGGCGTGGCACACGGGTAGTCCTAGGGAACCGTGTCTGTTGCATACCCGATCGTAGACGGTTGTTGCATCCGACTCGTATGTTGTTTATAAATTTGGCGTAAAAACAAGAAAGGGTCAGGACACGAACACACTTGCATGTCGACCAAATATATGTATGAAAAGGGTGGTTTGATGTTCAAATAGCCAATGCACAACTTTGATGTGGCACCTGTCCCACGAAGTGCACATTATTATTGCTAGCCCCCCCCCCCCACACACACACTTCGTGTTTGCGGGAGGGGAATCCTATATGAACGCATGCCCCCAAATAGTTAGGTCTAACATCTCACCCTACCATAACACAAAACCGAAAGGAGTACATCAGGGTCACCCCACCTTTTGCTTTCGATCAAATGTGGATCTTGTGCGGGCCCACAGATGTGTTCTTCTGGTGTGATATAGGTGAGACCACATACGAACCACACCTCGGGTAGCCCGATATGTGTGTGTGTGTGTGCACATGCATGTGTGTGTGTGTGAAATCGATGTGGTGTGATATTTAAATAACCGAATAACAAATTTGATGTGGCACATGTGCATCGCAAATTAAACGGACATCCCCGACCCCATGGAGGTTCATCTAGTGCGAAGTAGTACTATGCCCCCCCCACACACACTTTGAGTCAGTGGGAGGGGGCATCTCACCAAGGCGTATTGTAACACTGATCAAGAAGAATCACCACCTAGGTCGTATAACCTCTCTCGTTGTTGGGTCAAAGTCATGCATGGACATCCACACGTGGCACCACAAATAGGCTAGCTTCTCGCTAATAATCACGTGAGGGAGTGCCTGAAGACAACCACTGCGTGCATGTGTCCCAAACATATGTATGAAGTGTTATGTCGTGTTTGAATATACCCAATGCACTACTTTGATGTGGCACCGTCCGTTTGGAACCAGAAAGTCCCCACACGGAGCGAGGGTTCACGACGCGTATACTACACACACACACACACACACACACACACACACACACACATATATATATATATATATATATATATGTATAGTGTCACTATTCATCACCCAGGGTGCAGAATAAGTTTTCTTCACCCGAGATAATCTTACGATCATTTTATAATTAAATTACATTTGGAATTCAAATAGTTACATTCCTATTGATTCACTACATAAAATTTGATATAAGAAAATAAAATATAGGTCATAAAATAAGAAAATTTGCAGTTTATGTGTATTTTAGACTATGTTTTTATGTTTGTAATTTGACATAACATAAAATATTTTTTACAGCGATTATATATTTTCTTACGGTCACTTTTTGCGTCGGAAATAAGACAAAACTTACGAAACATAAAATTACGGTGCATTGACGGTAAAATAGAGGGGGTGAAGAATAACTATTCCTCACCCAGGGTGACGAATAGCGCGACCCAATAGTGTTACTATTCATCACCCAGGTTGCAAAATAAGTTATTCTTCACCCGAGGTAGTCTTACGATCGCTTTCTAAATAAATTACGTTTAAAATAAAATAGTTACATGCATTTTGATTCAATATGTAAATTTTTTTATAAAAAAACAAAAATGTAGGTTATAAGACCAGAAAAATCACATTTTATGTATGTTTTACACTATGTTTTTATATTCGTAATTTTACGTAACATAAAATATTTTTTACGGCGAGTATATATTTTCTTACGTTCTCTTTTTATGTATGAAATAAGACGTAATTTACGAAACGTAAAAATACGGTGCATTGATGTCAAAATAGAGAGGGGGTGAAGAATAACTATTCCTCTATATATATATATATATACAACATGTCTATACTGATAATATTATCAGAATAGTTATTCTGATAACACTTCGGCACTCCACGCTCAATGCAAGTGCACATCATTGTTTGAACCAAGTGTGCTGTAGTACTGAGGCAAGTGAACTTCCCGTGGGAAAAAACTGCACGCAGTGTTTTTTTCTGTTCCTGTTTTCGCTCTAGTTTTTTAACCATTTTTTGGAACAAAGCGTGTAATATATTGTTGAAAAGCTATGGATTAGGCGCAACTTCGCCATGTTGAGCACTTTTCGAGATTCCTCACAGTTTAAGAGTAGTTTTCAAAATGGTGCGGCCCACAACGAGTGGCAGCGAGCATTTTTTCGCATTTTTTTCTAAACCGCTCGTCGGAATGAAGCAAATGATACACCGTTGGATAGATATCGTCGAGGAGTATCTTTTTCATATCTATTTCTATCTCTAATTCATTATGGTTTAAGAGCAGTTTCAAATTTACTAAATCGCGGAATTCTGTTTTTCAATTTTTTTCAAATTTTTGGTACTGTTTTCGCTCTAGTATTTTAACCGTATGTCGAAACAAGGCGTGTAATATGTCGTTGGAAAGCCATGGATAAGGCGCAACTTTCACATGTAGAAATGGTTTTGAGATTCCTTACGGCTTTAAGTTAATTTTGAAAATCATGTGGCAGACGACAAGTGGCAGCGGCCGTTTTTCGTGAAATTCTTACAAACCAGTCATCGAAATGATTCAAATGATATGTAGTTGGAAATATATTGACGAGACACAACTTTTTCATGTAGAACTCTCTCTCTCTAATTCCTTACGGTTCACGAGCAGTTTTAAATTTACCGAAATGCGGACACTATGTTTTTCGCGACACCCAAATCGACATGGGTACTTCATCCGACTGAAAACCGCACTGCATCAGATGAAAAATCGCACTGCATCAGACGTGTTAGATAACTGCATCGGACGTTTTTGAGAACCGCACTGCATCAGATGTGGGTACTTCATCCGATTGAAAACCGCACTACATCCGACTGAAACGCATTTTGTTTTAAATGGAGTCTATTGAAAAGTCCTTGGTAGTGGACTTTTGTTCTAAATGAAGTGTACTGAAAAGTCCATCGTAGAGGACTTCTTTTAGACCAAAGTCCACTGCATTTTTATATTTTCTTAAATGTATTTAAGTTTAAATGGAGTGTACTGAAAACCCGTCCATAGTGTACTTTTTGTAAGACCAAAGTGCACTGCATTTGCATGTTTTTTAAATGCATTTTACTAAATGGTGTGTACTGAAGAAGGTTTCCTTCATAGTGGACCTTTTTTTAGTTTTTTAGACAAGTGCCCTGCATTTACATGTTTTCTTAAATGTATTTTATTTTAAATGGAGTGTACTGAAAAGTCCTCCGTGGTGGACTTTTTGTAAGACCAAAGTGCACTTCGTTTGTATGTTTTTCTAAATGCATTTTTGTTCTAAATGGAGTGTACTGAAGAAGGATTCCTTCATAGTGGACTTTTTTATACCAAAGTGCACTGCATGGTCGAAAAGAATGAACCACAACACCACGTGATATGAATAACACTTTTTAAACAAAATCATGTATGTGTTTGCATTACTGAACTGCAAGTTTCTATAAATATTTTTTGTAATGTGTTCTGCACTGCAAAAAGGAGCTGCATCAAATTGCAACAGAAAGAACAACATTATACAGTTGAATGAACCTCTCACAAACAAGCAGAGAACTTCGCAACACACACAAACTGCTTGTGTTTTTTACTTTTTCTTACAAGTACGTTTTGAGAACAAACGAACTGCATATATTTTTTTCTCCCATTTCTCAATGGTGATCAAAACAAATAGCAATCATTAGTGCCGAACGAACTGCAAGGCAACCATGGGAACTGCGAGCCACACGCCAGCGAGCTGCACGGTTCTATCGCCGGCCACGACAATTTTTTTCTTCTGAAAAACCCGCTGGCCGGAGCTTTCATCTACTGTCAATGTGCACTATGATGGCCCCTGCCGCTAGGGATGCAGAGGAGGAGGTGGGTGGACTGCACGTCATGCGCACAACCGAATTAGCAATGTACGGCAAAATCTGAAACAAAGAGTCAGAAACTACTAAAGAAAAATTGGTCCATTTTTTATACGCAAAGAACTGAAGGAAAAACATAGCGAGCTACAGAGAGTCAGCGATTGCCCTGTGTGCGTACTCCGTTTGGTCTGCAAGACGAAATTCTGCCCCGGGGCCATTGGACCGCTGCGCCGACAGAGCGGCCACGGCCTAAGGCAGCGGTGCCAGGACCAGCGCCGACCCCGACCGCCGCTGGAGGCATGGGCTGCGACGGCGACCTGAAAGATGGGAAGGAGAGGCCTGCACAAGGGGAAGGAGAGACCTGCACAAGGAGCTGAGGCGGTGACCGATGACGCTGCTGGGCTGCTTGTTAGGGGAGAAGGAACTACATTAGCACGATTGATACGTCTCCAACGTATCTATAATTTTTGATTGCTCCATGCTATATTATCTACTATTTTGGGCAATATTGGGCTTTATTTTTCCACTTTTATATTATTTTTGGGACTAACCTATTAACCGGAGGCCCAGCCCAGATTTGCTGTTGTATGCCTATTTCAGTGTTTTGAAGAAAAGGAATATCAGACGGAGTCGAAACGGAACGAAATCAACTAGAGAAGTTATTTTTGGAACGAAAGCCACTTGATAGACTTGGACTCCACGTCAGGAGATACGGGAGGTTCTCACGAGGGTGGGGGCTCCCCCCTAGGGTGCGCCCCCCTGCCTCGTGGGGCCCCCGTGGCTCCTCTGACGTACTTCCTACACCCATATATATCGTCGTACCCTAAAACTTCCAGAACGCACAATAGATCGGGAGTTCCGCCGTCAGAAGCCTCCGTAGACACCGAAAAACAATCTAGACCTATTCCGGCACCCTCCCGGAGGGGGCAATCCTTCTCCAGTGGCCATCTTCATCATCCCGGTGCTCTCCATGACGAGGAGGGAGTAGTTCTCCCTCGGGGCTGAGGGTATGTACCAGTAGCTATGTGTTTGATCTCTCTCTATCTTTCTCTCTCTCGTGTTCTTGAGATTATATGATCTTGATGTATCGCGAGCTTTGCTATTATAGTTGGATCTTATGTTTCTCCTCCCCTCTTCTCTCTTGTAATGAATTGAGTTTCCCCTTTGAAGTTATCTTATCCGATTGAGTCTTGCCGTGGATATCTGTGGTGACAATGGGATACCACGTGCGACTTGATGTATGTTTTGGTTGTCAACTTGCGGGTTTCGTGACATTGGGAACCTATGCATAGGGGTTGGCACACGTTTTCGTCGTGATTCTCCCATAGGAACTTTGGGGCACTCTTTGAGGTCCTTTGTGTTGGTTGAATAGATGAATCTGAGATTGTGTGATGCATATCGTATAATCATACCCACGGATACTTGAGGTGACATTGGAGTATCTAGGTGACATTAGGGTTTTGATTGATTTGTGTCTTAAGGTGTTATTCTAGTATGAACTCTAGGGCTGTTTGTGACACTTATAGGAATAGCCCAACGGATTGATTGGAAAGAATAACTTTGAGGTGGTTTCGTACCCTACCATAATCTCTTCGTTTGTTCTCCGCTATTAGTGAATTTGGAGTGACTCTTTGTTGCATGTTGAGGGATAGTTATGTGATCCAGTTGTGTTAGTATTGTTGAGGGAACTTGCACTAGCGAAAGTATGAACCCTAGGCCTTATTTCCACACATTGCAATACCGTTTACGCTCACTTTTATCACTTGCTACCTTGTTGTTTTTATAATTTCAGATTACAAATACTATTATCTACTATCCATATTGCACTTGTATCACCATCTCTTCGCCGAACTAGTGCACCTATACAATTTACCATTGTATTGGGTGTGTTGGGGACACAAGAGACTCTTTGTTATTTGGTTGCAGGGTTGTTTGAGAGAGACCATCTTCATCCTACGCCTCCTATGGATTGATAAACCTTAGGTCATCCACTTGAGGGAAATTTGCTACTGTCCTACAAACCTCTGCATTTGGAGGCCCAACAACGTCTACAAGAATAAGGTTGTGTAGTAGACATCAACGATCTCAACAGAGCACGAAGTAGAGAGCCAGCAGTCCTATCGTTTCCAAGGCTGCTGAGGTGGGGATGTGCTCGAATGGATCCCGTGGTGCCGGAGAGGAAGAAGGTGGTGAGTGGGGATTGGCTAGGCCCAAGGGGTGCACTGCCATGGGCATGGATCTTGGCTAGGAGGTGGAGAGCTCGGGATGTGGAGGAGGATTCACACAACGCGAACTGCACAGGGGCTGGAGGCATCTTGTGGTTGTCGTGGCGTCGTCGTCCGGGCTGCTTGCAGAGGTCACCGGCAGAAGGTAGGTGGAGGAGGGGGTAAAGACAGAGGAGGACGGCGATCTTCGGCCACCTTCGGAACCTGCGACCCCTAGCGCCGCGACAGGCTCACCACCTCCCCCAACCTCCTCCTCCGACAGAGATCACCCCTGGCCACCAAAGCCCGGTGGCTGATCGGGCGCGTGCTCCATCGGATCTGGGCGATGCCGACCATAAATTGGTGAGGGATGTGGCGACTAGGAGAGGCGCGGTGGGCTAGCAGTGGGCGGGAAAGAAAGGAGGGAGAAGGGGATCTAGAGGGCGGTGGTGATTCCGGGAGGAAGAGGGACCGCGGCGGCCTCGGCCGTGAGGAAGAGGAGGCGCGGAGGCCCCGACCAGGAGGAAGATGATGCATGGCGGCGCCGGCCAGGAGGAAGAGGGGTGGGGTAGTTGTGGGGCGCCAGGGGTGGGGTGGTGGTGGGGCGCCAGGGTAGGGTGGAGGTGGGTCACCGGGCTGGTGGTGATGGTGATTTGGTGAGGCGCCGCCGGCGGTGGGAGGTGTCGGGTGAAGGAGAAGGTTGGGGGTCGGGGGTAGTAGGCTGCCCCGATGGGTTGGTGGGTGTGTTTTTAGCGAAGGAGGTGTGTTATCAGCCTAATGTTATTAGAATAAGGTCTTAGGGGTGTTATTAGAATAGACCCACCCTATATATATATAGGGATTCATGTGTATGTAAGCCCTCATACTTAGGTCTCGAATATCACCATGATCGACGTACGACTATAAAGTAACGCGAACCAAGAGAAGAAGAATCCACCCTGGCAACCTCTCTCGCGTTGTTGATCGAAGTGATGGACGTCCACGCGGGCCCACGAATATATAGGTCGTCGATGATAACCAAGCGAGGGAGAGTGTCCAAAGACAACCACTGCATGCATGTGCCACAAACATATGTATGGACATGCCTGATGCATGCATATATGTTTGAATACCAAAAGAACAACATTTTGATGTGGCGCATGCATGCGTCGAAAATCGCACAGTCCCCAGACAGATCTGGTTCATGATGCGTCGCGTGCTCGCCCCCCCCCCCCTTCGACCCAGTGGGAGGGATTCATGCGTACACATGCGCTCAAAGTATAAATGTTGTCTCTCACATCATGACATGAATGTACTGTACCGTATAAGACGAACCAAAATTTAATCCCCTCCTAATTATAAGTCAAATTAACCTCTATCATTGTCGGTCAAAGTGATTGACCAAGCAGGACACACGGATGGACGAAGCATCTCGCTGATAACCCCGCAAGTGAGTGCTAGAGGACAACCTCCATCACTTGCATGTGGGCCAAACACATGTATGGAGATGTCTGGTTGTGATTATGTTTGAATACCTAATATATATGCAGAACTTTGATGTAGCACCTACCTCGGAAACCTTTAAGTCCCTCACACGAACCCAGGTTCATGACGCACAGTATATGCTTCCCCCCCTCTTCGACGCGTAATATATACTCCTACATAGTGTAACACAACCCGAAAGTAATCCTCCTTGTTTGTCAAATTACCTTTCTCATTGTGTCATATATTAGATGCACGGCGACCTCTCGGGCCCATGGAGGGAACTGTGTCAGGCCAATGAGCGACAATCATCATCTGCACGTGGCCCAAGGTGTTGGTGATGTTTTTAATACCCAATATGCACAACTTCTTTGTGGCACCTGCCTCGGAAACCGAAAAGTCCCCACACAAAGTGAGGTCGTTCATGACGTGTGTGTAGTATATGCTGCCCCGGGCCCCTCCTCCCCTCTTTGACGCGTACTATATACTCCTACCGCAACACAACCCAAATAGAAACCTCCTTGTTGGGTCAAAGTGATTGAGGACAACCTCGTGGGCCCACGGATGGAAGCATCGCACACAAGTGACTATCCTATATGACGTGTAGTATATGTTGCCCCCGGCCACCCTCTGCGACGCGTACTATATATACTCCTACCGTACGCAATGAAAGAAACTTATCATGGTGTCTGCTATTTCTTGTGCCTGGGTTGATTTTTTCCTTGAAGAGGAAAGGGTGATGCAGCAAAGTAGAGATAAGTAATTCCCTCAGTGAAGATCCAAGGTATCAATCCAGTAGGACGCACAAGCAAGTCTCCAATCTATGCACCTACATAAACTAACAAACACTTGTACACAACATGAAAAAGAGGATGGCAGTCCCTTCACGGTCACAAACAAGAGTGAGATCTAATAGAGATAGGTATAAAAGATAAATAAAAGAGAAAACTAAAGTAAATATAAAGAAATTGCAGCAAGGTATTTTTTGGGGTTTTTGGTTTATAGATCTAGAAATATATGATGGAAAATAGATCCGGTGTCCATAGGGTTCACTAGAGGCTTCTCTCTTGAAAGAAAACATACGTTGGGTAAACAAATTACTGTCGAGCAATTGATAAAAAAGCGCAAAGTTATGAAGATATCTAAGGAAATGATCATGAATATAGGCATCACGTCCGTGACAAGTAGACCGACTCCTGCATGCATCTACTACTATTACTCCACATATCAACCGCCATCCAGCATGCATCTAGAGTATTAAGTTCATAAGAACGGAGTAACGCCTTAAGGAAGATGGCATGATGTAGAGGGATAAACTCAAGCAATATGATGAAACCCTCATCTTTTTATCCATGATGGCAACAATACAATACGTGCCTCGCTACCCCTACTATGTCACTGGGTGAGGACACCACAAGATTGAACCCAAAACTAAGCACCTCTCCCATTGCAACAAAAACCAATCTAGTTGGCCAAACCAAACCGATAGTTCAAAGAGAAATACAAATATATCTGAATCATGTATAAAAGAGTTCAGAGAAGAATCAAATAATATTCATAAATAATCTGATCATAAACCCACAATTCATCGGATCTCGACAAACACACTGCAAAAGAATATTACATCAGATAGAACTCCAAGAATATCGAGGAGACCATTGCATTGAAGATTAAAGAGAGAAGAATCCATCTAGCTACTAGCGATGGACCAGTAGGTCTGTGGTAAACTATTCACGCGTCATCGGAAGGGCAGCAAGGTTGATGTAGAGGCCCTCCATGATCGAATCCCCCTCTGGCAGAGTGCCCCAAAAGGCCCCAAGATGTTATCTCATGGGAACATAGGCTTGCGGTGGCGGAAAAGTATTTTGGTGGATGCTTATGATGTTGGGGGAATATTTTGGATTTTATAGTGCAAAGATTTGGGTTGCGGGACTCCCGAGGGGCCTACAAGCCCTCAGGGCATGCCCCCTAGGGTGCCCCCTGTCGCTTGTGGAGTCCTTGTGAGTATTCTGACCCCCTCCCCAAGTCTTCTGGGTGTCTTCGGGTCCAAGAAAAATCATAATGAAAGTTTTATTCCGTTTGGCCTCCGTTTGATATTCCTTTTCTGTAAAACTCAAAAACAAGGAAAAAACACAAACTGACACTGTCACTAGGCTCTAGGTTAATAGGTTAGTCCGAAAAATAATATAAAATAGCATATTAATGCAATTAAAAAATCCAAAAAAGATAATATAATAGCATGGAACAATAAAAAATTATAGATACATTGGAGACGTATCAAGCATCCCCAAGCTTAATTCCTGCTTGTCCTCAAGTAGGTAAATGATATAAACAGAATTTTTGATGTGGAATGATACCTAACATATTTATCCATGTAATCTTATTTATTGTGGCATGAATATTCAGATCTATAAGATTCAAAACAAAATTTTAATATTGACATAAAAACAATAATACTTCAAGCATGCTAATAAAGCAATCATGTCTTCTCAAAATAACATGGCAAAAGAAAGTGATCCCTACAAAATCATATAGTCTAACTATGCTCCATCGTCATCACGCAAAGTATTTTATCATGCACAACCCTGATGAAAGTGCAACTATCCCTGGGTGGTTTTAGTAATTCCTAACAACATATAGCTCATTGAGCTAATACTATTTCAAGATAAATATTTCAGGAAAGCTCAATGATTGGCAAGGCATGGATTAGAAATGTGGACCCCTCAAAATGCTAAGGACAAAAGATTGGCTCAAGCTCTAAAGCTCAAGACTCTACATTTTACTTTTATTGATCCAAGATCACATTGAATCCATAGAAAAAGCCAATACTATCAAAAGGTGATGAGGTGTTGCTTAATGGGTTACTTGCTCAAAATGCTTATTGATATGCTCCAAAACCCTCAACCACTTCCTCATATCCACATATGTCCCAAACCAAAAGTCAAACTCGGCCCCACCGAATCTTTCTATCCGGCGCCACCGAGTTTACTTGACATAGCCACTGCCACAAAACCCTAGTCATTTCGGTCTCACCGATAGGGATCTCAGTCTCACCGAGATGGGATTGAAAACTCTCTATTTGCCTTCGTAACATTCCGGTCCAACCAAAATGAGCGATCGGTCCCACCAAGTTCGCAATGCGAACTATTTGTTTCCCCTTCGTAACGTTTCGGTCTCACCGAGATGAGCGAATCAGTCCCACCGAGTTTGCCTGGCCAACTCTTTGGTTAGCTTATTACCAAAATCGGTCCAACCGAGTTTGTGTAATCGGTCTCACCGAGATTACATTATGCCCGAGCCCTAATGAAATCGGTCTCACCGAGTTGACATGTTGGTACCACCAAAAATCCTAACATTCACATTTTGAACTAAATTGGTCCAACCGAGTTTCATTATTCGGTCCCACCGAGTTTGGTGATTTGTGTGTAACGGTTAGATTTTGTGTGAAGACTATAAATACCCCTCCACCCACTCTTTATTCGTTGAGAGAGCCATCAGGACATGCCTACACTTCCATCATACATTTTTTAGACAGAACCACCTACTCATGTGTTGTGGTCAAGATATTCCATTCCAACCATATGAATCTTGATCTCTAGCCTTCTTCAAGTTGCTTTCCACTCAAATCATCTTTCCATCAAGTCCAAATCAGTGAGAGAGAGAGTTGAGTGTTGGGGAGACTATCATTTTAAGCACAAGAGCAAGGAGCTCATCATCAACATACCATATATTACCTTTTGGAGAGTGGTGTCTCCTAGATTGGTTAGGTGTCACTTGGGAGCTTCCATTAAGATTGTAAAGTTGAACCAAGAAGTTGGTACAGGCAAGGATATTGCCTACTTCGTGAAGATCTACCCTAGTGAGGCAAGTCCTTCATGGGCGATGGCCATGGTGGGATAGACAAGGTTGTTTTGTCATGGACCCTTTATGGGTGGAGCCCTCCGTGGACTCGCGCAACCGTTACCCTTCGTGGGTTGAAGTCTCCATCAACGTGGATGTATGATAGCACCACCAATCGAAAACACGCCAAAAATCTCCTTGTCTGCATTGCGTTTGCTCCCTCCAAACTCCTCCCTTTACCTTCATGTGCAATGTTTTACATTCCGCTGCTATACTCTTAGACTTTCATGTGTAGGTTGTTTACTTGATTTGTGCTAAGTTGCTAAAATCTGCCAAGACTTCAAATTGGGAAAAGGCTAGATTTTTATTTGGTCAAGTAGTCTAATCACCCCCCCTCTAGACATACTTTACATCCTACAAGTGGTATCTGAGCTTTGGTCTCCATTTGCCTTGATTCCATAGCTTTTGGTGATCATGGCCTTGGTTTCAAAACCTAGGAGAGTATGGCATCTAGCGAGGGAAATTACCACCGTAGAGGTCCTTACTTTGATGGTACTAATTTTGCTAGTTGGAAGCATAAGATGAAAATGCATATCCTTGGACATAACCCCGCCACTTCGGCTATTGTGTGTATTGGCTTGCGAGGTGAATTCTTCGATGGGAGAGAACCGAACCGTGAAGCTAGCACGGAAGAGTTGAAGATGCTGCAATACAATGCTCAAGCTTGTGATATTCTCTTCAACGGATTGTGCCTCAAAGAATTCGACAAAATCAGCCGTCTTGAGAATGCAAAGGAAATTTAGGATACTTTGATTGATATGCACGAAGGTACCGACTCCATCAAGGAATCCAAATTAGATGTGCTTCAAAGTCAACTTAACAAGTTCAAAATGAAGGATGGTGAAGGTGTCACTGAAATGTACTCTAGGCTTGCTCTCATCACAAATGAGATTGCCGTCTTAGGAAGTGAAGAGATGACCGATAGATTCATCATCAAGAATATCCTAAGAGCCTTGGATGGAAAATATGATACTCTGTGCACATTGATCCAAATGATGCCCAATTACAAAGATCTCAAGCCAACGGAAGTCATTGGAAGAATTGTTGCTCATGAGATTTCACTCAAGGATAAGCAAGAGCTTCACAACAAGTCAAGTAGTGCTTACAAAGCCTCATGTGATGCTCCCACATCATCAAGTGAGAAACAAGCCTTCAATGAAGTATTGAGCCTAATGGTGAAGAACTTCAACAAGTTCTACAAGAGTAGAAGCAAGGAAAGAAGTTCCAAGTCAAGTTTCTACAATGACAAAAGATCTTCGAGTCGTGAACGTAATTTCTACAATTGTGAAAGACCAGGACACTACTCCGATGAGTGTATGGCTCCCTACAAAAGAAGAGAAGATTCTCCCAAAAGAAGAAGTAGAAGAGAAGAATCACCACCAAGAGAGAGAAGAAGCAGAGATAACTGTTATGAACGAAGAACATCACGGAGAAGCAAGGATTCAGAAAGGAAGGACAAATAATCAAGGAGCTACACAAAGCGAAGACATCAAGCTCATGTTGGTGAATGGGTATCCGGCTCCGACTCCGACAATCACTCCGAGAGAAGTTATCACTCCGACTCCGAATATACTCAAGATGAAGGTGTTGACGGTCTAGCACTTGTGTCAAACAACTCCTGTGGCATATTTGAGTCACCAAATGAAGGAATTGGAAGATGTTCATGGCTAAAGGCCCAAAGGTATCACACCCCGAGTATGTTGATTTCAATAGTGATGAATATGATTTGTTAGGTGATGATGATTTACTTGTTTACAATTCTAGTGATGAAAACTATGATGAACTTTGTCGACGTTCTGGGAACGGGGGTCCCCAGACTTGCCTGCCTGCGGCTGATGACCCACAAGTATAGGGGATCTATCGTAGTCCTTTCGATAAGTAAGAGTGTCGAACCCAACAAGGAGCAAAAGGAAATGATAAGTGGTTTTCAGCAAGGTATTCTCTGCAAGCACTGAAATAATAGGTAACAGATAGTTTTGTGATATGATAATTGGTAATGAGCAACAAGTAACAAATGTAAATAAAGTGCAGCAAGGTGGACCAATCCTTTTTGTAGCAAAGGACAAGCCTGGACAAACTCTTATATGATGTAAAGCGCTCCCGAGGACACATGGGAATATCATCAAGCTAGTTTTCATCACGTTCATATGATTCGCGTTCGGTACTTTGATAATTTTGTATGTGGGTGGACCAGTGCTTGGGTACTGCCCTTACTTGGACAAGCATCCCACTTATGATTAACCTCTATTGCAAGCATCCGCAACTACAAAAAAAGTATTAAGGTAAACCTAACCATAGCACGAAACATAGGGATCCAAATCAGCCCCTTGCGAAGCAACACATAAACTAGGGTTTAAGCTTCTGTCACTCTAGCAACCCATAATCTACTTATTACTTCCCAATGACTTCCTATAGGCCCAAATAATGGTGAAGTGTCATGTAGTCGACGTTCACATAACACCACTAGAGGAGAGACAACATACATCTCATCAAAATATCAAACAAATACCAAATTCACATGACTACTAATAGCAAGACTTCTCCCATGTCCTCAGGAACAAACATAACTACTCACAACGCATATTCATGTTCATAATCAGAGGGGTATAAATATGCATATAGGATCTGAACATATGATCTTCCACAAAATAAACCAACTAGCATCAACTACAAGGGGTAATTAACACTACTAGTAACCCACAAGTACCAATCCCGGGCATAGAGACAAGAATTGGATACAAGAGATGAACTAGGGTTTTGATAGGAGATGGTGCTGGTGAAGATTTTGATAGAGATTGCCCTCTCCCGATGAGAGGAGCGTTAGTGATGACGATGGCGATGATTTCCCCCTCCCGGAGGGAAGTTTCCCTGGCAGAACAGCTCCGCCTGAGCCCTAGATTGGTTCCGCCAAGGTTCAGCCTCATGGCGGCGGAGTCTCATCTGGAAAGATGGCTTATGATTTTTTCCTCATTGAAAGACTCCATATAGCAGAAGATGGCCATCGGAGGGCTACCAGGGGGCCCACGAGGTAGGGGACGCGCCTAGGGGGGTAGGGCGCGCCCCCACCCTCGTGGGCAGGGTGTGGCCCCCCTGGTGAACTTCTTGCGCTCAGTATTTTTTATATATTCTGAAAACGTCTTCCGTGAAGTTTCAGGACTTTTGGAGCTGTGCAGAATAGGTCTCTAATATTTGCTCCTTTTCTTGCCCAGAATCCTAGCTGCCGGCATTCTCCCTCTTTATGTAAACCTTGTAAAATAAGAGAGAATAGTCATAAGTATTGTGACATAATGTGTAATACCAGCCCATAATGCAATAAATATCGATATAAAAGCATGATGCAAAATGGACGTATCAACACCCCCAACCTTAGTCCTTGCTTGTCCTCAAGCGAAAGCCGAAATCGAAAAATATGTCCACATGTTTAGAGATAGCGGTGTCGATAAAAATGAAATACGGACATGAGGGCATCATGATCATTCTTAGAACAACAACTTATATAATTCTTGTCATATGATTTCTTATGCTAGAGTAACAATTCAATCACAATTTCAAGTATGAATCATAAACTTCATTGAAAACTAACAAACTATAATCTCAGTCATTGGAGCAATTGCAATTTATCATAACATAGGAAAGATTGAATATAAGAGCTTTTCAGCAAGTACACATACTCAACTATCATATAGTCTTTCACAATTGCTAACACTCACGCAATACTTATGGGTATGGAGTTTTAATCGGACAAAGAGAAATATAGGGGCTTATAGTTTTGCCTCCCAATGTTTTACCTCAAGGGTAATGTCAATAATAATAGTTCATGAAAACTCACATCCAATTAGCCATATATACTAGGATTTTTACAACATGTTGTGCTTGCCAAAAGATAAAATGTAAAAAGGAAAGGTGAATATCACCATGACTCTTATATAAGGTAGGAGATAAAGGTAAAAGATAGGCCCTTCGTAGAGGGAAGCAGAGGTTGTCATGCGCTTTTATGGTTGGATGCACAAAATCTTAATGTGAAAGAACGTCACTTTATATTGCCACTTGTGATATGGACCTTTATTATGCAGTCTGTCGCCTTTATTTCTTCCATATCACACGATCATATAAAGCTTATTTCCTCCACACCAATCAATCATACATATTTAGAGAGCAATTTTTATTGCTTGCACCGATGACAACTTACTTGAAGGATCTTACTCAATCCATAGGTAGATATGCTGGACTCTCATGGCAAAACTGGTTTAAGGGTGTTTGGAAGCACAAGTAGTATCTCTACTTGGTGCACAGAATTTGGCTAGCATGAGGGGGAAAGGCAAGCTCAATCATGTTGGATGATCCATGACAATATAATTTATCTCAGATGTAAGAAAACATAACCCATTACGTTGTCTTCCTTGTCCAACGTCAACTCTTTAGCATGTCATATTTTAATGAGTGCTCACAATCATTAAAAATGTCCAAGATAGTATATTTATATGTGAAGACCTCTCTTTCTTTATTACTTCCTATTAATTTCAGCGATGACCAAAACTATGTTTGTCAACTCTCAACAACTTTTATTCATCATGCTTTTTCTATATGAGCTCATTACTCTCCATAAGATCCATATGATCTCTTTTATTATTTTTATTCTTTCTCTTTTCTTTTATTCACTCAAGATCATGGAAAAATAATCAAGCCCTTGACTCAACACTAATCTTTATTATATATAGCTCACGGACTCGATTACATAGAAGGATCAATAAAGCAAAACTCACAACTAGATCATACTAAAACTTTATTATACTAGATCAAGATATTATCAAAAGGATCGAACTAAGAAAAAGCGGTAAAGATAAAGTGATGGTGATATGATACCGGGGCACTCCCCCAAGCTTGGCAGATGCCAAGGGGAGTGCCCATACCCGATGCTCAGTTCTTCTTTGTTGGTGAAGAAGGTGATGGTTTTGTTGATGGCGTAGACTTCTTCCTTAATTTACGCTTGAGGACATAATTTTGGTCCCTTAGGTCATCGATCTCCTGCTCTAGGCTCAGTATCTTTTTGCATAGTTCCTGCTTGTTTTCCTGCAAGAGGCGAAAAGGGATAAACTCGATCTTACGTTTCTTTACTCTATCTGGGAGGCTTGACTTTTTGAACTCCACAGTCATGTCCCTAGGTTGAGGTAATGGGACCTTGTCTTCTTCTGAGCTCATCTCCTCCCTTCCCTTGGATTCATAGTCCTCTTCTTCTTCCGTAGTCCAACCACAATGCTCCACATCCCCATAGACCTTAGGATCTGCAAGGTAATCAGCTACATAGCTTTCTCCTTCCGAATCCTGGGATGACATGTTGCTCTAATTTGCAGCAGAACAGCTCGAAACAAAGACAAGAGATATTTGCGTGATACAGGAGTCAAAACCTTCGGGAGATTATATAATGATTTTTTACCGACCAAAATACGTAACGTGTACGAAAACGGAGTACAAAGAGTACACGAGGTGCCCACGAGGTAGGGGGCGCGCCCTCCACCCTCGTGGAGCCTCGTGTCCTTCCCGGACTGCTTCTTATTTTTCTATTTTTCTAAATATTCCAAAACGGAGAAATATTGCCATTAGAATTGTTTTGGAGTCGGTTTACTTACCGTACCACATACCTATTCCTTTTTGGAGTCTAAAACATTTTGGAAAGTGTCCCTTATGTATTCCTCCGGGGTTACGATTTCAATAACATTGGTTTCAACATTTATAGGATTACCTGAGATATAATGTTTAATTCTTTGACCGTTCACCACCTTCGGATTTGTGCCTTCAAAGTTGTTGATTTTTATGGCACCGGAATGATAGACCTCCTCGATAACGTAAGGACCTTCCCATTTACAGAGAAGTTTCCCTGCAAAAAATCTTAAACAAGAGTTGTATAGCAATACACAATCACCTACATTAAACTCACCCTTTTGTATCCTTTTGGCATGCCATCTTTTAACTTTTTCTTTAAATAATTTTGCATTCTCATAGGCTTGGGTTCTCCATTCATCAAGTGAGCTAATGTCAAATAACCACTTCTCACCGGCAAGTTTGAAATCATAATTGAGTTCTTTAATAGCCCAATAAGCCTTATGTTCTAGTTCGAGAGGTAAGCGACATGCTTTTCCATAAACAATTTTATACGGAGACATACCCATAGGATTTTTATATGCAGTTCTATAGGCCCATAATGCATCATCAAGTTTCTTGGACCAATTCTTTCTAGATCTATTAACAGTCTTTTGCAAAATTAATTTGAGCTCTCTATTACTCAATTCTACTTGACCACTAGACTGTGGGTGATAAGGAATGCAATTCTATGATTAACATCATATTTAGCAAGCATTTTACGGAAAGCACCATGAATAAAATGTGAACCACCATCATTCATTAAATATCTAGGGACTCCAAACCTCGGAAAAATAACTTCTTTAAGCATTTTAATAGAAGTGTTATGATCAGCACTACTAGTTGGAATAGCTTTTACCCACTTAGTAACGCAATCAACAACAACTAAAATATGTGTATAACCATTAGAGGCATTAAAAGGTCCCATATAATCAAAGCCCCAAACATCAAAGGGTTCAATAACAAGTGAATAATTCATAGGCATTTCTTGACGTCTACTAATATTACCAATTCTTTGACATTCATAAAAAGGTAAGACAAACTTACGGGCATCCTTGAAGAGAGTAGGCCAATAAAAACCGGATTGCAATACCTTATGCGCAGTTCTATCTCCAGCGTGGTGTCCTCCATAAGCTTCGGAGTGACACTTGCGTAGGATCTGTTCCTGTTCATGCTCAGGTACACAATGTCTAATAACACCATCTACTCCTTCTTTATAAAGATGTGGTTCATCCCAAAAGTAATGTCTCAAATCATAGAAGAACTTTTTCTTTTGCTAGTATGTGAAACTAGGTGGTATAAATTTAGCAACAATATAATTAGCATAGTCATCATACCATGGAGCAGTATGAGAAGCATTTATGACATTTAATTGTGCATCAGGAAAGCTATCATCAATAGGTAGTGGGTCATTAAGAACATTTTCTAACCTAGAGAAGTTGTCTGCAACGGGGTTCTCAGCTCCCTTTCTATCAATGATATGCAAATCAAATTATTGTAGCAAGAGAACCCATCTAATAAGTCTAGGTTTAGCATCTTTCTTTTCCATAAGATATTTAATAGCAGCATGATCAGTGTGAATAGTTACTTTAGAATCAACAATATAAGGTCTGAACTTATCACAAGCAAATACAACTGCTAAGAATTATTTTTCAGTAGTAGCATAATTTCTCTGGGCATTATCTAGAGTTTTACTAGCATATTGAATAACATTTAATTTCTTATCAACTCTTTGCCCTAGAACAACACCTACAGCATAATCACTAGCATCACACATAATTTCAAAAGGTAAATTCCAATCAGGTGGCTGAACAATCGGTGTAGAGATCAATGCTTTCTTAAGTATTTCAAATGCTTCTACACAATCATCATCAAAGACAAATGGTATATATTTTTGTAATAAATTAGTGAGAGGCCGAGAAATTTTTGAGAAGTCCTTAATGAACCTCCTGTAAAAACTGGCATGACCAAGGAAACTTCTTATACCTTTGATGTCCTTGGGACATGGCATCTTTTCAATAGCATCAACCTTGGCTTTATCAACGTCAATACCTCTTTCAGAAACTTTATGCCCCAAGACAATACCTTCATTAACCATAAAGTGGCACTTCTACCAATTCAAGACAAGGTTAGTTTCTTCACATCTCTGCAAAACTCGATCAAGGTTACTTAAGAAATCATCAAAAGAGGATCCATAGACGGAGAAATCGTCCAGGAAAACCTCACAAATCTTTTCACAAAAGTCAGAGAATATAGCCATCGTGCATCTTTGAAAGGTAGCAGGTGCATTACGTAAACCAAAAGGCATACGTCTATAAGCAAAAGTACCAAAAGGGCAAGTAAAAGTAGTCTTTGATTGATCATTCGCTGACATATGTATTTGAGAGAAACCATAATAACCATCTAGAAAGCAAAAATGTGTATGTTTGGATAATCTTTCTAGCATTTGATCGATAAGAGGTAAGGGGTAATGATCTTTTTTAGTAGCTTTATTTAATTTGCGGAAATCAATTACCATCCTATAACCTGTAATAATTCTTTGCGGAATCAACTTATCTTTATCATTAGGAACGACAGTAATACCTCCCTTCTTAGGGACACAATGGACAGGACTTACCCACTGACTATCAGCAACGGGATAAATTATACCTGCCTCAAGAAGCTTTAGTATTTCCTTTCTTACCACTTCCTTCATCTTAGGATTCAGCCGTCGTTGATGGTCACGAACTGGTTTGGCGTCTTCCTCCAAATTTATTTTGTGTTGACATAGAGTGGGACTAATGCCCTTAAGATCATCAAGAGTATATCCAATAGTAGCACAGTGCTTCTTCAGAGTTTTCAGTAATCTCTCTTCTTCATGCTCAGAAAGGTTAGCACTAATAATAACAGCATATATCTTTTTCTCATCAAGATAAGCATATTTAAGAGTATCAGGTAACGGTTTAAGCTCAAACACGGGATCACCCTTCGGTGGAGGAGGATCCCCTAGGATTTCAACAGGCAAATTGTGTTTCGGGATGGGTTCCTATTTAAAGAATACTTCATCTATTTCCCTTCTTTCATTCATAAACATATCATTTTCATGGTCTAGCAAATATTTTTCTAAAGGATCACTAGGAGGTACGGCGATAGAAGCAAGACCAATAATTTCATCTTTACTAGGAAATTCCTCTTCATGGTGTTGTCTATGAAATTTAGAGAAATTAAATTCATGAGACATATCACCTAAACCAATAGTAACAACATCCTTTTTGCAATCTATCTTAGCATTAACAGTGTTCAATAAGGGTATACCAAATATAATGCGACAAAAGCTATCTTGTGGGGAACCAAGAACAAGAAAATCAGCAGGATATTTAGTTTTCCCACACAAGACATAAACATCTCTAACAATTCCACTTGGTGAAACAATATCTCTATTGGCAAGTTTAATTGTGACATCAATATCTTCTATCTCAGCAGGTGTAATATCATGCATAATTTCTTTGTATAAGTCATGAGGTATAGCACTAGCACTGGCACCCATATCACATAAGCCATGATAACAATGATCTCCTATTTTAAAAGAAATAACAGGCATGCCTACCAAATATCTAGGTTTATCTTTAGCACAAGGTTTAGCAATTCTAGCAGTCTCATCATGAAAATGAATAACATGCCCATCAATATTATCAGACAAGAGATCTTTAACAATAGCAATATTAGGTTCAACTTTAATTTGCTCAGCAGGTGTATAAGTTATAATATTGCTTTTACGAACCACGGTTGAAGCTTTAGCATGATCTTTTATCCTAACAAGAAAAGGTGGTTTCTCAACATAAGCAGTAGGAACAATAGGATCATTATAAGTGATAGTCTTTTCTTCAACTTTTATAGGTGTAGCTCCTTTTACTTCTATGGGAGGATGATATTTAAAACACTTCTCCCTAGGGAGATCAACATGAGTAGCAAAAGATTCACAGAAAGAAGCTACTATCTCAGAGTCAAGTCTATATTTAGTGCTAAATTTACGGAAAACATCGGTATCCATAAAAGATTTAACACAATCAAACTTAGGTGTCATACCTGACTCCTTACCATAATGCAATAAATATCGATATAAAAGCATGATGCAAGATGGTAGTATCAGCGGCCCACGGCGTGGATTTGCTAGCAGGCCTGTACGGCCCATCTTCATCAACAAGGCATTCAAGACCCTCGAGAGGGACCAAGCCTCGCGAGACGGATGATGCAAGACTTCCTCAGGAGCGGCCTCGCCAGGCTGGCTCGTGAGGGGCGGAGAGTTCAAGGCCAAGCAAACCTCGCGAGGTTCTCGTGACGTGAGCCATGACGAACGAGAGCAGGCGGGCGCCAGCGCGCGCAGTGTCCTTGTTTCCTCTTTGGTGCTAAGGGGGCAAGCGCAGGTGCGGAGTACCGAGGCACCAAGCAAAGGTTTCCATATTGGTCCAACGAGACCAAGACCAGAAGAACGGAAAGATAGAGGTCATTGTGGAGCCCAGGACGGCGTCACCAATAGAGCTTTTGGTAGGCGAAGAATGCTTTCGTCAGGATAGCTGTACTAGCTGCTGTCGGCGTCCTGGGAATGGGGGTCCCCAGGCTTGACTGCCTGCAGCCCGTGGCGTGGCTAAGCTAGCAGGCCGTATGTCCCATCTTCATCAACAAGGCATCCAAGACCCTCGCGAGGGGCCAAGCCTCGCGAGGCGGACGACACAAGACCTCCTCCGGAGCGGCCTAGCCGGACAGGCTCACGAGGAGCGGAGATGTCAAGGCGAGGCAAACCTCACGAGGGTCTCGTGACGTGAGCCATGACGATCGACACCAGGCAGGAGTCAGCGCGCACAGCGTCCTTGTTTCCTCTTTGGTGCTAAGGAAACTAGCACAGCGAGGAGTACCGAGGCCTCAGGCAAAGGTTGCCATTTTGGTGCAACAAGACCAAGACCAGAAGGACGGCAAGACAGAGGTCATCGTGGAGCCCAAGACAGTGTCACCACAAGAGCCTTTTGCAGGCGGAGACCACCTTTTGTCAGGATGGCTTGTACTAGCTGTCCCCCTTCAAATTAGCCCACCGTTGTTGGCTCCCTTCCCGCTCAGTATTTGGGAAGAGGACCAGGGCCTCTATAAGTAGGACTAGCCACCACCATAGGCAAAGGGGGGACATCGTAGATCACTCTCACCCACACAAGTTAGCCTAGCACAAGAACACCTCAACCTCAGGAGGCTGTTCTTCCCATTGTATTGTTCATCATCAGCCCAAGAGGCAATCCACCACCACCACACTGGAGTAGGGTATTACACCACAACGGTGGCCCGAACCGGTATAAATATGGTGTCTTTCCGTGTTGCAAGTGCGTCGAGTTCGCCCGCGAGATCTTAGTGAGCTAGGGCGTAGATCAGTGGGAGGAAAAGACTTCACGCGCACCCCAGTGTTCGAACCTTAAGGGTTTGCCGGAACCCCACATCCGACATTTGGCGCGCCAGGCAGGGGTGCACCGTAGCTTCCCCTCTGTCGATCTGCGCTCCGTCGCCATCGCGCTTCGCCCACATGGCAGGCGCCCTGCCGCCGACTCCGACGGTCAGCGTTGACAACGGGGTCAGGTGGCTCCGAGCCCTGGCCCCCGCCCTGCGGCAGGTATAGTGGCCACCCAAGTTCAGGCCGGATATGCCGCCGCGCTACAAGGGCGCGGCGGACCTGACAGCTTTCCTGCTGGCGTCCGAGGAGGCCGTCCTCGAAGCCGGGGGTGATGACAAGGTCATGGCCAACTGGCTTCCCATGGCTCTCGCCGGCGAGCCATGCGCCTGTCTGCTCAACCTTCCCAGATCCACGGTGGCATCTTGGGAGGAGCTCCGCACCTCTTCACTACTTGCTACGCGGTGCCGGCGCACCACGCAGTCGCGGCCCTGCTGGGCGGCTCTCAAGCGCCGCCGTCAGACCGCCACACCAAGTCGTTCCTCTGTCAGATCGGGGCCACCTCCAGGTGCCCGGGGACTCCGCCGGGCTGGGCTGCGCCAGAGGCCGACCTTACCTTCGGCTCAGAAGACCACCCCGACTCCACCGCCAGCTCCGGAATGCTCCCGATGCTCTCCACGCCCACCATCTACAACGTGGCCATCACCAAGACCCTCATCGACGGTGGTGCTGGCCTCAACTTGCTCTCCGTGGAAGCCTTCAGCCTTCTCCACGTGCCACTCGAGCGGCTCGGCCTCGGTAAGCCCTTCTCGGGAGTGGGTGGTGGAGCTGCCCACTCCGTGGGACAGATCCGCCTCCCTGTCACCTTCGGCACACGCGACAACTACCGCACCGAGCTGGTGGACTTTGATGTCGCTCGCATCGGTCTCCCATACAACACCATCCTTGGGTAACCGGCTCTCGCTCAGTTCATGGCGGTGACTCACCCGGCTTACAAGCTCATGAAGATGCCAGGGAGCAAGGGCGTCTTCACCATCAAGGGGGACACTAAGGAGGCCGTGATGGCGCTCAAGCTCGCCTTCAAGACCGCGGCAGCAGCACAACCTGCAGACAATGGTGCCCCCGCGGCCAGGGAGGCCGCGCCCACCAAGAAGAAGCAGCTGTTCACCCAAGACAAGGCGGAAACCAAGCAGGTATAGGTCAGCGAGGACGGGTCTTCCGGAGCCACCTTTACCATAGGAGCCGGCCTTGACCAGGAACAAGAAGAAGCCCTGGTGAGGTTCTTGCGTGTGAACAAGGAGATATTCGCGCGGGAGCCCAGTCAGCTGGTAGGGGTCCCGACGGAGGTGATCCAGCATCATCTAACGGTATGCCCCAACATCCGCCCCGTGCAGCAGCGAGCGAGGCGGCAGTCCACTGAGAAGCAGGCCTTCATCGTCCAAGAGACACGCAAGCTGGAAGCGGCAGGTGCCATCCGAGAGGTCCGATACCCCGAATGGCTGGCGAACCCTGTCGTGGCCGAAAAAAGGCGGGAAGGAACGGATGTGCGTCGACTTCACTAATCTTAACAAAGCATGCCCCCAAGACCCGTTCCCACTCCCACGCATCGACCAGATCGTTGACTCCACCATCGAGTGTGACCTACTGTGCTTCCTGGATGCGTTCTCAGGGTATCATCAAATCAAGATGGCGGTGGAAGATGTGGAGAAGACGGCCTTCCTGACACCATGTGGGGTGTACTGCTACACCTGCATGCCCTTAGGGCTGCGCAACGCGGGCACGGCCTTTCAGCGGTTGACACACATCGCTCTGGGGCGGCAGCTTGGGAGGAACACAGAGGCTTACATCAATGACATAGTGGTCAAGTCTCGTGAGGCAAGGACATTGATTCAAGACTTGGAGGAGACTTTCGAGAGCCTGCGCCAAGTGAACTTAAGGCTCAACCCGGAGAAGTGCGTGTTCGATGCCCCTCCGGCAAGCTGCTGGGATTCCTCGTATCCCACAAGAGGATCGAGGCGAACCCGGAGAAGGTCAAGGCTATCGAGGACATGAGCCCGCCACAGACCCTCAAAGAGATGCAGAAGCTGGTAGGGCGGTTGACCGCATTAGGGCGTTTCATCTCCAAACTAGGAGAGCGCGCCTTACCATTCTTCAAGCTCATGAAGAGGAAGGGCCCGTTCGAGTGGAACCCGGAGGCCGATCGGGCCTTCCAAGACCTCAAGAAGTACCTTACTAGCCCCCCAGTGATGGTGGCACCATAGCCCCTCGAGCCTCTCATACTCTACCTTGCTGCCACCCTGTACTCCGCCAGCGCGGCGTTGGTGGCAGTTCGGGAGGAGCGCCAAGCCAAGGGCGCCCCCCGCCAGGCCAAGGCTGAAGTAGCGCGGGGTCAGGAAGGCGCAGCAAAGGCATCAGCGGTGGAAGGCCAAGCTTGGCAGGGTGGCGTCACAGAAGCTCCTGAGGACAGTCGGGTCTTAGGAACCCTTCCACCTCAGGATATGCCACGATCTCCGCAAGACCCGAGCCTCGACAGCGTGCCAGCCCTCGTCGAACACCCGGTGTACTTTGTCAGCACCGTACTATGGGACGCGAGAGCGCGCTACCCCATGCCCCAGAAACTCCTGCTCGTGCTCCTGGTGGCCTCACGCATGCTGCGACACTACTTCCAGGGCCACCCCATCAAGGTCGTCTTAGCCTACCCACTGGAAAGGATACTTAGGAGCCCTAACTCAGCCGGAAGGGTCGCAGAGTGGAACATCGAGTTGCAAGCGTTCCAGTTGGAGTTCAACACTACCAGGGTCATCAAGGGGGCCCCACTTGCTGACTTTGTGGCAGATTGGACGGATGCCCCGACACTTGAGGAAGGAGAAGTTGGGTCATGTATTTCAATGGCGCCTTCGCACACCAGGGGCCCACTTGAGGAAGGAGGAGCAAGAGGGGCCCCCTTGATGGCCCTAGGAAGTGAGGTCCCGGACAGTTGGGTCATGTATTTCGATGGCGCCTTCGCACACCAGGGCGCGGGGGCTGGAGCAGTGCTCATCTCGCCCACCTAGGACAAGCTCTACTACGCCGTGCAACTCTTCTTTCAGCACGGCGAGAAGGTCTCCAACAACATCGCAGAGTACGAAGGCCTCATAATCGGCCTGAAGGCTGCAGCGGCGCTAGGGGTGAAGCGCCTCACCGTCAGAGGCGACTCACAACTCCTCGTCAACTTCTCCAACAAGGTGTATGAGCCGAAGGACGAGCATATGGAGGCCTACCTTGCGGAGGTGTGCAAGATGGAGAAACGGTTCTCGGGCCTGGAGCTGCAGCACGTGCCCTGAGGCACCAACAAGGAAGCCAACGACATCGCCAGAGAGCATCCAAGTGGCAACCACAGGAGCCAGGCATCTTTGAGGAGCGGCTCTCCAACCCAACAGCTGCGCCACCTCTTTCAAGCATGACTCATCCTTGGGAGGAGCTCCCCCAGCTTCCGGCCGCGGGAGCCCCGACCTGTGGACCGACCTCCGGAGCTCGGCTGCTCTTGGTGCTCGAGCCCCAGGAGGAATGCTGGACCAAGGAATTCAAGGATTAGTTAACGCACTGGATGTTGCCGGAGAAGGAAGAGGAGGCGGAGCGCGTGGCCCGGCAAGCCACGGGATACTGTATCCAAGACGGCGAGTTATATAGGAAGAGACCGAACGAAGTCACACTGTGCTACATATCTAGCGACCAAGGAAGGGAGTTGCTGATTGACATACACGACGGGGACTGCGGACACCACTCGTCGTCACGGACCCTCATCGGCAAGGTGTTCTGCAGTGGATTCTACTGGCCTACAGCACTCAACGACGTAGCCGAGCTGGTGAAGTCTTGCGAATCTTGTCAATTCCATGCCAAGCAAATCCATCAACCTGCTCAGGGCCTTCAAACTATCCCACTCACATGGCCGTTCGCGGTCTGGGGGCTGGATATCCTAGGCCCATTCCCTCGGGCGCCAGGGGGCTACCGTTACCTCTTTGTTGCCATCGACAAGTTCACCATGTGGGAGGAAGTGGAAGCCGTCCGTACCATCCCAGCCGGCTCTGTTGTCAAGTTCATCAAGGGCCTCGTGAGCCGCTTCGGGGTCCCCAACCGGATCATCACATATAACGGTTCATAGTTTACTAGCAACCTCTTCAAAACCTACTGTGCTAACCTTGGAACGCAGATCTGCTACACTTCGGTGGCCCACCCGAGGAGCAATGGTCAGGCCGAACATGCTAACGCAGAGGTCCTGAGGGGCCTTGATACGTCTCCAATGTATCTATAATTTTTGATTGCTCCATGCTATATTATCTACTGTTTTGGACTATATTGGGCTTTATTTTCCACTTTTATATTATTTTTGGGACTAACCTATTAACCGGAGGCCCAGCCCAGAATTGCTGTTTTTTTGCCTATTTCAGTGTGTTGAAGAAACGGCATATCAAACGGAGTCCAAATGGAATAAAACCTTCGGGAACGTGATTTTCTCGCCGAACGTGATCCAGGAGACTTGGACCCTACTCCAAGGAGTCAAAGAGGAGGTCACGAGGGTGGGGGGCACCCCCCCTAGGGCGCGCCCCCTGCCTCTGGGCCCCTTGGAGCTCCATCGACGTATTCCTTCCTCCTATATATACCAACGTACCCCCAAACAATCAGAACAAGAGCCAAAAACCTAATTCCACGGACGCAACTTTCTGTATCCATGAGATCCCATCTTGGGGCCTGTTTCAGAGCTCTGCCGGAAGAGGGCCGTCATCACGGAGGGCTTCTACATCATCATAGCCTCTCCGATGAAGTGTGAGTAGTTTACCTCGGACCTTCGGGTCCATAGTTAGTAGCTAGATGGCTTCTTCTCTCTTTTTGGATCTCAATACAAAGTTCTCGCCCTCTCTTGTGGAGATCCATTCGATGTAATATTCTTTTTGCGATGTGTTTGTTGAGATCGATGAATTGTGGGTTTATGATCAAGTCTATCTATGAATAATATTTGAATCTTCTCTGAATTCTTTTATGTATGATTGGTTATCTTTGCAAGTCTCTTCGAATTATCGGTATGGTTTGGCCAACTAGATTGGTTGTTCTTGCCATGGGAGAAGTGCTTAGCTTTGGGTTTGATCTTGCGGTGTCCTTTCCCAGTGACAGAAGGGGCAGCAAGGCACGTATTGCATCGTTGCCATCGAGGATAACAAGATGGGGTTTATTTCATATTGCATGAATTTATCTCTCTACATCATGTCATCTTGCTTAAGGTGTTACTCTGTTTTAACTTAATACTCTAGATGCATGCTGGATAGGGGTCGATAAGTGGAGTAATAGTAGTAGATGTAGAATCGTTTCGGTCTACTTGTCATGGACGTGATGCCTATATATATGATCATGCCTAGATATTCTCATAACTATGCTCAATTCTGTCAATTGCTCAACAGTAATTTGTTCACCCACCATAGAATACTTATGCTCTTGAGAGAATCCACTAGTGAAACCTATGGCCCCCGGGTCTATTCTCATCATATCAATCTCCATCACTTTAATCTTGTTTTGCTTTTTTTTACTTTGCCTTTACTTTTGTACTTTGCATCTTTATACCAAAAATATTATATCTATCATATCTCACTCTCGTAAGTGACCATGAAGGGATTGACAACCCCTAATCGCGTTTGTTGTGAGTAGCTATCGTTTTGTGCAGGTACGAGGGACTTGAGCATGGCCTCCTACTGGATTGATACCTTGGTTCTCAAAAACTGAGGGAAATACTTACACTACTTCGCTGCATCATCCCTTCCTCTTCGGGGAAAACCAACACAAGCTCAAGACGTAGCAAGAAGGATTTCTGGCGCCGTTGCCGGTGAGTCTACACAAAAGTCAACATACCAAGTACCCATCACAATCACTATCTCTCGCATTACATTATTTTCCATTTGCCTCTCGTTTCCCTCTCCCCCACTTAACCCTTGCCGTTTTATTCGCCCTCTCTCTCTATCCTCCCTCTCTATTTGCCTCTTTTGCCCGTTTGCTCTTGTCTGCTTGTGTGCTAGTTTGCTTGTTTGTCGTGATGGCTCAACCAAGACTCGGTGATCTTCACCTTAAAAGGTTAGAGGAGATCGAAAATAACGTTAGGAAATTTATGGTGTTGCAATTTGAGCATAATAATTTCTTTAGAAACGAGCTTAAGGAACAAAAAAGTTTTATGAGTTATATGAATAAAGAGCTTGATGACATGTCTAAAGAATTTGATGGTATAAGATCCCAAATTGCTCGTCTAGAAAAGATGACTGCTGAAATTTCGGATATGCAAGCCACCTTAGTCAATAAGATGGCCGCTAAACCGAATACCTATGAAAATCAAGATGATGATCTAAAAGTTATTGATGTGTCACCTATTAAATCTTTGTTTTGCAATATGAATCTTGATGAAACTGAATATGATCTTCCTTTACCTAGAAGGCATTCTAAAAATTCGGAGTATTTACATCTTTATGATGAAATTGATGAAAGTGGGATTCAAAGAAATAAAAATCTAGATGTTGCTAAACCCACTATATTGGATTTCAAGGAATTTAATTATGAAAATTGCTCTTTAATTGATTGTATTTCCTTGTTGCAATCCGTGCTAAATTCTCCACATGCTTATAGTCAACATAAACCTTCACCAAGCATATTGTTGATGCCTTGATGCAATCTTATGAAGAAAAACTTGAGTTGAAAAGTTCTATCCCTAGAAAACTCTATGATGAGTGGGAACCAACTATTAAAATTAAAATTAAAGATCATGAGTTTTATGCTTTGTGTGATTTGGGTGCTAGTGTCTCCACTATTCCCAAGACTTTGTGTGATTTGCTAGATTTCAGTAATTTTGATGATTGCTCTCTAAACTTGCATCTTGTGGATTCTACTATTAAGAAACCTATGGGAAGGATTAATGATGTTCTTATTGTTGCAAATAGGAATTATGTGCCCGTAGATTTCATTGTTCTTGATATAGATTGCAATCCTTCTTCCCCTATTATTCTTGGTAGACCTTTCCTTAGAACGGTTGGTGCGATTATTGATATGAAGGAAGGGAATATTAGATTTCAATTTCCATTAAAAAATGGCATGTAACACTTCCCTAGAAAGAAAATAAAATTGCCATATGAAACTATCATGAGAGCCACTTATGGATTGCCTACCAAAGATGGCAATACCTAGATCTATCCTCGCTTTTATGCCTAGCTAGGGGCGTTAAAAGATAGCGCTTGTTGGGAGGCAACCCAATTTTATTTTTATTCCTTGCTTTTTGCTCCTGCTTAGTAATAAATAAATTATTTACCTCTATTTTGGGTGTGTTTTTTGTGTTTAATTAGTGTTTTTGCCAAGTAGAACCGTTGGGAAGCCTTGGGGAAAGTCTTGTTAAACTTGCTGTAAAAAACAGAAACTTTAGCACTCACGAGAACTACTGTCATTTTTATTTGAAGAGTGCTATTTAGTTAATTATTTTTTCAGATAATTAATAGATAAATTCCTCACGTCCATAAATTTATTTTAGAATTTTCGGGGTTCCAGGTCTTGCGCTAGCTACAGATTACTACAGACTGTTCTGTTTTTGACAGATTCTGTTTTTCGTGTGTTGTTTGCTTATTTTGATGAATCTATGGTTAGTAAAATAATTTATAATCCATAGAGAAGTTGGAATACAGTAGTTTTAACACTAATATAAATAAAGAATGAGTTAATTACAGTACCTTGCAGTGGTATTTTGTTTTCTTTCGCTAACGGAGCTCACGAGTTTTCTACTTTAAGTTTTGTGTTGTGAAGTTTTCAAGTTTTGGTTGAATTCTTTTGATGGATTATGGAACAAGGAGTGGAAAGAGACTAAGCTTGGGGATGCCCATGGCAACCCCAAGATAATCAAGGACACCAAGAAGTCAAAGCTTGGGGATGCCCCGGAAGGCATCCCCTCTTTCGTCCACTTCCATCGGTAATTTACTTGGAGCTACATTTTTATTCACCAACATGATATGTGTTTTGCTTGGTGCGTCTTGTATTATTTGTGTCTGTGTTTCTTAGTATGCCACAATCATCCTTGCTGTACACACCTTTTGAGAGAGCCATACATGAATTAAAATTGATAGAATACTCTATGTGCCTCACTTATATCTTTTGAGTTAAGTAGTTTTGCTCTATGTGCTTCACTTATATCTTTTGAGCTAAGTAGTTTTGCTCTATGTGCTTCACTTATATCTTTTGAGAGTTATAATTTTGCTCTATGTGCTTCACTTAGATCTTTTAGAGCACGGTGGTGGATTTGTTTTAAAGAAACTATTGATCTCTCATGCTTCACTTAAATTATTTTGAGAGTCCCTTAATAGCATGGTAATTTGCTTAATAATAATATGCTTGGTATTAAAGATTTGTGAAACTTTCTTTTGAGTGTGTTGAATACTAAGAAAAGATTGAAACATGATAATTGTTTTGAGATATGGAGGTGAAAATATTAAAGTCATGCTAGTTGAGTAGTTGTGAATTTAAAGAATACTTGTGTTAAAGTTTGTGATTCCCGTAGCATGCACATATGGTCGGGAATGAGCGATGGTCTTTTCCTACCAATCTATTCCCCTAGGAGCATGCATGTAATACTTTGCTTTGATAACTTCTAGATTTTTGCAATAAGTATATGAGTTCTTTATGACTAATGTTGAGTCCATGGATCATACGCACTCTCACCCTTCCACCTTTGCGAGCCTCTCTAATACCACGCACCTTTCTCCGATATGTTACACCTACCATATACCTTCCTCAAAACAGCCACCATACCTACCTATTATGGCATTTCCATAGCCATTCTGAGATATATAGACATGCAACTTTCCACCATCTAGTTCATCATGACACATTCATCATTGTCATATTTCTTAGCATGATCATGTAATTGACATAGTATTTGTGGCAAAGCCACCGTTCACAATTTTTTTCATACTTGTCACTCTTGATTCATTGCATATCCCGTTACACCACCGGAGGCATCCATATAGTCATACTTTGTTTTAGAATTGAGTTGTAATCATTGAGTTGTAAATAAATAAAAGTGTGATGATCATCATTTAATAGAGCATTGTCCCAAAAAAAAGAGAGAAAGGCCAGGGAAAAAAAGAAGGCCCAAAAAAGGGCAATGCTACTATCCTTTTACCACACTTGTGCTTCAAAGTAGCACCATGATCTTCATAGTAGAGAGTCTCTCATGTTATCACTTTCATATACTAGCGGGAATTTTACATTATAGAACTTGGCTTGTATATTCCAATGATGGGCTTCCTCAAATTGCCCTAGGTCTTCATGAACAAGCAAGTTGGATGCACACCCACTTAGTTTCTTTATGAGCTTTCATATACTTATAGCTCTAGTGCATTCGTTGCAAGGCAATCCCTACTCACTCACATTGATATCTATTGATGGGCATCTCCATAGCCCGTTGATACGCCTAGTTGATGTGAGACTATCTTCTCCTTTTTGTCTTATCCACAACCACCATTCTATTCCACCTATAGTGCTATATCCATGGCTCACGCTCATGTATTGCGTGAAGATTGAAAAAGTTTTGAAAAAGTTAGAGTATGAAACAATTGCTTGGCTTGTCATCGGGGTTATGCATGATTTAAATACTTTGTGTGCTGAAGATAGAGCATAGCCAGACTATATGATTTTGTAGGGATAACTTTCTTTGGCCATGTTATTTTGAGAAGACATAATTGCTTTGTTAGTATGCTTGAGGTATTATTATTTTTATGTCAATATAAACTTTTGTCTTGAATCTTTCGAATCTGAATATTCATATCACAATTAAGAAGATTTGCATTGAAATTATGCCAAATAGCACTCCGCATCAAAAATTCTCTTTTTATCATTTACCTACTCGAGGACGAGCAGGAATTATGCTTGGGGATGCTTGCTACGTCTTGAGCTTGCGTTGGTTTTCCCCGAAGAGGAAGGGATGATGCAACAGAGTAGCGTAAGTATTTCCCTCAGTTTTTGAGAACCAAGGTATTAATCTAGTAGGAGGCAACGCTCAAGTCCCTCGTACCTGCACAAAACGATAGCTACTTGCAACCAACGCGATTAGGGGTTGTCAATCCCTTCAGGTCACTTACGAGAGTGAGATCTGATAGATATAATATTTTTGGTATTTTTGGTAGAAAGATGCAAAGTAAAAAGTAAAAGCAAAGTAAAAGGCAAAGCAAGATTAAAGTAATGGAGATTGATATGATGAGAATAGACCAGGGGGCCATAGGTTTCACTAGTGGCTTCTCTCAAGAGCATAAGTATTCTACGATGGGTGAACAAATTACTGTTGACCAATTGACAGAAATGAGCATAGTTATGAGAATATCTAGGCATGATCATGTATATAGGCATCACGTCCGTGACATGTAGACCGAAACGATTCTGCATCTACTACTATTACTCCACTCATCGACCGCTATCCAGCATGCATCTAGAATATTAAGTTAAAAACAGAGTAACGCCTTAAGCAAGATGACATGATGTAGAGAGATAAATTCATGCAATATGAAATAAACCCCATCTTGTTATCCTCGATGGCAACGATACAATACGTGCCTTGCTGCCCCTTCTGTCACTGGGAAAGGACACCGCAAGATCGAACCCAAAGCTAAGCACTTCCCCCATGGCAAGAACTACCAATCTAGTTGGCCAAACCAAATGGATAATTCGAAGAGACTTGCAAAGATAACCAATCATACATAAAAGAATTCAGAGAAGATTCAAATATTATTCATAGATAGACTTGATCATAAACCCACAATTCATCGGCCTCAACAAACACACCGCAAAAATAAGATTACATCGAATAGATCTCCACAAGAGAGGGGGAGAACTTTGTATTGAGATTCAAAGAGAGAGAAGAAGCCATCTAGCTACTAACTATGGACCCGAAGGTCTGAGGTAAACTACTCACATTTCATCGGAGGGGCTAGGATGATGTAGAAGCCCTCCGTGATGACGGCCCTCTTCCGGCGGAGCTCCGGAACAGGCCCCAAGATGGGATCTCGTGGATACAGAAAGTTGCGGCGATCGAATTAGGTTTTTGGCTCCTGTTCTGATCGTTTGGGGGTACGTAGGTATATATAGGAGGAAGGAGTACATCGGTGCAGCACCGAGGGGCCCACGAGGCAGGGGGCACGCGCTAGGGGGGGCGCCCCCACCCTCGTGACCTCCTATTTGACTCGTTGGAGTAGGGTCCAAGTCTCCTGGATCACGTTCGGTGAGAAAATCACGTTCCCGAAGATTTTATTCCGTTTGGACTCCGTTTGATATTCTGTTTCTTCGAAACACTGAAATAGGCAAAAAACAGCAATTCTGGGGTGGGCCTCCGGTTAATAGGTTAGTCCCAAAAATAATATAAAAGTGGAAAATAAAGCCCAATATAGTCCAAAACAATAGATAATATAGCATGGAGAAATCAAAAAATATAGATACGTTGGAGACGTATCAGGTGTCCCCAAGCTTAATTCCTGCTCGTCCTCGAGTAGGTAAATGATAAAAAGAGAATTTTTGATGCGGAGTGCTACT
Organism: Triticum dicoccoides; assembly: GCF_002162155.2. Taxonomy (NCBI): domain Eukaryota; kingdom Viridiplantae; phylum Streptophyta; class Magnoliopsida; order Poales; family Poaceae; genus Triticum; species Triticum dicoccoides. Next base: position 404,940,399 of record NC_041392.1, read on the forward strand.
TGGCATAGTTTCAGTGCAAATATTTTTAATTGTGATATGAATATTCAGATTAGAAAGATTCAAGACAAAATTTTATATTGACATAAAAATAATAATACTTCAAGCATACTAACAAAGCAATTATGTCTTCTCAAAACAACATGGCCAAAGAAAGTTATCCCTACAAAATCATATAGTCTGGCTATGCTCCATATTCACCACACAAAGTATTTAAATCATGCACAACCCCGATGACAAGCCAAGCAATTGTTTCATAGTCTAACTTTTTCAAAACTTTTTTCAATCTTCACACAATACATGAGCGTGAGCCATGGATATAGCACTATAGGTGGAATAGAATGGTGGTTGTGGAGAAGACAAAAAGGAGGGGAAGATAGTCTCACATCAACTAGGTGTATCAACGGGCTATGGAGATGCCCATCAATAGATATCAATGTGAGTGAGTAGGGATTGCCATGTAACGGATGCACTAGAGCTATAAATGTATGAAAGCTCAAAATGAAACTAAGTGGGTGTGCATCCAACTTGCTTGCTCATGAAGACCTAGGGCAATTTTAGGAAGCCCATCGTTGGAATATACAAGCCAAGTTCTATAATGTAAAATTCCCACTAGTATATGAAAGTGATAACCTGAGAGACTCTCTACTATGAAGATCATGGTGCTACTTTGAAGCACAAGTGTGGTAAAAGGATAGTAGCATTGCTCCTTTTTATTTATTTTCTTTTTTTGGGGCCTTCCCTTTTTTGGCCTTTCTATTTTTTTATTGGGACAATGCTCTATTAAATGATGATCATCACACTTCTATTTATTTACAACTCAATGATTACAACTCGATTCTAAAACAAAGTATGACTCTATATGGATGCCTCCGGAGGTGTACCGGGATATGCAATGAATCAAGAGTGACAAGTATGAAAAAATTATGAACGGTGGCTTTGCCACAAATACTATGTCAATTACATGATCATGCTAAGAAATATGACAATGATGAATGTGTCATGATGAACTAGATGGTGGAAAGTTGCATGTCTATATATCTCAGAATGGCTATGGAAATGCCATAATAGGTAGGTATGGTGGCTGTTTTGAGGAAGGTATATGGTAGGTGTAAGATATCGGAGAAAGGTGCGTGGTATTAGAGAGGCTCGCAAAGGTGGAAGGGTGAGAGTGCGTATGATCCATGGACTCAACATTAGTCATAAAGAACTCATATACTTATTGCAAAAATCTAGAAGTTATCAAAGCAAAGTATTACATGCATGCTCCTAGGGGAATAGATTGGTAGGAAAAGACCATCGCTCATTCCCGACCACCACTTATAAGGAAGACAATAAATAAATAAATCATGCTCCGACTTCATCACATAACGGTTCACCATACGTGCATGCTACGGGAATCACAAACTTTAACACAAGTATTATTTAAATTCACAACTACTCAACTAGCATGACTTTAATATTATCACCTCCATATCTCAAAACAATTATCATGCTTCAATCTTTTCTTAGTATTCAACACACTCAAAAGAAAGTTTCACAAATCTTGAATACCAAGCATATTATTATTAAGCAAATTACCATGCTATTAAGAGACTCTCAAAATAATTTAAGTGAAGCATGAGAGATCAATAGTTTCTTTAAAACAAATCCACCACCGTTCTAAAAGATCTAAGTGAAGCACATAGAGCAAAATTATACTCAAAAGATATAAGTGAAGCACATAGAGCAAAACTACATAGCTCAAAAGATATAAGTGAAGCACATAGAGCAAAACTACTTACCTCAAAAGATATAAGTGAAGCACATAGAGCAAAACTACTTAGCTCAAAAGATATAAGTGAAGCACATAGAGTATTCTATCAAATTTTAATTCATGTATGGCTCTCTCAAAAGGTATGTACAGCAAGGATGATTGTGGCATACTAAGAGACAAAGACACAAATAATACAAGATGCTCCAAGCAAAACACATATCATGTTGGTGAATAAAAATATAGCTCCAAGTAAATTACCGATGGAAGTGGATGAAAGAGGGGATGCCTTCCGGGGCATCCCCAAGCTTTGACTTTTTCATGTCCTTGGATTATCTTGGGGGTGCCATGGGCATCCCCAAGCTTAGGCTCTTGCCACTCCTTGTTCCATGATCCATCAAAAGAATTCACCCAAAACTTGATAACTTCACAACACAAAACTCAAAATAGAAAACTCGTGAGCTCCGTTAGCGAAAGAAAACAAAAGACCACTTCAAGGTACTGTAATGAACTCATTATTTATTTATATTGGTGTTAAACCTACTGTATTCAAACTTCTCTATGGATTATAAACTATTTTACTAACCATAGATTCATCAAAATAAGCAAACAACACACGAAAAACAGAATCTGTCGAAAACAGAACAGTCTGTAGTAATCTGTAGCTAGCGCAAGATCTGGAACCCCAAAAATGCTAAAATAAACTGATGGACGTGAGGAATTTATATATTAATCATCTGAAAAAAGAATTAACTAAATATCACTCTTCAAATAAAAATTACAGCATTTCTCGTGAGTGCTAAATTTTCTGTTTTTTACAGCAAGTTCTACAAGACTTTCCCCAAGTCTTCCCAACGGTTCTACTTGGCACAAACACTAATTAAACACAAAAAACACAACCAAAACACAGGCTAAATAATTTATTTATTACTAAGCAGGAGCAAAAAGCAAGGAATAAAAATAAAATTGGGTTGCCTCCCAACAAGCGCTATCGTTTAACGCCCCTAGCTAGGCATAAAAGCGAGGATAGATCTAGGTATTGCCATCTTTGGTAGGCAATCCATAAGTGGCTCTCATGATAGTTTCATATGGCAATTTTATTTTCTTTCTAGGAAAGTGTTCCATGCCCTTTTTTAATGGAAATTGAAATCTAATATTCCCTTCCTTCCACTACTAGGAAAAGGGCTATAGATAGGATTGACACTAATGGCGCACCAGGGAAGTAGTGCGCCACTACTATATACTAATGGCGCACTAGTTGGTGATGCGCCATTAGTGTGGAAGACACTAATGGCGCACCAAACAAAAGGTTCGCCACTAGTGATAATTTTTTTCATTTTTACATACATACTAATGGCGCACCGGACAAGGAGTGCGCCAGTACTGAATTTTTTTTATTCTTTTTTTTGCAAAACAACTAATGGCGCACCGTGTCACAGTGCGCCATTACTAGTTTAAAATAGTAATGGCGCACTACTACGTGGTGCGCCATTAGTATATATATATTTTTCACTACTACACGACTATCTCGGTTACGGTTATCTCGCGGGGCAGGTAGTCCACAGATTATCTGGATGCGTAAGGTGCATGGATGACACAATGTATCGCCAGCTAGATAGAGATCCCAGGGTCTTCGGAAACCGTGTTCATGGGACATCAACGACCCCTCGCCGCCGCCGATCAACCGCACCCTCCCCCGCTACACAAATTTGAATATATTTTAAAAAAAACATTACTGTTTTTATAAAAAATATTACTGTTATGATTTAAACAAGTTTGAACATATTTAAACACAAATAAATATCAAACAACATTTTAAATTCATAAAAATAAAAATTAGGGAGCCTGGGAATCGAACCCAGGACCTCCAATGTGTGTGCTGCGTGCTAACCAGTCGGGCTAGTGGGCGGGTTCTGATGTAGATTGGGTTAGATGGAATATAACCTGAGGGCTCGAACCGTAATAAAAAAACATTCTAATGGCGCACCACTGCTGGGTGCGCCATTAGTAAGCTTCCCCCACTCCACCTATTCCCCTCCCTCCCTTCCTCCCCACTCGACCTAATTTGCCCCAACCGTACGCCGCCGCCGTGCCTGCACGCCCCCTCCGTCCCCTCCGTCCCCTGCCGCCACCGCCCCGACCCCCGCCCC
>NC_041392.1:404944968-405112201 GCF_002162155.2 Triticum dicoccoides
CGCCCACGCGCCCAGAGCCGGAGGAGGAGGACCAGGAGGACGACGTGGAGGAGGAGGAGACAACGACCGCCAGCTCAGCCAGGCCACGCGACGCCGTTGTCCGCACGCTGCTCTGCCCTACCTCAGCTCAGCCAGGCCGACGCCATGTACTCCCTCGACTGCAGGTGAGCCCCTCCCCTCCACTTCCTTCTTCTTCTTCTTCCTCTTGCCCTCAACCTCTGCTCTGAGTCTCGACCGCTGTGCAGGGCCCGTCCATCTCCGGCGAGCTCACCACACTGCGCGAGCTCAACGACCGCTGTGCAGGGCACCACCACGCAGGTGACAGTTAGGTACAGTTACAAAAAATGGCTTGTAAATAGGGTTAGGGTTTGGGAGTGGAGACCATGGCCATGGCTTGTAAATTGTTGTTGATTCTCAAGTAAATTTTTCCGTTAGGTACAATTAGGTACAGTTACAGAAAAATTCACATGGAAAGGTTGTGTCATGCATCACAGGATTTGTAGGAGTTCTTGGAGCCACAAAAATAACTTTAGAACCCAGAGAGGCCTCAAACCAGCATCATAGGCAATAAGATCAGGCAACATCTGTTCTTATTAGTTTAATAGAAGAGAGAGGGATGGAAAAATAGACAAGAAAGCAGAATATAGCCAAGACAAGTAGCATCTATTCTTAAGCAGAGTATAAGGATAGCATAGAAGAAATAGACAGGGTAGCACCCAACTGAACATCTGCTTCTACAGAACACTGCACTCCACTTACACATGGTATTTTTATGCAAATAAGAGGCCACACCCACAAGCACTTGGGCTAGTATCATTAGCAGTGCTGCTGTAAGTATATATAACAGCAGCAACCTGTAACAACAAGTATAAGTAGCTATTACCCAAAGGTCAGCCAGACCAATGGGAATAGACAGAATTAAGTAACCAACTCCAGGAACTAGAGTAGCATATTCAGTTAACTGAATCCAAACACCCTTTTTATCCTTCAGTTTATGTTGTACTATAGTCAAGAGGATCTGATTGTCTGTAGGTCTCATCTCACAGCCATTCTGAAGCACTCGAAACGCAATGTCTTGAAATATCCCACCACAATTTGTTTTAAAAAATGTTTGTTTGCACCTCATCTACTGCTTGCTTCATATTAAGCCTGAACCATCACACCTGCTTAGCATATGATGGGGTCCAAAATCTGTATAACAGCTTAATTTTTTTTGCATGGAAAGGTTCACCCAAATTGCCATTAAGAGAAACCAGAGCTCGCTACAAAGTCTTGAATACTAATCTTTATAACTATGTGCTTTCTTTTCTATATTTTCTGACAGGTGGCACATATGTTTCTGATGCCATATTTGTTGGTTTTTTCTGGAGGGTGATGATGTCATGTCTCTACCGTAGATTAAAATAAATGGAAGTTTAAAAATATGAGAGAAGTTGTCTTGACTAATTACATGTTTATGTAAAAAAGAATAGCAGGGATATTTTACAACTCCTATGTGTGTAGTTGCTTGTTTTTACTGTAGTTGTGGGTGCTTTCTTCTTGTATCATAAAAATATCCCTGCTGCTGTATTTGTGATGATGTTGTACTTGTGATGATGCTATTTGTGATCTTCTGAAATGACCCATTGGAGACTTCATTACGCGGGGATAATGATTTTGCAGGTACCCCGAGAGGCCCTTGAGTTTGCCAGAATGTCGATTAACTTCCGTTCCGGCAAATTCGAGAACTCCATATGTCCTATTTTTAGCAAAGGTCATGCTCAAATTTTCCGTGAATTTTAGCATGACTTTGCTAAAAATAGGACATATGGGGTACTTGCGACTAATGCCTGTTATCATGCATGTTTTATGATCTATTGTAAGGGTACTAATTGGTCTCTTCTGCTGCTTATCAGAGATGGCGGGAAGCAGCCACAGCCGCTCTGCGACACTGCAGTACGAGTTGGATGCTTCCGAGTTCTTCACTATCATACATGGGACTTCAGTATCATCCATGACGCAGGTATATAAAATGAGAAATCTCCCCTTCACCCATCTCATTATGATATCTGTTGTTTGCTACATCACTCATTGTCCCAAACTGCAGAGGCTGCTTGACAATTTCATGAACATGCTGATGGGTGAAGATCCGCCAAATAATGTGAAGCTGCGACAGGCCGGCAGCGGGTTTCGCAGGCAGTGGGATGTGGAGTTGGTGATCAAGGAGGGCCACATGTACTTGTCTCATGGGTGGGAGAAGTTCTACCGTGCCTACGACCTGCGGCTGGGGTACTTCCTTCTCTTCAGGCACGACGACGACGCCACCATGCTCATCATGAAGGTGTTCAACGTGACTATGTGTTGCATGTGTTACGCTAACGATGATGATGCCGATACGTTCTGCCTCTTCTTATTCCTCTACATTTGGCTTTGTCTCACATCGATTGTTAGCGGTCATTGTTGCATTTGGACGGGTAATGGGAGCAGCAGCAGCAACACTGGCTACAGCCAAAGCAGCAGCGACTATGGCTGTAGCGAAAGCAGCAGCGATTCTGGCAGTAGCGAAAGCAGCAGCGATTCTGGTAGTAGCATAGACAACAAGAAGGATGATCTGGATTGGAGTGCGGGAGAAGAGGAGCAGAGTGGGGATGAGGAGCTGCAGGATGACGATGGGCATCAGGCTGAGGATGACCTAGCGCTGGTGGTGGCTGACCAAGGGCAAGAGATGGTGGTGGCTGACCATGGGCAAGATATGGTGGTGGCTGACCATGGGCAAGAGATGGAGGTGGCTGAGGATGACCTAGCGATGGCCGTGCCTGAAGGTGGCCTCGCGATGGTGGTGGTGCCTGAGAATGACCACGCACCGGTGGTGGCGCCGGCGATCCCACAGTTGGGCGACATGACCACGCCAATTGAGGTAGAAGACTACATCCCACTGCCTCCACCGCCTCGCCGCTGTTGGCACATCAGGCTGAGGAAGGAGAAGGAGAAGAACAATGCATGAGAACTGAACTTTGTCAGGTATGTCAGTTTACATTATAAGCTTATAGTCTTCTTCTTATTCTTCTTCTTTTCCAAAATTCTTCTTATTCTTCTTCTAGTGTTCTTCTTCTTCTTCTAGTATTCTTCTAGTCTTCTTCTTTTTCTTCTTCTAACTTCTTGTTTATCATTTTGGTGATTTCATTTAATTCACGGAAGCTTGCATGGATGGAGTGCTTCTTTTCCATTTGTGTTTTAATTTTGCATCAATGTGAAACTTTTGTGAATTGATGGATAACGGTGTTGGATGAACAATGTGAAACTTTTGTAATATGTAACGATGGAACTATGTGTTGGCTATGTATGTATATATGATGGAACTTGTGTGTTGGCTATGTATGTATATATGATGGAACTTGTGTGTTGGGTATGATTGTTATATGGATGCTTGTTGTATATATATGTGTTGGATATCTCATAGGTGAAATAGTGACCTGAGATTAAGAAAAAAAAATTAAAAAAAATGTTACTAATGGTGCACTACCATGTGGTGCGCCATTAGTATAGCAGACACTAGTGGCGCGCCGTGGGCAAAACTAATGGCGCACTGCCTGGTGCGCCATTAGCATACCAGATACTAATGGCGCACCAGTGGTGCGCCATTAGTAAAAAATTCTAGTGGCGTGATACTAATGGCGCACCGGTGGTGCGCCATTAATAGGCAAAACCGGTGCACCATTAGTAGGCCTTTTCCTAGTAGTGTTCATATCAATAATCGCACCAACCGTTCTAAGGAAAGGTCTACCAAGAATAATAGGGCAAGAAGGATTGCAATCTATATCAAGAACAATGAAATCTACAGGCACATAATTCCTATTTTCAACAATAAGAACATCATTAATCCTTCCCATAGGTTTCTTAATAGTGGAATCCGCAAGATTCAAGTTTAGAGAGCAATCATCAAAATTACGGAAATCTAGCAAATCACACAAAGTCTTGGGAATAGTAGAGACACTAGCACCCAAATCACACAAAGCATAAAACTCATAATCTTTAATTTTAATTTTAATAGTTGGTTCCCAATCATCATAGAGTTTTGTAGGGATAGAAACTTTCAACTCAAGTTTTTCTTCATAAGATTGCATCAAGGCATCAACAATATGTTTGGTGAAGGCTTTATTTTGACTATAAGCATGTGGAGAATTTAGCACAGATTGCAACAAGGAAATACAATCAATTAAAGAGCAACTTTCATAATTAAATTCCTTGAAATCCAATATAGTGGGTTTAGCAACATCTAGATTTTTATTTCTTTCAATCCCACTTTCATCAATTTCATCATTAAGATCTAAATACTCTGAATTTTTAGAACGCCTTCTAGGTAAAGGAAGATCATATTTAGTTTTATCAAGATTCATATTGCAAAATAAAGATTTAATAGGAGACAGATCAATAAGTTTTAGATCATCATCTTGATTTTCATAGGTATTAGAAGAACACGCTTTAATAAAGGCATCTTTGGAAGCACGCACCCTAGCGGTTCTTTCCTTGCACTCATCAATGGAAATTCTCATGGCTTTGAGATACTCATTGATATCATGCTTAGGAGGAATAGATCTAAGCTTTAAAGAATCAACCTCAATAGAAATTCTATCAACGTTCCTAGCCAAATCATCAACTTTAAGCAATTTTTCTTCAAGCAAAGCATTAAAATTCTTTTGTGAATTCATAAACTCTTTAACACTAGTCTCAAATTCAGAGGGCATCTTATTATAATTTCCATAAGAGTTGTTGTAGGGATTCCCATAATTATTAGAAGGATTACTAGGATATGGCCTAGGATTAAAATTCCCTCTATAAGCGTTGTTACCAAAATTATTCCTACCAACAAAATTCACATCCATAGATTCATTGTTATTCTCAATGAAAGTAGACAAAGGCATATCATTAGGATCAGAAGAAACACTCTTAGTAGAAAATAATTTCATAAGTTCATCCATCTTTCCACTCAACACATTGATTTCTTCTATCGCATGCACTTTTTTATTAGAAGATCTTTCAGTATGCCATTGAGAATAATTAACCATAATATTATCTAGGAGTTTAGTAGCATATCCTAAAGTGATTTCCATAAAAGTGCCTCCCGCGGCCGAATCTAAAAGATTTCTAGAAGCAAAATTCAATCCGGCATAAATTTTTTGTGTAATCATCCACAAATTCAAACCATGAGTAGGGCAATTACGTATCATTAATTTCATTCTCTCCCAAGCTTGTGCAACATGTTCATGATCAAGTTGTTTAAAGTTCATAATATCGTTTCTAAGAGAGATGATCTTAGCGGGAGGAAAATACTTAGAGATAAAAGCATCTTTGCACTTGTTCCATGAATCAATACTATTTTTAGGCAAAGACGAAAACCAAGCTTTAGCATGATCTCTAAGCGAAAAAGGAAATAGCTTCAATTTAATGACATCATTATTGACATCTTTTTTCTTTTGCATATCACATAAATCAACGAAGCTATTCAGATGAGTAGCGGCATCTTCACTAGGAAGGCTGGCGAATTGATCTTTCATAACAAGATTCAAAAAAGTAGTATTAATTTCACAAGATTCAACATCGGTAAGAGGAGCAATCGGAGTGCTAAGGAAATCATTATTATTGGTATTGGTGAAGTCACACAATTTGGTAGTATCTTGAGCCATCGCGACAAACAAGCAATCTAACACACGAGCAAACAAAAAGCAAGAGGGCAAAAGAGGCAAATAGAGAGGGAGGATAGAGAGAGAGAGAGGGCGAATAAAACGGCAAGGGTGAAGTGGGGGAGAGGAAAACGAGAGGCAAATGGCAAATAATGTAATGCGAGAGATAGGGATTGTGATGGGTACTTGGTATGTTAACTTTTTGCATAGACTCCCCGGCAACGGCGCCAGACATCCTTCTTGCTACATCTTGAGCTTGCGTTGGTTTTCCCCAAAGAGGAAGGGATGATGCAGCAGAGTAGCTTAAGTATTTCCCTCAGTTTTTGAGAACCAAGGTATCAATCCAGTATGAGGCCACGCTCAAGTCCCTCGTACCTGCACAAAACGATTGCTACTCGCAACCAACGCGATTAGGGGTTGTCAATCCCTTCACGGTCACTTACGAGAGTGAGATCTGATAGATATAATATTTTTGGTATTTTTGGTATAAAGATGCAAAGTAAAAAAGTAAAAGCAAAGTAAAAGGCGAAGCAAGGCAAAGCAAGGCGCGCGCGGGCGAACATCTGCCAACCGCGAGCCAGGGCTATGTTGCCCGTGGCGGAAGTCGAGACTGCAACCCAAGAGGCCTTGCTGCAGCAACCTTCCGCCTACAGCCAGAGTCTGCTTGGACCAGAGGCCGGCAGCTCGTCGGCGAATAAGCGCGGAAGTTGGAGCCAGTTGCCGGCTGGATTCTCCGACTAGCCGACAAACTCCGGCGACACCTCCACCTTGTGGAAACGCGGACGGGGGGGCACCAAAGCACGCCACCCCTCGTCAAAATGGATCGCCATGGCTGGGACGACCCCATCCGTGTGCCGTGGCGCCGCCCTAACAGTGGGCCGCGACAGGGGACGTGGCGTGCTTGCGCAGACGACCACGACCGCGCTTGGGCGCCGACGAGCCGGGCCCCTCGTGAGGGTTCTTCCCCTTCTCAACGGCAGAGAACTTCCTTCGTGGCGCCATTGGTGGCACATCGAGCAATGGAGCGAGGAAGAAGACGGGGGCAAGGCAGGAAGAGATGGGCAACGGGGGCTCCGCCCCCTCCCCATTTATAGCAAGAGAAGGCCAACCGACACCTCCAACGATCACATGTAATGATGGTTTTCCTTGCATGTCGCAGGGACTTGTCAAGTCGTGCAGTTGCTGAGTCAGCGTGGGGAAGTGGAGACGCCCACGTCCAATCAACCACCACGCGTTAACTGAGGCCGTAGGCTTTTGGGGCCCGTGGTGCTCCGCACTTGGCCCTTGGCTTCGCCGTGAAGCCAAGCCCAAGCGCGCCTTGGGCCCGGGGGCTACTGTCGGCGTCCTGGGAACGGGGGTCCCCAGGCTTGCCTGCCTGTGGCCCGCGGTGTGGCTAAGCTAGGAGGTCGTATGATCCATCTTCATCAACAAGTCATCCAAGACCCTCGCGAGGGGCCAAGCCTCGCTAGGCAGATGACACAAGACCTCCTCCAGAGCGGCCTAGTCGAACAGGCTCACGAGGAGCGGAGATGTCAAGGCGAGGCAAACCTCACATGGCTCTTGTGACGTGAGCCATGACGATCGACACCAGGCGGGCGCCAGCGTGCACAGCGTCCTTATTTCCCCTTTGGTGCTAAGGAAATCAGCGCAGGCGAGGAGTACCGAGGCCTCAAGCAAAGGTTGCCATTTTGGTGCAACAAGACCAAGACCAGAAGGACAGCAAGATGGAGGTCGTCGTGGAGCCCAATACGGCGTCACCACCAGAGCCTTTCGCAGGCGGAGACCACCTTTTGTCAGGATGGATTGTATTAGCTGCCCCCCTTCAAATTAGCCCGCCGTTGTTGGCTCCCATCCTGCTCAGTATTTGGGAAGAGGACCAGGGCCTATATAAGTAGGACTAGCCACCACCATAGGCAAAGGGGGGACATCATAGATCACTCTCACCCACACAATTTAGCCTAGCACGAGGACACCTCAACCTCAGGAGGCTGTTCTTCCCATTGTATTGTCCATCATCAGCCCAAGAGGCAATCCACCACCATCACACTAGAGTAGGATATTACACCACAGCGGTGGCCCAAACCAGTATAAATCTTGTGTCTTTCTGTGTTGCAAGTGCGTCGAGTTCGCCCGCGAGATCTTAGTGAGCTACGGTGTAGATCGGTGGGAGGAAAAGACTTCACGTGCACCCCAGTGTTCGAACCATAAGGGTTTGCCGGAACCCCACATCGGACAGTTGTCCCCTTTCAAATTGGCCGTTGTTGGCTCCCTTCTCGCTCAATATTTGGGGAGAGGACCAGGGCCTCTATAAATAGGACTAGCCGCCACTATAGAGAGGGATATATCATCTTGGATCCGGATCCTCACACACACAAGTTCACCAAGCACAAGAACACCTCAACCTCAGGAGGCTGTTCTTCCCCTTGTATTGTTCATCCTCAGCCCAAGAGGTAATCCCCCACCACAACACTGGAGTAGGGTATTACACCACAACGGTGGCCCAAACCAGTATAAAATCTTGTGTCCTCTGTGTTGCGAGTTCGTCGAGTTAGTTTGTATGATCTTAGTCGAGCTAGGACACGGATCGGTAGGGGGAAATCTTCACGCGCACCCCAGTGTTCAAACCTTAAGGGTTTTGTCGGAACTCATGATCCGGCATTTGGCGCGCTAGGTAGGGGTGCGCCGAAGCATGAAGCATCCCTTCCGTCACTCCGTGTCGCATCGCTTCATCGTCTCCATGGCGGACGCATGTCATGCCCGCGCTGAGCGCCGGGCTGCCCTCTCCACCCGGGTTGCTTAGACGGCCCCTGTCAACGAGCCACCCCATCGCTCTCCGTCGCCTGCCGCCAACGCCGCCACCGACCTAGCGGGGAACGAGCAGCAAGCATCTTCGCTGCACCCCTCGGTGCGACAGGATGGCCGCACCGCCACTCCATCGTTGACTCCCACTGGTTTGTCGTCTCATGCACGTCGCGTTCCCACGGACGCACGGGCCGTGCTCCCCATGGTGCACGAGCTCCTGCGCTACCGCCCAGTCGACGATCTCTACGAGGACTGGCTTGACTGCATCGCCGAGCTTGTCCGCGCCGCAGGGGGCTCCCCTGCGCTGTCCCACTCTCTGCCTCGCCCTCCGCCAGCCACGGGCGACGCAGCTCATGAAGCACCTCCACCACCTCTGCACCAAGACGGCTCCCTAGCGCCAAGGCACGCGGCTCCACGGCGCGACCCACCGCGTCCGGCGCCCGTGTGTGAAGAAAGAAGCTGTCAAGAAGTCCCTCGACCGCAAGCGAACGCTCCGCCACTCCTCGCACCGCCGCGCAAGGATCGTTTGCTACAGCAAGGCCCCGCGCCGCTTGCCGTACCGGCACGCGGGCGCCAAGACCGAGCTCTATCTCCAAGGCGGGCCCCGGTGACCACAGCCGGCTGCCGCGCGTTCGCTCCTGAGATGCGTAGCGTCGCCTGGCCGGGCAAGTTCAAGCCAAATCTGCCTCCTTGCTACGACAGCATCCCTGACCCCATGGAGTTTCTGCAGCTCTACGAGCTGAGCATCGAGGCGGCCAACGGCGATGAGAAAGTCATGGCGAACTAGTTTCCCATGGCTCTCAAGGATGGCCCCCGCTCTTTGGCTCCTGAACCTGCCTCTAGGCCCGATTTCCTCCTAGGACGAGATGCGCAACCGCTTCATCGCCAACTTCTAGGGCACTCACGACCGCCCCCCGGTCGCGGGTGACCTGCACCACATCAAGCAACAACCAGGAGAGACCCTGCAGAAGTACATCCAGCGCTTTAAAAGCGCGCGAATCAAAATCCCCAAGGTGACCGACGAGGCCATCATCTCAGCGTTCTCCGACGGCGTCCGCGATGTCAAGATGAAGGAGGAGCTCGCCATCCATGAGGAGTTGTGCACGACCTGGGAGCTGTTCAACATCGCGACCAAGTGTGCAAGAGCTGAGGAGGGGTGCCTCTCCCTCCTCGAGCTCCCTGTTGCGGACCCAGAGAAGAAGAAAGCCAAGGCCAAAGACGTGAAGCGCAAGGGAGTTGCCGTGCTCGCGGTGGAACCAGACACCAAGCGCGGCAGAGACCAGCCCGAGTCATCCAAGAGCAGCCGACCGTTCTGCACCTTCCATAACCTGCATACCCACAACACCAGCGACTGTCAGGAGATCAGAGCCATTCGAGAAAGACGCTTCGGTCAATGCCCCGAGCGCAGCGACCGGGGCTACGACCGAGGAGGAGGACGTGGTGGTGGACGCTAGGACAACCATGGCCCGCGTCAGGAATGCCACGACCGGCCTCGTGAGGACCGCTAGTAGGATCCGTCTTGCGAGGGCGCCTGGAGGGACCAGCCTCGCGAGGCTCGTCCTCTAGGCAACGCTGGCCTTCCTCCACTACTGCCACCACCCAGAAGGAATGATGACCACCATCAAGACGAGGGGGGCTCGGGGCTTCCAGGAGCCACGCGCTATCACCTGCATCTTGGGGGAGCTCAAGCCCCAGCCTCGCAGTGTATCTTCAAACAGTTTGCTCGCGAAGTGAATGCAGTTCTCCCCAAGCTCGAGGCCACATGCACGCTTAGATAGTCCAGGTGCCCCATCACGTTCAGTTCGGCAGATCAGCTCAAGTGAGCAGCTACTGTAGGCGTCCTCCCAATGCTTTGTTCACTAGTCATCAGCAATGTGCAAGTTACCAAGACCCTTATCGACGGCGGTGCAGGGCTCAATGTCCTGTCCGTCGACACATTCGACAACCTCTAAGTGCCATATGACCAGCTTCAGCCTACCAAGCCTTTCTCAGGAGTGACCGACGGCTCTACTACCCCGATCGGGCAGATCCGCCTCCCCGTTACCTTCGGAGAACGCAACAACTACCGCACCAAACTCATCAACTTCGACGTCGCCTACATCCACTTGACATACAACGCCATCCTCGGGTACCCAGCCCTGGCCAAGTTCATGCCGGTGACCCACCACAGCTACAATGTCCTCAAGATGCCGGGAAGCGGCGGAATCATCACAGTCCCGTGCAAGGAAAGAGACGCGGTGTGCTCCCTTGAGTGTGCTTTCCAAGATGCAGTAATCGACGACCCCGACAGCCAGGGTGAGCGCCCTCCTAAGGCCACCCCAAGAAGAAGAAGCAGATGTGCCATGCAGGGCCTCAGGCAAGAGGCTCCTCGTCGGGATCGGCGCCCGCGCCTCGGGCGCCTCCCTCCATCGCATTAGAAAGTGTGCCAGCGCCCCTCTCGGGCAGGGCTCGGGGGCTCTCTTCTGGAGGGCCTTAGACTTTGCCAGCATCCATGGGAGGCGCTCGGGCACCACTTGGAGGCATGCTTCGCGGCATGTTTCCCATAGGAGAACACGGGGCAAGGAGTGCCCACCGTTCAGGAGCTCATCACCGAGACCACTCAGGAATGGCAAGACACAAGGGCCATGCGCGGCGACCGCCGCTCACCAGGCGCAACTCCCCATCCAGGCGAGGATGCCGGGCTGCGCGTCTGTATCGACGTCCCAGGGCTCAACCGGGCCGCCTCTCAGGATCTTTTCTGGCCTTTGCGGGTGGGACACTGTGAGGGCCCACCTCACAGCTACATTTGCATGCCTTTTGGCCTGCGGAGCGTGGCGACCGCCTATCAGCGCAACCTGCGGAGCATCTTGGCGGCTCAGGAGGCCAGGCACCACGCTGTGCTCACGAAGATGAAGACGGTCCTCAAGGAACCCCCTGGACCCCTAGAGCCTCCCGAGGCTCAAGGCCTCGGCGGCTCATGAGGAGCAACCCCTTCGCCGCACACCTTCAGCTGCCACAACTCTCCTTCATCAACAGAACCAGGTGACATTTTCCAAGATCATTCAGCTGGGAGCGCCCCCAGGGCTGCATCATTCCCAGGCCGCATGGGTCCGTCCCTGTGGCATGTATCTTTCCTTTTATGTCTTTATCTTACCTTGTTGGGGGCGCCCGTCGGGCTGCATCATCCCCTAGCCACTCGGGTAAGACCCAGTGGCATGCATCTTCCCTGCATTAACCTAAGCTAGGTTGCTTTCCATGCTTAATCTATCTATGACTATCACATGCTTGATTGTCACCCACCATGGGAGCCGCGTGCTGGCCGTCTTTCTTCAGGACCCTTCGCATTGTCTAACCATCTCACAGGACCACGACAGCAAACAAGAACCAAGACTAGGCGCAACCTGCCTTGAGGTAGGGGCTCGTGAGTCCCGTGCTGGCTCACGAGTGTCCAGACACACCTCGTCTAGCACTGTCATGCAAGCCATGTGTCAAGGTGGGGCTATACACGCCCCCGGGGCTCTCCGCAGTAGGGAGTTCCCTCTTACTTGCCATAAGCAAACCGGCAATCACCACAGCGACCGGTGCCCTTCCTCGCGCTAACTTGCAGGAACTTCCTAAGGGCCGCCGCAGGCGGCACCGCAGAGTCTCCCTCTTCTCTCATGCGATTAGCTTGCGCGTTAAAAGGGTGGCTCCTGAGCATCGCGCCTCAGGAGCTCTTACTGGCTCTCTAGCCCTCACCCCTGGCCTTGACCATGGCACGCGACCTGGCATACTAGCGGCGGCTGAGCTCGCTCGAGGGCCAGGACCAGAGGACGCAGAGCACCAAGAAGAACATGGAGGGGAGGGGAGACCCGCATGGGCCTGACCTAGCTACACTATGGTGACCGACGCGCGAGTCCGACACGACTCGAGGAGCTGACCCCGGACTACCAAAATAAGTTCTCGCTCTGGATCCACCAGTCGCTACGGCACGAGACCCTCGCTCACTCCCTTCGCTGCCCTACTGTGGCAACGTTTTCTTCCTTTCCCATCCTAAGAGAGCTGCTTGCGTGCTAAAGGGGACCTCTTGAGCATCGTGCCTCAGGAGCTCTTACTGGACCTTGGGCCGCTCACCTCCTGGCCTTGACCACGGCATACGACCTGGCATACCAGCGACGGCTGCAGCCTTCCTGGGACCAGGACCTGTCAGCGTAGAGCACCAAGATGCCGCGGGATTGGAAAGTGGAGGCCAAGCCTCGGAAGGATATGCGCACACAAATCTTCATAATGAGGGCTATATTGACAAAAAGCAGTAGAGACGCTTTACACGCCCCCACGGGGTTCATTTCTTGTTTCCTCGTAGGGAACAAAAGGGAAAGAATTCCTAGGAGTTCTATCTACACGCACTAGATGTCGCCGACGCCATCATCAATAGTGGGCCACGTGAGGCCAGCGCCAACCCCATCCAGATCAGCGGCGACGGTGGCTGGACGCCGCAGCCCTACTCTGAGCTCGGCGGGAGCTCGGGGGTACGTAGCTGTCATCGCTCGTCTCCGGAGACTCCATGAGCTTAGGAGAGTCGCTGGACCACCAGGAGTCGCTGGTGTCGCTGCAGGAGCTGCAGGCGAGGCCTGTGGTGGCCCCAGCTGTAACGCCCTCGATGCGGCTATATCTCCCACGTGTCGAAGCACGACTTAGAGGCATAACCTGTGATGGCCTGGCTTATTAGGGATGATAGACTACTCATATCAATAAGGAATTCCTTCTTTTCCGGGAGCCCATTCGGACAGAACTCCAAAGTAAAGCGTGCTCAGCTTGGAGTAGTGTCAGGATGGGTGACCGACCGGGAAGTTGCTCCCGGGTGCGCATGAGTGAGGACAAAGTGCGCAGAAAAAGACTAGTATTGATCTACGGGGCCAGTCTAGATCCCGCCAGGAGTAACGGCCACCGGCGGGTGTGTCCGGAGCGTTACAAGTTGGTATCAGAGCCGACCCTCACGGTTACACGGATGGTTGTGGACAGGTGTGTGGTCATGTTGTTCACGACATTCGTGACCCGTCGTGGCACACGGCATGGCACATGTACTGGACTGTAAGCACAGACGTATGTGCCAAGAGGGAACGTTTCTGTGGCCTGACGAGGACGTCGGTTCCTCTGAGTGGGGGTGTATGTGATGGCCTGGCTTATTAGGGATGATAGATTACTCATATCAATAAGGAATTCCTTCTTTTCCGGGAGCCCATTCGGACAGAACTCCAAAGTTAAGCATGCTCAGCTTGGAGTAGTGTCAGGATGGGTGACCGACCGGGAAGTTGCTCCCGGGTGTGCATGAGTGAGGACAAAGTGCGCAGAAAAAGACTAGTATTGATCTATGGGGCCAGTCTAGATCCCGCCAGGAGTAACGACCACCGGCGGGTGTGTCCGGGGCGTTACATAACCGCATTGAAAGCAATGTCGCAAGTGACGTAATCTTCACACAACCCATGTAATACATAAGGGAAAGAGATACATAGTTGGCTCACAGTCGCCACTTCACACAATACATGAATAAAGCGTTACATCAACCAGATACAATCAAGGTCCGACTACTGAACCAAAATAAAAGAAGACTACCCCAAATGCTACACAGATCCCCGATCGTCTCGACTGGGCTCCACTACTGATCAGCTGGAAACGGAACAACACAAAGGACAAGATCTTCAACGAGCTCCTCCTTGAGCTCGGTTGCGTCATCTGCATGGTATCCTCGGCACCTACAAGCTGGTTTTGGAAGTATATGTGAGTCACGGGGACTCAACAATCTCACACCCTCGTGATCAAGACTATTTAAGCTTATGGGTAAGGTACAAGGTATGAGGTGGAGCTGCAGCAAGCGACTAGCATATATGAGGTAATCTTCACACAACCCATGTAATACATACGGGAAAGAGATACATAGTTGGATCACAATCGCCACTTCACACAATACATGAATAAAGTGTTACATAAACCAGATACAATCAAGGTCCGACTACGGAACCAAAATAAAAGAAGACTACCCCAAATGCTACACAGATCCCCAATCGTCCCGACTGGGCTCCACTACTGATCAACTGGAAACGGAACAACACAAAGGACAAGATCTTCAACGAGCTCCTCCTTGAGCTCGGTTGTGTCATCTGCATGGTATCCTAGGCACCTGCAAGCTGGTTTTGGAAGTATATGTGAGTCACGGGGACTCAACAATCTCACACCCTCGCGATCAAGACTATTTAAGCTTATGGGTAAGGTACAAGGTATGAGGTGGAGCTGCAGCAAGCGACTAGCATATATGGTGGCTAACCTATTCGCAAAAGAGAGCGAGAAGAGAAGGCAAAAGCACGGTCAAACAACCATGATCAAGAAGTGATCCTAGAACAACCTACGTCAAACATTACTCCAACACCGTGTTCACTTCCCGGACTCCGCCGGAAAGAGACCATCATGGTTACACACGCGGTTGATGTATTTTAATTAAGGTCAACTTCAGGTTTTCTACAACCGGACGTTAACAAATTCCCATCTTCCCATAACCGCGGGCATGGCTTTCGAAAGTTCAAATCCCTGCAGGGGAGTCCCAACTTAGCCCATCACAAGCTCTCACGGTCAACGAAGGATATTCCTTCTAGCGGGAAGACCCGATCAGGCTCCCATTATAACCCAACCGCGTAAGGAACGCAAAATCCGGGAACATAACACCGATATGACGGAAACTAGGGCGGCAAGAGTGGAACAAAACACTAGGCATAAGGCCGAGCCTTCCACCCTTTACCAAGTATATAGATGCATTAATTAAATAAGAGATATTGTGATATCCCAACAAGCAAACATGTTCCAAAAAGGAACAACATCTCCACGTTCCAACAAGGAACAAAGTTCACCTGCAACTAACAACGCTATAGGAGGGGCTGAGCAAAGCGGTAACATAGCCAAACAACGGTTTGCTAGGAGAAGGTGGTTAGAGGCTTGGCTTAACAATATGGGAGGCATGATAAGCAAGTGGTAGGTATCGCAGCATAGGCATAGCAAAAGAGCGAGCATCTAGCAAGCAAAGATAGAAGTGATTTCGAGGGTATGGTCATCTTGCCTGAAATCCCGCAAGGAAGAAGAACGAGTCCATGAAGAAGATAAACGGACATAGTCGAATGAATCCTCACAACACGACGTTATCGGAACCAACCCGAAGAAGCAACACCGGAAAGGAGCAAACAACATAGTAAACAACCACCACAAAATCATGGCATGATGCACAACTAAGTATGATGCATGTCCGATTTAATGATACATGGCATGTCAAAGTGCACAAGCAATCCTACAAATTAAATGGCGCTCAATATGCAACGAGTTGCATATTGACGAAACACCACATCAATTATTTAGTTCTCTCTCGGTTATGCACTCAACAATATTACATGTTGGTTAACATGGCAAGAGGTGAGGCATAATAAAACTACACCATCTAAACAATTGAAATGGGGCCGTATATAACAAACAACAAATCCGGTAAATCCCTATATGCATTAGCAATTTGAAGCAAATAACAACAATTTTAAACATCTTAAAGTTGTTAACATGATGCGGATGACATGTTCAAGTTTATGCAATTTTTATTAAAATTTGACAAGAGCATTAAGAAGCATTTGTCATCATGGCGGAAACAAAAGGGGTGCCACGGTAACTCGGTTGAGATACCGATGCAAAGGAGAAGTGTGCGGATGCGGGTCATGCGATAAACGGTGGGGTGCTCCCGGTTACTGGGTTCCCACGGGTTAGCGGCAAACGAGGAGGACCGAGCAAGAGACAACTCGGACACAATGCAAACACGAGCATTACATACAACACACATACGTTCATTCACGGGCGTCGTCTCGATGGTTATACCTTCGAAGCGTGCATTTTCGGGGCGGATCGAGTTCATAGTGGAAGTAGACGTTCTCGCGGCAGTAGTGGAAGTAGTGGCACACATTCATTTTTGGAGAGGTACTTGACGGGTCCGAGGTCTCCGGCGTAGTGGTACACATTAGAGACATACACATTCCGTAGATGAACTTGGCGTAACCATGCGGTAGTCGAACTAGGCGCTCGTGGTACACGGGTCTTCGGGCGACGGTAGTGCAAGGCGGCCTTACTAGTCTTGGCAGAAAACATAGCGTGCACAGGAGGCGGACAGCTCCATGTCACCCACGGCTGTGCGGATCTGGGCCACGAGGACGGGGTACAGCGGCGAGGCGACAAGGATGGGATCCGGCGACATGCGGCTCTGGCAGATCGATGGAGGGGCACGGGAAGCAGCTTCCAGCGCGGGGCGCTTGAGGCAGCTCCGAAACCAACCGACGAGGTGGGTGAAGCAGGGCATGACGCAGGGAGGCGCATGGGTGAGGTGCGGGCATAGCAGAGGAGGGAGGTCTCAGGCGAAGCTTGCCTTAGTGCACTGGTGGCCGGGGCTAGGAGGCATCGCCATGGGAGCAGCTCGGTCGAGCAGGAGCTCGAGACGGGAGAAGGCGCACGAGGCGCGCTTGCTGGATTGAGCAGGGGCGGCGAAGAGGAGCAGAGCATCAGCGCTCGTGCTCAGCGGCGGGGCGGCGACTTCGCGACGTAGACGGAAGCAGAGGGTGACGCGAGGCAGGGGGCGCCGGAGTTGGCCTCCAGTGACGGCGTGGGAGGCCTGGCGCGGCGTTCTGGCGAGGCAACGGCGCGGAGGAGGGCCGATGAGGGGGCGCGATGGAGCTCAACGGGCGTGCTCCGGCGGAGATGCTTGAGAGGGGGTGGACGCGGAGGAGAGGAAGGAGCGTTCGTCGACCTGCTGGGCTCCGGTGGCGCGGTTCAACGAGGACGAGGTGGATGTCGGGTGCTGGCGCGCGGAGGGAGATGGGGATCGAGTGCGAGGAGAGGGAGAGGGGGTCGGGCGCTGACGGTGCTGGAGGGAAGGAGATGGGGATCGGGAGGGGGTTCGATCGGGTTAGGGTTTAGGTTAAGTGGGCCGGCTGGGCCTTAGAGGCCGGCCCGGTAGAGAAAGAAGTGGCCAGAGGCCTGGCTGGGCAGCTGGGCTGGGCTCTCTCTCTCACTCTAAAGAAAAATGAAAACAAAACGGAGAAATAAGAGAAAGGAAAAGAGAGAAGAGAAGGTTAGTGGAAGAATTTGGGCATGTGGTTAATTTTCTTGGAGTCACAAAAATATGCTTGGTCTGAGAAAATTAGAAAGGTCCAGATCGAACAATAAGAATTCAAACTCATTTGAATTTGTTTCAAATGGGTTTGAACTAGGATGAGGTTTAGAAGTGACCAAAATGTTGAGATTTTTGGTAGAGCCTCAGTAAAAGAGATAAGAATTGTTGGCAAAGTTTGAGGCAAGGAATTGAGATAGAAAATGTATGGAACTTAAACCGCAGGTATGTTATGGTGATTCCAAAGATAATGGAATATTTTTAATATAACTCCCTAATATTGGGAGGATATGTTATAAAGAGAAGTCACCATGTGAACTCCCTCGATTTAAATAGATCAAAATCTATGCAATTTACTTAGTTGAGTTTTTAAAATTAAATGACATGACGGCATGAAGACATGATGCAATGCAAAAAAAATAGAGAAAACAAAAAGAAACACACGGTGATCACGAAATATATGGAAGTCTTCTGGAGCGTCAGTCTTGGGGCGTTACAACACTCCACCACTACGAGAGGATCTCGTCCCGAGATCTAGAATGGCACCGGGGGAAACGGAAAAGGAAGAGAAGAGGTAAAATTAAGTTGCTTCTTTGACAAATGAGTGAAACCAAAGAACCTTGAGAAGTTGAACAAATTGAAAGAAAGAATGTAATGGATATGAACGAAGTTGAAAACACTCCGTTAGAAAAGTGGAACAAGGAAGAACAACTTCGGGCAGCACTTCGATTGAAAAGAAAAGGAATTTAATAAGAACTTGGTAAGATGAGAAGATACTTGATGAAATCACAACACACTGCCTCTGGAACTATTGAATGAATGGAACAGGGGGTAAGAAAAATCTCAGACAACACTCCGGTTGAAAAGAGATGCAAGGCTTGATAAGGCGAAAAGAACTTGAGCAGAATGGCACCACACTCCGGTTAAATGGATAGGCATGAAAAGAACATGATCTTGACAAACAAGATGATGGGTTGAAGAGAGCAACATCACCATGCCTCCGGAACTAAAGAATAGACGATAAATAATTGAAATAAAAGAATGGGGAAGAAAATGCCAAGTTGTGCCACAATTGAGCTTGAAAAGGCATCCTTAGGAGAATGGTCGAATGGAGTTGTTGGAAAACCCAACAACGAAAAGAATAAACTTGATATGGTCTTATGGAATATATCTCAAATATATGAGGTGACAACCTACCACTCACGGGAAAAGAATTGGATTGATATGAACAAGGAGACGAGAAACTTATTTCACCGGGAGGATAATTGAAGAACTTGGGTCATTTATAAGCACCATAGATAGCAACAATCCTTAGGGAAGGCTTTAGATGAAATATAACCCAAGATAGCTCCAACGAGGAGGTTGATGGATTTAAAATATCCCATTCTTAACAACCTGTGAATCATGAAACATGAACTCAACTTATCAAGAATGACATAATACCATCTCAAGAAGATAAGAGAGAACAAATGCACTCCAGATTGCAAGAAGAAGAAAGCTTGAGCTTCTTAGAAGAGAATCTCAATGAAAAACTTGGAGAAGGAATTAAATCCTTGATGAACCATCATCTAGAGCCTCCATGAAGAACTCCGGTAAACAAAGGAATGAAAAGAAAGAGAAGTTGAAAACCCAAGGTGAATCCTTGCAATGATTCGATGGATCTACGCGATGAAATAAATTGAGAGAGCTTGGAACCCTGGAAAAGAAAGATGAATAATTGAGATCAAGACTTTTGATGAGGCTCCGGAATAACGAATTAATCACTTGGATGAAACAAGAATAAGAATTATGTTATGCGTATCCTTCACCAATTTAAATTGATGACAAGCAGCGGATTTGGCATATTACTTATTCTCGTAGAAAGGATTAAGAGAGATATCGCATAAACTCGAGAAAATCTTCAACGAACCATCGGTAGGATAGAAACAACGAATAAATTGATATGATAACGAATGACGAGAACTATTGAACGAACCACCGTAAGAATTGAAAATGAACGAAGAGAAGATAAAGAAACACCGGGAAAAATTAGCAAATGAATGAAGATGCTTGAGAGAAATTATATATGAGAGAACGAAGAGATCATGCAGTGATTAGAGGATATTTGATCGATGCACCAGTAAAATTTAGAGAAAGAGAGCTGAAAGCTGAGAATGAAAAAAACCTGAAATGATGGACTCTGGATAATCAAACTGAGAAGACTCTTGAATTGCTCTGGATAGGTGAAAAGAATTCCCACAATCGCAAATAATTATGAGAGGATGGCAACAAGCTAGAATCATGAATCTTGAAGAGAATGGAGCAAAATTTAAGAGAAACTCTTCTTCGGTCTTCAAAATCTAAGAATGACGATGAGAAACACCATCAAATTGTTGAGATACTCTGGGATGAAGAATGGAAAGGTTGAACCCATGATGAGAAGAATTGAAAGATCTAGGAGAAGGGCATTTTACTGCTGATAACTCATTCTTACGTCAAACTTCGAAAAGAAATTTGAGGATAGCTCCGGGAAAATAAGAAGAGTCAGGTAAGATCCTGGGAAAAGACCTGTGGGTTAGGGCCCACTCAAAAGATACACCGTTGAACGATTACTTGAAAAGAGAGATTGCACCGGTAGAATTAAAAGGCTTAAATGATATAACATCCTCAAAAGAGTTTGAATGAAAGCAGAGTGGTAACATGAATCTTTGAAATATCTTGAGCACTCCAGAACAATTGAATAGCGAGAAGTGAATGATTAAGAATTGCACCGGCATGAGAAAGCATTGAAACGAGGAAAGGATATGATCAACAAAGCTTGACTTGAAACCACCGGAGATGAAAAGAATGAAGAATGACAAACGAGTAGAGCATCTTCATGAGAAACACCGGGTAAAAACATGAAGGAAAAAGAATGGAGAGACTTCTCATGAATAAAAGGATACTTGATTAAGAAATCTGAGTCCTTGAAGAAACAAGGGTGGGAGGGCGGGAAAAACAAAGGCAACTTGGAGACGGATGAAACAAACACCATTCAGAAGAAACTGATACTTGATCTTGCGGATGTTGAAATGATCGGATCCACTTGAAGAGAAGCACACCGGTGAAAAGGATTGACATGACAAACTCGATGATCGAGAAGGATTAGTATTCACATAGGAATATGAGAGCACCACTTAGACAAGGGATGGAATCAACATTTGACTTCGAAGCAACTCGAATACCACAACTCAAAGCAAAACAAAAGATTGGCTTGCAGAATAAGCCGGAACAAACATATGATAGAGATTTCGTCCGAAGTTTTCGTGGTGGGGCCTACACGGGCTCGATCGTACAGCACCATCATGTACAAGGTAGTGCACATGGCATACGAAGCGTCCCCGAGTCGGCATAGCCAAGGACTCTTTAAGACACAACGAGACCACTGTAAAACCAACCGTGAATAGGCGGACCACTAGACGTCGAACCCCAATTTCATATCATACATCTGTCGAAAAGATATCCCAAGAACTACTTGAATTCCCACTTATAAACTCCCAAAATTTTCCGGTTATGCAATCAGGTGTTGGGGATACAGGGGAAGCATAATATCTCACCCAAACTAACAAATCCTACGTCCAGCTGTATCCATCCTCCAACACATAACCAAGAAACCTTTGGAAATCATTTACCTCAACCTTCAAAAAGCATCCGTTATACAAGTTATGGCAATACTCCCGAACTCCCGCCCCAGTACTGGGTGGCATCGTGGTTATCTCACCAACAACTGCATAAAAGAGATTTTCGATGTCGGCGAAACTACTCTCAGGTAT
This sequence comes from Triticum dicoccoides, assembly GCF_002162155.2. Taxonomy (NCBI): domain Eukaryota; kingdom Viridiplantae; phylum Streptophyta; class Magnoliopsida; order Poales; family Poaceae; genus Triticum; species Triticum dicoccoides. The sequence goes on from NC_041392.1 coordinate 404,966,361, forward strand.
TCCAGAACTGCAACGATCAAATTGTGACGACAACACCTCGGAGCTCAACTCCCCGGGACACTGCCACAACCCCTAAATGTTAGGAGGAACCAAGAACAATGTTCTCGTCACAAATCAATCAGAACAATTCCAAGATACCCGCAAGATCCTAATTTTTTTGTGAAATTTGAGAAGAGAAGGGTCAAAACTCTACGTCAGGATGCCTCACCAGAGCGACGAAGGGACTGAGGAGTAAAAAGAAAACCTAACTCTCTGATATATATAATCCTAAATGACACAAAACATTTCTAGACTCACTCACGCCTGCGGTTCGATCAAGCAGGGGGATCCTAAGGTCGGGGAAGGCTCTAATTACCAACTTGTAACGCCCTCGATGCGGCTATATCTCCCACGTGTCGAAGCACGACTTAGAGGCATAACCGCATTGAAAGCAATGTCGCAAGTGAGGTAATCTTCACACAACCCATGTAATACATAAGGGAAAGACATACATAGTTGGCTTACAATCGCCACTTCACACAATACATGAATAAAGCGTTACATCAACCAGATACAATCAAGGTCCGACTATGGAACCAAAATAAAAGAAGACTACCCCAAATGCTACACAGATCCCCGATCGTCCCGACTGGGCTCCACTACTGATCAACTGGAAACGGAGCAACACAAAGGACAAGATCTTCAATGAGCTCCTCCTTGAGCTCGGTTGCGTCATATGCATGGTATCCTCAGCACCTGCAAGCTGGTTTTGGAAGTATCTGTGAGTCACAGGGACTCAGCAATCTCACACCCTCGCGATCAAGACTATTTAAGATTATGGGTAAGGTACAAGGTACGAGGTGGAGCTGCAGCAAGCGACTAGCATATATGGTGGCTAACCTATTCGCAAAAGAGAGCGAGAAGAGAAGGCAAAAGCATAGTCAAACAACTATGATCAAGAAGTGATCCTATAACAACCTACGTCAAACATTACTCCAACACCGTGTTCACTTCCCAGACTCCGCCGGAAAGAGACCATCACGGTTACACACGCGGTTGATGTATTTTAATTAAGGTCAACTTCAGGTTTTCTACAACCGGACGTTAACAAATTCCCATCTGCCCATAACCGCGGGCATGGCTTTCGAAAGTTCAAATCCCTGCAGGGGAGTCCCAACTTAGCCCATCACAAGCTCTCACGGTCAACGAAGGATATTCCTTCTAGCGGGAAGACCCGATCAGGCTCGGAATCCCGGTTACAAGACATTTCGACAATGGTAAAACAAGTCCAGCAACACCGCCCGAATGTGACGACAAATCCCGATAGGAGCTGCACATATCTCATTCTCAGGGCACACTTAGATGAGCACTATGTACAACTAAAACCAGCCCTCGAGTTTCCCCGAGGTGGCGCTGCAAGTGGCTCTATTTGGACCAACACCCAGAGGAGCACTGGCCCGGGGGGTTTAAATAAAGATGACCCTTGAGTCTGCAGAACCCAAGGGAAAGAAAAGGCTAGGTGGCAAATGGTAAAACCAATGTTGGGCATTGCTAGAGGAGTTTTATTCAAGGCGAACTGTCAAGGGGTTCCCGTTATAACCCAACCGCGTAAGGAACGCAAAATCCGGGAACATAACATCGATATGATGGAAACTAGGGCTCCAAGAGTGGAACAAAACACTGGGCATAAGGCCGAGCCTTCCACCCTTTACCAAGTATATAGATGCATTAATTAAATAAGAGATATTGTGATATCCCAACAAGTAAACATGTTCCAACAAGGAACAACATCTCCATGTTCCAACAAGGAACAAACTTCAATCTTCACCTGCAACTAACAACGCTATAAGAGGGGCTGAGCAAAGCGGTAACATAGCCAAACAACGGTTTGCTAGGAGAAGGTGGTTAGAGGCTTGGCTTAACAATATGGGAGGCATGATAAGCAAGTGGTAGGTATCGCAGCATAGGCATAGCAAAAGAGCAAGCATCTAGCAAGCAAAGATAGAAGTGATTTCGAGGGTATGGTCATCTTTCCTGAAATCCCGCAAGGAAGAAGAACAAGTACATGAAGAAGATAAACGGACGTAGTCGAACGAATCCTCACAACACGATGTTATCGGAACCAACCCGAAGAAGCAACACCGGAAAGGAGCAAACAACATAGTAAACAACCACCACAAAATCATGGCATGATGCACAACTAAGTATGATGCATGTCCGGTTTAATGATACATGGCATGTCAAAGTGCACAAGCAATCCTACAAATTAAATGGAGCTCAATATGCAACGAGTTGCATATTGACGAAACACCACATCAATTATTTAGTTCTCTCTCGGTTATGCACTCAACAATATTACATGTTGGTTAACATGGCAAGAGGTGAGGCATAACAAAACTACACCATCTAAACAATTGAAATGGGACCGGATATAACAAACAACAAATCCGGTAAATCCCCATATGCATTAGCAGTTTGAAGCAAATAACAAGAATTTTAAACATCTTAAAGTTGTTAACATGATGCGGATGACATGTTCAAGTTGATGCAATTTTTATTAAAATTTGACAAGAGCATTAAGAAGCATTTGTCATCGTGGCGAAAACAAAAGGGGTGCCACGGTAACTCGATTGAGATACCGATGCAAAGGAGAAGTGTGCGGATGCAGGTCATGCGATAAACGGTGGGGTGCTCCCGGTTACAGGGTTCCCACGGGTTAGCGGCAAACGAGGAGGACCGAGCAAGAGACAACTCGGACACAATGCAAACACGAGCATTACATACAACACACATAAGTTCATTCACGGGCGTCGTCTCGATGGTTATACCTTCGAAGCGTGCATTTTCGGGGCGGATCGAGTTCATAGTGGAAGTAGATGTTCTCGCGGCGGTAGTGGAAGTAGTGGCACACGTTCGTTTTCGGAGAGGTACTTGACGGGTCCGAGGTCTCCGGCGTAGTGGTACACATTAGCGACATACACGTTCCGTAGATGAACTTGGCGTAACCGTGTGGTAGTTGAACTTGGCGCTCATGGTACACGGGTCTTCGGGCGACGGTAGTGCAAGGCGGCCTTACTAGTCTTGGCAGAAAACATAGCGTGCACAGGAGGCGGACGGCTCCATGTCACCCACGGTTGTGCGGATCTGGGCCACGAGGACGGGGTACAGCGGCGAGGCGACAAGGATGGGATCCGGCGACATGCGGCTCTGGCAGATCGATGGAGGGGCGCGGGAAGCAGCTTCCGGCATGGGGCGCTCGAGGCAGGGCCGAAACCAACCGGCGAGGTGGGTGAAGCAGGGCATGACGCAGGGAGGCGCAAGGGTGAGGTGCGGGCGTAGCAGAGGAGGGCGGCCTCAGGCGAGGCTTGTCGTAGCGCACTGGTGGCCAGGGCCAGGCGGCAACGCCATGGGAGCAGCTAGGTCGAGCAGGAGCTCGAGACGTGAGAAGGCGCACGAGGCGCGCTTGCTGGATGGAGCAGGGGCGGCGAAGAGGAGCAGAGCATCAGCGCTCGTGCTCAGCGGCGGGGCGGTGACTTCGCCGCGTAGACGGAAGCAGAGGGCGACGCGAGGCAGGGGGCGCCGGAGTTGGCCTCCAGTGACGGCGCGGGAGGCCTGGCGCGGCGTCCTGGCGAGGCAACGGCGCGGAGGAGGGTCGACGAGGGGGCGTGATGGAGCTCAACGGGCGTGCTCCGGCGGAGATGCTTGAGAGGGGGTGGACGCGGAGAAGAGGAAGGAGCGGTCGTCGACCTGCTGGGCTCCGGTGGTGCGGTTCAACGAGGACGAGGTGGAGGTCGGGTGCTGGTGCGCGGAGGGAGATGGGGATTGAGCGCGAGGACAGGGAGAGGGGGTCGGGCGCTGACGGCGCTGGAGGGAAGGAGATGGGGATCGGGAGGGGGTTTGATCGGGTTAGGGTTTAGGTTAAGTGGGGCGGCTGGGCCTTAGAGGTCGGCCCGGTAGAGAAAGAAGTGGCCAGAGGCCTGGCTGGGCAGCTGGGCTGGGCTCTCTCTCTCACTCTAAAGAAAAATGAAAACAAAACGGAGAAATAAGAGAAAGGAAAAGAGAGAAGAGAAGGTTAGAGGAAGAATTTGGGCATGTGGTTAATTTTCTTGTAGTCACAAAAATATGCTTGGTCCGAGAAAATTAGAAAGGTCCAGATCGAACAATAAGAATTCAAACTCATTTGAATTTGATTCAAATAGGTTTGAACTAGGACGAGGTTTAGGAGTGACCAAAATGTTGGGATTTTTGGTAGAGTCTCAATAAAAGAGATAAGAATTGTTGGCAAAGTTTGAGGCAAGGAATTGAGATAGAAAATGTATGGAACTTAAACCGCAGGTATGTTATGGTGATTCCAAAGATAATGGAATATGTTTAATATAGCTCCCTAATATTGGGAGGATATGTTATAAAGAGAAGTCACCATGTGAACTCCCTCGATTTAAATAGATCAAAATCTATGCAATTTACTTAGTTGAGTTTTAAAAATTAAATGACATGATGGCATGAAGACATGATGCTATGCAAAATAAATAGAGCAAACAAAAAGAAACACACGGTGATCACGAGATATATGGAAGTCTTCTGGAGCATCGGTCTTGGGGCGTTACACCAGCGCCCGCTGCAGCGTTATCCTGGCGACCTCCTTCAGGGCAGCACTCCAGGCGGTGGCCTTCCTTGTCGAAGACCTTGAAGAACAGGACGGAGGCGCCGTCGTATTTGAAGTGGATCACGAGGGCGCCCTCCGCACGGCAGACTCGGGCAATCTTGCCCCAGCCTCGAGTCATGAAGATCTTCCTAGAGGCAATGGCTCCAACCTCCGCTCTAGTCACTAGGCGTGCTGCAGCCAAAGTTCGCGAAGGCCACTCGGTGGCATCTCGGCGGCGAAGAACTACGAGAGGCGTATCCAGGTGCTCCGCGGCATCGCCACCCACAGCACGGACTCGCATGAAGAGTCTGCGGCATGGACCTCTGGGGCGACGGCGTGCGCCTTCGCGGTACGGCGACCACGGCCCTAGCACGGGCAGCGCTGCTCACTGCTCCTCCCTCCGGAATCGCCGGCGTGAGCGTACAAGGGCAGCGGGTACCCAGGAAGCGGCCTCTCATACCAAGGCCGTGACACCACCGGCCTCACGACCATCTCGCGGAGATGAGACCTCCTCTTCTTTGGCCGGAGCAGCTCAGGCTCATTGAGGGGAGCCTTGCCCTTCTCTACGGCCGAGAACCTCCGGATCGGCGCCATGTTTGCACAAGCAAGGAGAAGAGCAAGGAAGGAGAAGAAGCGGGAGAGGCAGAGGAAGGATGGGCGACGGGGGCTCCGCCCCCTCCCATTTATACCAGGAGAATGCCAACCAGCGCCCCCCATGATCATAGTTAATGATGGTTTTCCTTGCATGTCGCAGGGACTTGTCAAGTCGGGCAGTTGTCGAGGTAGCATGGGGAAGCGGAGACGCCCATGTCCAATCAACCGCCATACGTCGACCAAGGCCACCGGCTATTGGGGCCCGCGGCGCTCCACGCTTGACCCTTGGCTTCGCCTTGAAGCCAAGCCCAAGCGTGCCTTGGGCCCAGGGGCTATCGTTGGCGTTCTGGGAACGGGAGTCCCCAGACTTGCCTGCCTGTGGCCCACGGCGTGGCTTTGCTAGCAGGCCTGTACAACCCATCTTCACCAACAAGGAATTCAAGACCCTCGCGAGGGGCCAAGCCTCGCGAGGCAGCCGACGCAAGACCTCCTCAGGAGCGGCCTCTCCGGGCTGGCTCGTGAGGGGCGGAGAGTTCAAGGCCAGGAAAATCTCTCGAGGTTCTTGTGACATGAGCCATGACGAACGAGTCCAGGCGGGCGCCAGGCGGCACCACCGCGCGCAGCGTCCTTGCTTCCTCTTTGATGCTAAGGGGGCAAGCGTAGGGATAGAGTACCGATGCATCAAGCAAAGGTTTCCATATTGGTGCAATGAGACCAGGACCAGAAGTACGGCAAGATGGAGGTCACCGTGGAGCCCAAGATGGCATCACTACCAGAGCTTTTGGCAGGTGAAGACTGCTTTTGTCAGGATAGATGTACTAGTTGTCCCCTTTCAAATTGGTCGTTCTTGGCTCCCATGTCGCTCAATATTTGGGGAGAGGACCAGGGCCTCTATAAATAGGACTAGCCACCACCGTAGAGAGGGATATCTCATCTTGGACCGGATCCTCACACACACAAGTTCACCAAGCACAAGAACACCTCAACCTCAGGATGCTGCTCTTCCCCTTGTACTGTTCATCCTCATCCCAAGAGGCAATCCACCACCGCCACACTGGAGTAGGGTATTACACCACAACGGTGGCCTGAACCAATATAAATCTTGTGTCTTCTGTGTCGTGAGTTCGTCGAGTTAGTTCGTAAGATCTTAGCTGAGCTAGGACGCAGATCGGTAGGGGGGAAATCTTCGCACGCACCCCAGTGTTCGAACCTTAAGGGTTTTGCCGGAACCTGTGATCCGACAAACTTGCTATTAATCATGCTAATCAATATAAAATGAATGACGATGATAAGAAGGAGATTGAGCATATAACTAAAGAACTAAATACTCTTAAGTTAGCTCATGAAACTACCTTGGAAAATCATCGAGAGCTTTTAAAGACTCATGAGAAGTTACGCTTTGAAAAGCTCAATCTTGAGCAAGAGCATGGGTTCTTAAAAGCGATCGATGATGATCTTTGCAAGCAAAGTTCTTCTTACATTGCCAAGCATTTACTCTTGTCTACTTACATGCCACAAGTTAAGTCTAGCAACAAGAGTAAGAAAGATTCTTTTTCCAATAGTAACATTAATCATGCTAAATACATTGTTGTTGCTTCTAGTAGTTCTCTTGATTGCACTAATGATTCTTTTAGCCAAGTTACACTTGAGAAAGAAAATAGCTTATTGAAGGGAATTATAGATAAAGGTGTTTACAAGAGCCTTGCCAGAAGTAAGCAACTTGAAGAAATTGTACGCAAGCAAGGAAGGCACCGGAAGAATCAAGGAATTGGTTTTGAACGAAGGTTCAATGCCAATCGAGTTGAGTGGGAAGAAGATCAATACCCCAAGACGAAGTTTGTTCCTCAACAAGAGAAGTATGATCCTACTTCTTTCCAAGGAACACAAGCTCAAGATGATCTTCCACCATAAGACCACAAGCAAAAAGGCAAGGGCAAGCTTTAAGAGGAGATTGATGCATTTGAAGAAGCTCACAAGGCCTTGGTCAAGTGGGTTCCCATGACTACATCAAGTTGCACTTCATCAAGTACAACTACAACTCCAAGGATTCCCATCAAGATGGTGTCAATCCCAAAGAAAAAGAACTAGAGAGTTCTTGAGGGTGACTCCGCCAGCAAACTTCACTCATATCTTTTTGCAAGAACATGTGCAAACAACTTCCATATCTTGCACTAGTTCAAGGAGTCACAAACCCTCTTGTTGGTAAGACAAGGGGCAAGGTAACATAATGCTTTCATGGACATCAACTTATGTGAACATCACTCTATGTCTATGGATATCCTTGTTTGTTCCTTGTGGGACTAACCCATGTAGGTATTGAAAGTGCAACTCACTCAAATGGGTTGCTCCAAATGATCTACATCAACATTGAGCATCTACATCTTCAACACCTACATGAAGTCATCATCGACAAAACCCAAGGTTAGTTCATCCCTCTTAGGGGGGATATCATATCTAGGGGGAGCTTTACTCTAATCAATTGAGCTAAAGCAACTCTAATGGTGTGAACACAACAATGCTTTATGTAAAAGTGGTAACCCCACTTGTGCTTAAACGATGTGTATGACCTACGATCAAATGTTCTCATTTGACTCCTCAGGTAATATACTCATATATAGATGACCTAGTCATCGCCAATTGCTTGATAGATGCTAGAATGTTTGTGCATGCTTTGCCACATATTTCATTTGTCATTTTATTATGTGAGCATGTTGGTTGCATATTTTACTCATTCAAGGACATCCACTTGTTGTTTTGATTGTTTGGTGTTTTTCTCTTTTGCCTAGTGGATGGACAAGAATGCTTAAGAACCCCCTCTAGCTATCTATGCTTTTCTCATCACAAACTCTATTCATGCTACATTACAAAGTTTGATCAAGTCAAATTTGAACCACTCTGTGTGAGGAGCACTCGGAGTCCCCGATTCGTCATAGACTTAAACTTCCAAAACCTCTTTGTACATTTTGGTATGACCGAGCCATCCACTTCGGTCACACCAAGTTCACTAAGTTGATCTAGGTTTTCCATCTCGGTGCAACCGATTTGAACTTTTCTGTCACACCGAGTTGCAGTAACCGCTTGCGATTCTGCATCTCGGTGCCACCGAGTTGTTCCACTCGATCACACCGATAGGGTCAGGATATATAAACCCACGGGTGAGATTTTAGAAATTTCTTCAAAACCTCTCAGCCTGCGTGTGTCCTGCTCTGCCTCCTCAGGTCTCCGGTTCGTCTCCTTGCTACCAGCGACCTCCCGCCGCTGGTTTCCGTCGCTGTCAACAGATTTATTTTCCGCCGTTGCCGCCATGACGAACCTCCGCCGAACTAGGGTATGGGTTCGACTCTATGTGCTAATTCCTTAACTCTAATTCATAGCACATTGCTTTGCCATGATCATGACCATGTATGCAAACAATCCATCCACTGAAAACTTTCTTTAGGTTAGATTGGATTTGAAAATTTAGGGTTAGGTCTTCGCCGAACTCATCTCGGACCAACCAAATTGTAGAAATTGGTCTCACCGATTTGGCTTAGGCCATTGCACATGCATTTTTGGTCTGACCAAAAATTGCAAATCGATGTGACCGAGTTTGATTCTCTGTGAAACCCTAGCAGTCTCGGTGCCATCAAACTATGACTCGATCTGACCGAGTTCACTAGTTTAGGTTCCAAAATCTGCTTTAGTATCACCGAGTTTATCAAGTCGGTAGCTCCGAAATGCTTTTTGTGGAGAACTAAAACTAAGTTTTTGAAACATTTGTTTTGCAAAAACTCTGCACTTGCTCATCCACTCTACCTCATCTACATCTATTCACAGGGTTTGCTGTCAGTGATTGCCAAGATGTCTGACCAGAGTGACAGTTAGAACAAATCTGAAGAACATGTGCAACCGAGTGAGGGTTCAGATCCCTCAAGTAGCTATGATGAGGGCAGTAGAAGCACACCTAGTAACTTGCCCAAGGCAGCCACTAGAGCAAGGAAGAAGAGAACCTCAGACTCTGAGGATGAAGACTATGTGGCTGTTGAGGATGAGGCCACCTCAAAGAAGAAAGTGCTGAAGATGGAATATGGCACAACTGCTACAACAAAGCCAGGGATTTACAAGTAGGCACCTGCCAAGAGAATGCCACCATACAAGCCTAGGAAAGCAGCCTTAGAAGAAACAATGGAATTCACTCTTGAACCTAAAGAGGCTGGAGAACGTAAGAAGACGAAAGAGAGGGTCAAGAAGACCACTGCCAGAGTCCTAGGGAGATCATCCATGTTTAAGGATCTAGTAGAAGAAGAGGAAGAGGAAGAGGATGCTCCCGCAAAGAAAGCTCAGAAACTCATGGGAGATGCTATCAAGTTAAGGGCTGCAACATCAAATCCCAAGTCTGCTCCCGAAGCTCAAGCTCAGAAGTCAAAGCCCAAGAGAAACACGAGAAGTATTCCTGCAGAAGAGAAGAACAAGGCCCCAGTGCCTCAAGCTGAAGAATAGGATGATGAGTCTCTTGTTTTGAGGAAATTGAAACCCAAGATCCCAGACCACAACGATGCTCATCCAGTGGCTGAAGATATTCATATCAGAAAAGATGCTGGACTGAGATTGTGGAGACAGTCTGATCCCCATGCTGTGAGGAGAAGGACTGCAGTTGATTACAGAGTTCGTACCAAAGAACATCAAGACTTCTATGAGACAATTTTTCTTGACAAGAAGCCCATTGTTTGTGACATGAGATGGGTTGATTGGGAATTCATCAAGGAGAATGAAGATCACTTCCCAGGAGTATATGACAGCTTCAAAACATGTGGAGTAGATGAGTTTATTGGACAAAAGCTCACAAAATGGAATGATGAGCTGATCATGCAGTTTTACTCCACTGCTCACTTTTACCTAGATGGGAAGATAGTTTGGATGTCTGAAGGTACTAGGTACCAATCCACTGTTCAAGAATGGGCCAAGCTAATCAATGCCCCAGATGAACATGAGGATGAATTGGATGTGTATGCCAAGAAGAAGAAAGACCACAATTCCATGGCAAATATGTACAAAGAGATCCCAGATAAAGCTTTGAAGACTCACAAGCTTGGATCAATGCATTATGTGTTGTCTGGTCTGCCTACCATCAACACCATCCTAAGGCACACATTGCTACCCAAGTCTGGAGATCACAAGATGATTAGATGACACCCCATCAACTTGCTGCAAATCTTTGATGTCCCTGAAAAGTTTAAAGTCATGAGCTTGATTGTAGAGACAATCAAGAGGATAACTGCTGACCAAAAGAGATGCTGTGGGTATGCTCCACATATTCCGGATCTCATCAACTCTAAGATGGGCATAGGAACATATTTGTTGGAAAAATATGAATTACCCTTGCTTCTAGAATTTGAAGATAATGAAGTTGTCATGAATGAGAATGAACCATCATCAGCTCAAGCACAAGAGAAGAGAGCTAAAGGTCGGGATGAGAAAGCTGCCAAGATGCCTAGTTTAGAGGAAGCATCTCAAGTTTTCCTGAAGAGCAAGCAAGATCAGCTTGCATATCTGATCTAATCTACTTTGAGAATTGAGAAGGGCTTGGCCACCCAGACTCAGAACCAGAAGAGCTTGGAGAGGATTGTTGAGACAAAATTTTATGACCTTGACCTCATGGTAACTGAGATATAGACTGCAGTTGAGCAGCTCCAGGAGGAAGCAGAAGAGAGGAGAGGGAAGGAAACTACTGATGCTTTTAGCTGAGTACCAAGGAGTCAGAGGTCTGCTGCAGTGCATGTACCTGATTCTAGAGCTACAACACCTGCACCAGCAGCTACAGCTTTAGTGCCACCTCCAGCAGCCACTCCACCAGCTCCAACTACATTAACAGATGCCTTCGTCCTTGGAGTTCTCTCTACACCACCTCTCGAAGACCAAGCCTGGGAGACGCATAGCACTATGCATTTTCAAACTTTTTGGTAACTTGTTGCCAAAGGGGGGTAAATATGTATAGATCATAGGCTTCGAGAGAGAGTGTTTTGCCTTTTATCTCTCTTGTTTTTGGTTGAACCTTTTTATGTGCTTGGTTGGTACACTATGTCTTTGTCTGTGTGAGATACTTGTTTGATCATGTGATTGATCATATGCTACCTTAATGCTTGCTTGATGATATTATCTCTTATATTCCATATATGATCATTCACTTTGCTTGGTGATGAGTGCATGTTTTTAATGTTTATCATTTTGCGCTCCATCAAGATGTATGTGACATGGAAGAGTGACCCATGATCCTAATCGATTGTGCATTTGCATTCAAAAGCAAATTTTAAATAATGCACAAATTTAGGGGGAGCTCTTGCTTATCACATACTTCTCAAAGCGATGATGTATTTCAATCTTATAATCATTTGTCGAAGCTTTGATCTATATGTTGTCATCAATTACCAAAAGGGGGAGATTGAAAGTGCAACTATCCTTGGGTGGTTTTGGTAATTCCTAACAACATATAGCTCATTGAGCTAATCCTATTTCAAGATAAATATTTCAGGAAAGCTCAATGATTGGCATGGCATGGATTAGAAATGTGGACCCCTCAAAATGCTAAGGAAAAAAGATTGGCTCAAGCTCTAAAGCTCAAGACTCTACATTTTACTTTTAGGCCTCCTTTGGTTTAGAGGAATTTCATAGGAATTATAGAGGATAGGATTCTTATAGGATTTTTCCTTTAGAGCCCTTTGGTTCATAGGAATGGATTCCTATTCTTACATAGGATTGGTACCTATCCTCGACATTTCATAGGAAAATAAAAAAGAGCCTAGACCCAATGGAAAAATTCCTTTGGTGTCAACAAAATGACATCTTGTTTCCTATTCCTACTCATAGGATTTGAGATACATGTCATCTCGTTTCCTACAAGATTCCTATTCTTATGATAATCCTATCCTATGAACCAAAAGAGGCCTTAGTGATCCAAGATCACATTGAGTCCATAGGAAAAGCCAATACTATTAAAAGGGGATGAGATGTTGCTTAATGGGTTACTTGCTCAAAATGCTTAGTGATATGCTCCAAAACCCTCAACCACTTTCTCATATCCACATATGTCCCAAACCAAAAGTCAAACTCGGCCCCACCGAATCTTTCTATCCGGCGCCACCGAGTTTAGTTGACATAGGCACTGCCACAAAACCCTAGTCTTTTCGGTCTCACCGATAGGGATCTCGGTCTCACCGGGATGGGATTGCAAACTCTCTGTTTCCCTTTGTAACATTTTGGTCCAACTGAAATGAGCGATCGGTCCCACCGAGTTCTCAATGCAAACTCTGTGTTTCCCCTTCTGTAATGCCCTCGATGCGGCTATATCTCCCACGTGTCGAAGCACGACTTAGAGGCATAACCGCATTGAAAGCAATGTCGCAAGTGAGGTAATCTTCACACAACCCATGTAATACATAAGGGAAAGGGATACATAGTTGGCTTACAATCGCCACTTCACACAATTACAAGAACAAAGCATTACATCAACCAGATACAAACAGGGTCCGGCTACGGAACCAAAATAAAAGAAGACTACCCCAAATGTTACACAGATCACCGATCGTCCCGACTGGGCTCCACTACCGATCAACTAGAATGAAACAACACAAAGGACAAGATCTTCATCGAGCTCCTCCTTGAGCTTGGTTGCGTCACCTGCACGGTCTCATCGGCACCTGCAAGCTGGTTTTGGAAGTATATGTGAGTCACGGGGACTCAGCAATCTCGCACCCTCGCGATCAAGACTATTTAAGCTTATGGGTAAGGTAAAGGTATGAGGTGGAGCTGCAGCAAGCGACTAGCATATATGGTGGCTAACATACGCCAATGAGAGCGAGAAGAGAAGGCAAAGCACGGTCGATAAAAGTATGATCAAGAAGTGATCCTAAAACAACCTACGTCAGGCATAACTCCAACACCGTGTTCACTTCCCGAACTCCGCCGGAAAGAGACCCTCACGGTTACACACGCGGTTGATGTATTTTAATTAAGGTCAACTTCAGGTTTTCTACAACCAGACGTTAGCCAATTCCCATCTACCCATAACTGTGGGCACGACTTTCGAAAGTTCAAATCCCTGTAGTTGTGTCCCAAGTTAGCCCATGACAAGCTCTCACGGTCAATGAAGGATATTCCTTCTAGCAGGAAGACCCGATCAGACTCGGAATCCCTGTTACAAGACATCCTCGACAATGGTAAAACAAGTCCAGCAAGACCACCCGCTGTGCCGACAATCCCGATAGGAGCTGCACATATCTCGTTCTCAGGGCACACCGGATAAGCTAAGCGTACGAGAGCCAACGTAACCCAAGTTGCCAAGGGACGGCCCCGCACGGTGCTCTGGGTTGGACCAACACTTAGACAAGCACTGGCCCAGGGGGGTTAAAATAAGATGACCCTTGGGCTGGCCTATCCCGAGGGAAAAAGAGGCTAGGTGGCAAATGGTAAAACCAATGTTGGGCCTTGCTGGAGGAGTTTTATTCAAGGCGAATTGTCAAGGGGTTCCCATTATAACCCAACCGCGTAAGGAACACAAAATCCGGGAACATAACACCGATATGACAGAAACTAGTGCGACAAGACTGGAACAAAACACCAGGCATAAGGCCGAGCCTTCCACCCTTTACCAAGTATATAGATGCATTAATTAGATAAGATATATTGTGATATCCCAACAAGTAAACATGTTCCAACAAGGAACAACATCTCCATGTTCCAACAAGGAACAAACTTCAATCTTCACCTGCAACTAACAACGCTATAAGAGGGGTTGAGCAAAGCGGTAACATAGCCAAACAACGGTTTGCTAGGACAAGGTGGGTTAGAAGCTTGGTTGAACAATATGGGAGGCATGATAAGCAAGTGGTAGGCATCATAGCATAGGAATAGCAAAAGAGCGAGCATCTAGCAAAGCAAAGATAGAAGTGATTTCGAGGGTATGATCATCTTGCCTGAAATCCCGCAAGGAAGAAGAACGAGTCCACGAAGAAGACAAACAGACGTAGTCAACGGATCCTCACAAATGCAACGTTACCGGAACCAACCCGAAGAAGCAACACCAGAAAGGAGCAAACAACATAGTAAACAACCATCACATAATCATGGCATGATGCACAATCAAGTATGATGCATGTCCGGTTTAATGAAACACGGCATGGCAAAGTGCACAAGCAACCCTACAAATTAAGTGGAGCACAATATGCAACGCAACTCCGTTGTATATTGACAAAACACCACATTCAAGTTATTTAGTTCGATCTCGTTTATGTACCCCAACAATATTAAATGTTGTTAAACATGGCAAGAGGGTGAAGCAAATGAAAACTACCTATCTAGGCAAGTTTAAATGAGGCCGGAACAACAAACAACAAGTCTGGAAAACCCTCATATGCATATATTTGGTTTGGTACTGTTCTGCCCTAAACCATATTTTGTAGTTGTTAAACATGCAAAGTGATGCCACCATGTTAAACTAGGCATTTTTCTACCCCATTTACATATAAAGTTTGTTTAAAACCGAGCTACGGTTAATTAGTTATGAATTAAAGCATTATAACATGGCATAGGAGAAAATTTAAACAAACAACATTTTAAACGTCTTAAACATGGGTGAAGGTGACATATTATGAAACTAGACACAATTCTAAGCAAGTTTCATATATAAATTGTTTTAATCCGATGCACGGTTATTAAGTTATTATATGCATGAAGTTTAGGGGCCATTCTGCAAAACTGACACTCTCTGGAAATATAGCTAAACTGTAGAGCCTAAAAAAACTACATGGGCCGGAACTGCTGCCCAACAGCGGGGAAAAGAAAAAAAACAAACATCCTGAGGCGCTGGGGCTTCTCACCCATGGGCCTTGCCCAGTCGGAGGAAGATGCAGGCCGCGAAGGGAGGCGCTAGGCCTTGGAGAGGCAAAGAGGCCCATGCGCGTGGCGGACGCTGGCGGGATCTGGGCCTGGCACGTCCTCGGTCAACGCAGGTAGGAGCGCGCGTTCGCTGTTCGTTCTTTGCTCGACAGAGACAAAGCAGCGGTGACGGCAGGGGCGCAGTGGCTGCTCCATCCGGCGAGATGCCGGTGAGGAAGGCAAGGCGGCACAGGGCAGACGCGGATCTGGTCGACGACGGGGTCGAAGAAGCTTCGGGCGGCAGCGGAGCCTCAGGCGACGGACGGGCGACGAGGAGGTCGTCCATGGCGACGGGAACCTGCGGGGGTCTCTGTAGGCGCTTGGACGATGAGGAGGTTAGGGCGCCGGCGGACGGCGATGCGGTGTCTGGACGGCGAGGTAGGAGACGGGAAGGAGAGGGCACACAACGGCTTCGGTCGCCGGCGGCCACGGCGTCAGGGTGCGAGCCCCGTTCGTTTCCTGGCAGAGCAGAAGTCAAACGAGAGGGGGAGGTTAGAGGAGGAAAGAGAGGAAAGACATGGGAGAAAAGGAGGCAGGTGGCGACTCATCTGCTCGTCTTGCAGGTTCGGGCAGCAGACGGGGCATCTCCGGTGGTGGTGCTCGCCAACGCGGTCGTCGAGCAGGGGAGGCCATGGCATGGTGCTTGCCTTCTGCAACTTCCTGGAGAGGACAGAGCGCAAGTGAGAGAGGAAACAGAGGAAAGGGAGATATAGGGGAGGAGAGGAGCTGGACGAGGCCGGTCCTGGTCGTCAGCGCTGCGGCCGTGAGCTGGTGGAGGCCCTCAGATACTGCTGCGACTGAACGGGGAGGCAAGGGGGTCGGGCGCGGCTGCGCTGGTCTCCGACGAGGCCGGTCGAAGTCGGCAACCTTAGGAAGGGGAGCTCGGCTCCTTGATCGAGAGGGTGGGCGCGGGAAGGATGGATCGGAGGGGATGCACTGGTTGGGCGAGGGTGTCGGTGTACTAGAATAGGGGTACCCTAGTACCCCGAACTTGTGCACAGGCAGTTGCAGCACCCCGCGGCAAGGCTTGCCGGGAGAACGCCAAGATCCTCCGTGGTTCCCTTGGAGCCATTCAAGAACAAAGTATTTAAGCTCAGGAGACAAGCCCCGGCAAGAGGAGCTTGCCGGGAAGGCCAACCAAGGCACTCCAAGGAACTTGCCGCGACGCGCCACGCGCTCCGGCAAGGCAACAAGGCCCCGGCAAGAGGAGCTTGCCGGGAAGACCAACTAAGGTACCTCGAGGCCCGGTGAGCGACAAGCTTCCGGACCCGACAAGATAACAGCAGCGGCAAGGCGCTTGCCGCGGTAGGCGGCCACTCTATGCCCATGCTCCAGCGCATCCACCAACGTGTCGCTCTGGGGGCCTCTCCAGGCACGCGTGGCGGGAGGCTGTGCAGCTAGCGGTGCGCAATGGCATGCGAAGCTGACAAGATCTCCATCGTGGCGAACGGTGGCGCCCCTAACGGTCCTTTTCTGCACTGTTTGGGCGACTCAGATGGTCATTTAATGCCCTTGTCCCCTGCCGTCAGGGTTAGGTAGGGTGCACTGTACAAGTAATTGTACCAACCACCTCACTTTTTACATTTGTACCCTTCTCTGCGTTGCCACCTGTCGGTGACCCCTTTAGCGTATAAAAGGAGGCCCATGCGCAACATAGAGGAGGTCGGCGAGGTTCGACTGGTTCAGAACCCATGAAAACACTACGCTCTCTCTCTGGAGCAAGAACACAAGATAATCAAACAAGCAGCAGTAGGAGTGTTATCTCTCCGGAGAGCTCCGAAGCTGGGTAAACTGCTCGTGTGCTTCGCCTCGATCTGCTCTTCGTGTGATCTCCGCCCCCCGCCGAACCGAAAGGGGCTCGGTCCGCCGGCCCCATAGGTGTTCGTGGATCAGTTTCCCCGACATCTTTGGCGCGCCAGGTAGGGGGCGTCGAGATTTTGTGAACCTGATCCGGCGTTCACACGAGCTAGATCTTCATTCCCTTCATCAACATGCCACCGAAGAAGAAGACTTCGGCGGCGGCCGCTCCGTCCACGTCACTTCCGCCACCGTTGGAGCAAATGGGTGGTGGAATGGACGCCGGCGGAAGAATGGACATCGACGAGGAAGCTTATGATGCTGCCAGGTCCAAGGACAAGGCTGCACAAACCTCGGCGACTGTACATGTTCCGCGCCACTCCCAGGAGGCGCAAGACCAACAGCGTCATGACACTCGCAGTGCCATACGCATGATAGGCCAAGACCAAGCTGGTGGATGTCGGGGCGCTCAAGACCAGCATGCACGCCAGCATGCTGGCACGAGCGGGGCACGGTCGCCTGGACGGGATACTGCTCCTTCTAACATAGTTAGAAGTCCGAGCACGTCCCACTCCTCGCGCCGTCCGCCACTGCCACCCACCACTCCAGCAGAAGCTTTGGCGCGAGCTCAACTGCTCCTAGATTATCCTCCGACGTCGAACAAGATCGACGAATGGAGGGCCACCATTCAGAGTCTCATCAGCTACGCCAACGACGACACTCCACGGCGGCCGAGCACGTCGCCGCCGCGGCAGGGTTGCCGGGCGCGAGCCGGTGGCGACGAAACGGGTGGAGGTGCAACTACCATGCAATCACCACCCCGAAGGCCAAGATCGCCACTCGCCGGATCCACCTCGACAGCGACTCCACCGCATCGTCGGATCCATGAGCTCGTCGCGATCAGCGCCAAGTTCTTCATGATCGACAACAAGAAGACGCTCAAACTCGCATCGAGCGCCGAAGAGAAGCGCGACGTCAATCCGACAAGCGCGCTGGGCCCTCTGTTGACATGCATGCGCCAGGGGAACCAGGCGATCTTCCATACGCGGTAGGTTGCTCTGCGTTCACTCGTGAGCTGCGGCAAGTCCAGTGGCCCAGCACGAAGAACTTCAAGCCAGATGTACCGGAGAAGTACGACGGCAAGACGCATCCGTCGGAGTTCCTCAGCATCTACACCATTGCGGTGCAGGCTGCCGGGGGACGGGATGACAAGATCCTTGCCAACTACTTCCCGCTGGTACTCAAGCCCAACGTCAGATCCTGGCTCATGCACTTGCCGGACAACTCCATATCCTCTTGGGCTGATCTGTGCCATCAGTTTGTCGGCGCCTTCACAGGCGGACACAAGCCTCATGGCCAGGAGAGTGATCTTCATCTGCTCACCCAGAAGGAAGGAGAGCCCCTGCGCAAGTACATTCAGAGATTCAGCAGTGTGCAACACAACATCCCAGACGTCCATCCTGCCGCGGTGATCAGCGCGTTCCATCAGAACGTGCGAAACCGCAGGATGCGGGAGGAAATGGCGATGTGCAAGATCAGGGACGTCAGTGAGTTATATGCACTGGCCGACAAGTGTGCACGTGTTGAGGAAGGGAGGAGACTCCTCGGAGAGAATGTAGGAGTGGGAGGATCTGACAGTGAAGATGCTGCCCCAGCAAGGAAAAACCGGCGGCGGAACAACAAGAGGAGGAAAGGCAAAGAGGTGCTAGTTGTTGAGCAGTCCGGCAACAGTGGTGGCGCAAAGAAAGCCAAAGCTAGTGACTCCGGCAAGGAGGTTGCCGCGGAGGTGGCGGTCGCCGACAAGCAGGACGGCACCAAGGGCCGTGATCTCCAGAGCTGCAAGAAAGTCGAGCAGCTTGTTGAGCAACAGAAATCTGAATACGAGCGGCGCGACAAGGAGAAGGCCCAGGAAGGTGCTGGGGGATCCGGCAAGAAACGTCCCGGCCGAGGAGGACGCCGCGGCAAGGCCAAGCAGCGGCAAGGAGACAGACCTCCTCGCGGCCGCGACAAGGATGAAGATGACGACGACGATGAAGACATGGATGATGAGGAGACTGATGAGCAGGAGTTCCAGAAAGCCACCGAGGTCCTGTGCGTTGACGGTGGTGCTTCTCTGCATACCTCGCACCGTCAGCTCAAGCAGTGGGTGCGGGAAGTTAATGCAGCAGAACCACCCGTTGAGTCACGCAAGCCTCTGAAATGGTCCAGCATGCCTATCATCTTTGATATTGAGGACCACCCTGATCGCATAACTGCGGTCAGGTGCTTGCCGATGTTGGTTTCACCAACAATCCGCAACCTCAAGGTCACTAAGATGCTAGTTGACGGCAGGGTCGGCTTGAACCTGATCTCCTCCGCGGTGCTCCAGAAACTCCAGATCCCTGACAGCGAGCTCAAAGAGACCGGTACATTTCAAGGAATCAACCCGGGAAGGAGCAAGCCGAAGGGAAAGATCACGTTGCCGGTAACATTTGGCAGCGAGCTGAACTTCAGGACTGAGAGGGTCACGTTTGATGTTGCTGAATTTCCATTACCTTACAATGGAATCCTTGGCCGTCCGGCACTCGCCAAGTTCATGGCAGCCTCTCACTATGCGTACAACGTACTGAAAATGCCAGGCCCGATAAGTGTCATCTCTGTCCCTGGTGACAAGAAGGATGCTCTTATCTGTGCCGACAAGATCTACCGGGAAGCAGCAGCCGCAGCAGAACGCAAGACACTTGCCGCTGAAGCTCCCGGGGGGAAGAAGAAGACCAAGTCCGGCAAGAGCTCTGATGCCCACTCCGGCAAGCGCACCTCTTCGGAGTGCTGCGCTACCGTCGAGGACGCACCATCGAGCTCCACCGGCAAGTGTAAGAAGGCAATGGCAGCTCCACCTGAGACCAAGAAGGTGTCCGCCAAGGAGGACGGCACTGGTGGTACCTTCACCATCAGCGCCACTCTTGACCCCAAATAGGAAAGCGCGCTCGTTGCTTTCCTACGGGCGAATGTCGACGTGTTTGCGTGGCAACCGTCTGATATCC
This sequence comes from Triticum dicoccoides, assembly GCF_002162155.2. NCBI lineage: Eukaryota > Viridiplantae > Streptophyta > Magnoliopsida > Poales > Poaceae > Triticum > Triticum dicoccoides. The sequence continues at coordinate 404,986,308 of NC_041392.1, forward strand.
CCGGTGTTCCCAGGAAATTAATTGAGCACCACCTTGCCGTCTGTCCTCATGCGCGGCCCGTCAAGCAGAAAGTCAGGAAACAGGCAGTGGAGCGCCAAGAATTCATCGCAGAAGAAATCAAGAAGTTGGAAGCAGCAGGCCTTGTCAGAGGAGTGCTCCATCCCACGTGGTTGGCCAATCCTGTTGTCGTGCGCAAGGCTAACGGGAAATGGAGGCTTTGTATTGACTTCACTGATGTTAATAAAGCTTGTCCCAAAGACCCATTTCCCTTGCCGCGCATTGACCAGATTGTTGACTCCACAGCCGGATGTGATTTGCTTTCATTTCTTGATGCATACTTAGGATACCATTAGATCTTCATGGCAGAAGAGGATGAAGAGAAAACCGCATTTATCACCCCGTGTGGCACGTACTGCTTCGTACGGATGCCTTTCGGTTTGAAGAATGCTGGTTCAACATTCGCAAGGGTAGTCCACCACGCTTTTGAGCCACAGATGCACAGAAATGTGGAAGCCTACATGGATGACATAGTGGTCAAGAGCAAGAATAGGGCGACCCTGATTCAAGATTTAGACGAGACATTTGCAAATCTGCACAAGATCAACCTCAAGCTTAACCCCGAGAAGTGCGTGTTTGGAGTCCCTTCCGGCAAGCTTCTCAGGTTCTTCATGTCTCAGTGGGGAATTGAAGCCAATCCCGACAAGATCAAGGCCATTGAGCAGATCGAAGCACCAAAGCGCGTCAAGGATGTACGAAGGCTTGCCGGTTGCGTGGCTACTCTCAGCAGGTTTATCTCTAGATCTGCTGAGCGCGCCCTGCCATTTTTCAAAATTTTAAAAAAGGCAGGTCCAATAAAATGGACTCCGGAGGCGGAGGCTGCGCTGCAGGACTTGAAGATATACATGTCCTCCACTCCGACACTTGTCGCACCTAAGCCGCAAGAGAAGTTGCTGCTGTATATAGCGGCAACCAATAAAGTGGTTAGTGCTGCGTTAGTGGTGGAGAGGGAGGCAGATGATGAGCCAGCAACCACGGCAGATGCATCCAGCGGCAAGCAGGGGGCTTCGCCGACAAGCTCTGGTCCCGACAAAGATGGATCTGCGCAGGAGCATGATAAGATGCAGAAGAGAATGGTGCAGCGTCCAGTTTACTTTGTCAGTTCCCTTCTACAGGGGGCTAGATCAAGGTACTCTGGTGTGCAGAAGTTGCTTTTCGGCCTCCTCATGGCCTCGAGAAAGCTGCGCCATTACTTCCAAGCACATGAGATCACAGTCGTCACTCGCTTTCCGCTGAAGAGGATACTGCAAAATCCAGAAGCGACACGCAGGATTGTCGAGTGGGCGCTGGAACTGTCAAGCTTTGGCCTCAAGTTTGAGAGCACTTCAACTATCCAAAGCAGAGCATTGGCAGAGTTCATAGCAGAATGGACGCCAACACCAGATGAAGAAATTCCAGAGACGAGCATCCCCGTCAAAGAGGCAAGCAAAGAGTGGCTGATGTACTTTGATGGTGCCTTCTCGCTGCAAGGCGCTGGTGCGGGCGTGCTGCTTGTCGCACCCACCGGAGAGCACCTCAAGTACGTAGTCCAGATGCACTTTCCCAAGGAGCAAGCAACCAACAATACTGCAGAATATGAAGGATTGCTTGCCGGTCTCATAATCACAGCAGACCTTGGGATCAAGAAGCTCATTGTCAGGGGTGACTCACAGCTTGTCGTCCGCCAAGTGAACAAGAACTACCAGAGTCCATTGATGGAAGCATATGTTGATGAAGTGAGGAAGCTAGAAGAGCACTTTGACGGCCTACAGATGGAGCATATCCCAAGAGCTCAGAATGTCGTTGCTGATGGCCTGTCAAAGTGCGCCGCACTAAAGTTACCTGTGGAACCAGGGATCTTTGTGCTCAAGTTGACTCAACCATCCGTAACACCATCAACTGGACAAAGCAAGAAGAGGAAGTTGGTTTCTGGTGACTACTTTCCGGCAGAGCTCCCCGAAGCCGCCACCAAGAAAGTCCCCAAGATCAACACCAAGGATGCTGAGGAGCAGTCTGCTCCGGCAAGCCTTATGGTTTGTTCCGTTGAAGCAGACGCTCCCGGCAAGTTTTGCTCCGGCAAGCTTGCCGGGGAACATCAAGCTCCGGCAGGGCCGCAAGTCCTTGCCGTAGAAGCGGATGTTCCCGCAGTAGCAGATGTGCCTTTAGTCCTTGTTGTCGAGCCACAAGCTCCAGCATGGGCACAGCAGATTGTCCATTTCCTTCAGACAGGAGAACTTCCCGAAGAGCAAGAAGAAGCGGAAAAAGTAGCCCGGCAGTCAAGTATGTACCAGTTTGTCGATAGCATACTGTACAGAAGAAGACTCAACGGTGTGAAATTGAAGTGTATTTGCCGGGAAGATGGACAAAACTGTTGGCAGAGATACATGGAGGCATATGTGGCCACCACATTGGTGCAAGAGCACTTGCCGGCAAGGTTTCTTTTGGCCGACAGCCCTCCAGGATGCAACTGCACAAGTAACCAAGTGTGAAGCGTGCCAGCTCCACTCCAAACAGATACACCAGCCAGCTCAAGCTCTCCAGACGATCCCTTTATCCTGGCCATTTTCGGTCTGGGGGCTCGATATCCTCGGCCCTTTCCCTCGAGCTGTCGGGGCTTTGAGTACTTGTACGTCGCAATCGACAAGTTCACAAAGTGGCCGGAAGTGCAGCCAGTGAGGAAGGTGACAGCACAGTCAGCAGTCAAGTTCTCCAGGTCAATTGTTTGCCGTTTCGGGATCCCTAACAGGATAATCACCGACAACGGCATGCAATTCACGAGCCGCACCTTCATGCAGTACGTCCAAGACCTTGGCGCCAAGGTCTGCTTCGCTTCTGTTGCTCATCCGAGAAGCAACGGTCAATCAGAGAGGGCAAATGCTGAAGTGCTGCGCGGGCTCAAGACCAGAACTTTCGACAGGCTGCGCAAGTGCGGAAGGAACTGGATCGAGGAGCTGCCGGTGGTTCTTTGGTCGAGCAGAAGGACGCCAAATCGAGCCACTGGCCAGACGCCTTTCGCTCTAGTCTATGGAGCAGAGGCAGTTCTCCCCACGGAACTCGTATGAGGATCGCCTTGAGTGCTCGCTTATGATGAGCTTGAGCAAGAACAGCTGCGACAAGACGACACGCTGCTCCTTGAGGAAGATCGTCTTCAGGCTGCTGTACGAGCTGCTCGATACCAGCAAGCTTTGCACTGCTACCATAGCCGCAAAGTTAAGGCCAGAAGCTTCGAGGAAGGCAACCTTGTTCTTCGGCGCGTTCAGTCCGCCAAGAATTCCAACAAGTTGACGCCGAAGTGGGAAGGCCCTTATCGGGTGAAACGAGTCACTAGGCCCGGCGCTGTCCACCTTGAGACCGAAGATGGCATTCCGGTGAGCAACTCCTGGAACATAGAACATCTTTGTAAGTTTTTGCCGTAGGGCGCGGTTGCCGGAACCCGTTCCGGCAACCACCTTTTGTACAAGTCTTGCCGCTGTTGCATGTAATCCTTTGTACAAAGCCGGGCACAGATCCCGTGCATAAGTAAAACCCCATGTGCTCCGCACAACTTGTCCATTTCATGCATTAGTTTCTTTCTTGCATGTGTTATCTGACACTTTGTGCAGCACCTACATCCGGTAAGCAATAATGAGCCGAAGGGCTCCATATCATTATTTTCTCTTCTGTCTTTTTTTTCTCAACAAAGGAAAAGAAGGTTCCCTCGCACACAAGTTTGCCGGGGAGGGGAAGGAGAAGATTGTGGTATGGACCAGGCGTCGTTCAAGCAAAGTTTTGCCTTGCTGGGAAGCAAACGACAGAAAAGCTAAGTTGCCAAAGTTTGAGCAATCTGTTTTTAAATTTTTGAGTTATCTTCCTCGAACGACCCTGCTTTGTATGGAAAACCTGTGCGCGGAGGAACCAACTCGTGGCTAGTTGCGCCCTTACTTTGTTTCGAGTCCGCTCAACAACTTAAGTGTGCTGCATCTAGTCGCGACAAGGTTTCTTGTCGGAAGCAGCGCCGCCAGCAGGCTGCTGACGTTCCGCACTCAGCGCTCGCGGCTCGGGTGCCTGCGCCGACAAGTTCCCTAGAAGTGTAGGGTAAAAACATACAAAGGAAGGAATCTAGTAGAGGAAATAACATAGCAATTGATAATAGAAATAAAGTTATATTACAAGATAACTTGTCGCAGCTCTAACAGACTGTTTTCGTAACATGATTAGCAGCGACAAGGGAAAAGAAGAAATGGGCGGCCTAGTCTACGCGGTCGCCCTCAACCCTCTTGATCTCGCTCACCTTGTCCACAATGGGTGCGACAAGGGCCTTGAGTGCGTCCTGATCGGCGTCTGGCGGCAAGGACTTGAGGACGTTGGTGAAGCTGAGGCCTGGATTGCGGAAGGCCACCTTCATCAGCACCTTCTGGAGAACCCCGGCGCAGATTTTGCGCGACTCGTCGGCCAGCTGCTTTGGGATCCTCTCCCGGAGCTACTGGAGTGTCGTCGCCACGCCCTTGAAGAACAGGCTGAGCTTGGCGCTGGGTTGGAGATTCTTGTCGGAGGGATACCCAAACTCCTCCATCCCCAGCTGCGCCAGCTCCTCGTCGATGACTGCGGCAATATTCACCAGACCCTCGGTCCAGTGCTCCACGGTATCTCTGAATGAGTTCTGGGTAACCGCGATGCTCTCCAGCAGCGCCGTGTCAGCCTTGACCTTCTCCGACAAGGTCTTCTCCCGCTCCTTGGCGGCCTCCAGCGTCTGCGTCAGCGTGGCCAGCTTCAACTCCAGGTCTACATTGGAATCCTTGGCGGTGCTGAGCTCCTTGCCCCTCTCAGCGAGAAGACCTTGCAGCTCACCGTGGGCGGCAGCATCCTTCTCACGCTCACGCTTGAGCGCGGCAAGCTCCTCGCCGCTCTCCCAATGTTGGCCTCCAGCTGCGCCACCTTCTCCTCCAGCTCTTTCTTGGCGGCCTCTGCGATTGCAGCAGCATCCTTTGCTTCCTTGAGCGCCCCGCCAAGTGCTTGCTCACGCTCGGCGAGCTCCTCCTCGTAGCTGTCGAGGTTGGCCTTCCGCTGCACCAATTCGCCTTCTCGCGCGGACTGCTTCTCGGCAGCCAGCCTTTGTTCTTCCTCAGCTTCGGCCTTCTCGAGAAGGAAGGCCGTGCGCTCCTCGGCGAGTCGCTCCCGCTCCTGTGCCAGGGACCGGAGAGCTTCTTGATTGTGGCCTCGGAGCTCCTCCGCGCGCTTCTCCATATCAACTCCCACCTTCGCGACAAGCGCTTCTCGGGAAGCCAGCTTGGCTTGCCGTGCGCGGTAGAGTGACAGCAGCTTCCGCAGCAGCTGCTCCTCCTCAGGCTCGCCACTACTGCTGCAGGGCGCGTCGACCAACGACAGTCCAGCGGAGGCGAGCACCTCCTCATCAAAAGTTTCCCCCTCGACCGGCGCCCTGGAGCTCGACGCCCAGGGTAGCTTGATGAAGATATTGTCGCCGGCCTTCAAGTAGGCGCCGGGCTGGGGCTCCTCGGAGCCCGGCTCCGCAGCAGCGGCAGAGGGATCGGCGGTCGGCGCAGCGCCTGGCGCTCCTGCGGCCTCAGGGTCGTCAGTGCGATCGCCCGACCCCTCGCCGGCTTCTGCGGCGGCAGCCTTGGCGGCCTCCTCGCCGGCGGTCTCATCAGCACCGGCCCCTTCCTCGCCGGCGCCCTCTGTCTCCATTGGCTCAGCAGCAGATGGGTCTGAAGAACGAAGAAGGGAGAAAAATCAATCAAAAATCCAAGAGAAGAAAATCAAAAGAAGAAGAACCCAAGGGAAAGTTTTTGGACAAGTGAATTACCTGTGCCAAGATCTGCAGTTGCGGTCTCGGCCGCTGCAGGATCGACGGTGTTGTCCCTTGCTGGAGAACTGCTCCTTGCCGGAGAGTTCTCCCTTGCCGGAGAGCGCTCCCTTGCTAGGGACTCCTCCCTTGGCGGCGTAGTCGAAGCCGATGGCACTTCGGGACCAGCTTCCGGGCGCTCCTGATGTGGCTGCTCTGCTCCTACACAAATCAACAAGCAAGATATCAACAAAGGAAAAAGCACTCATGCGCGCCTGACAGCAGAAAGCTAACTATGAACTTACGCTGGGGGCTGCTTTGAGGAGTGGTTGCCGGGTCCGTCAAGGTGGTCTCGGACCCACCCCCTGCTGACACGGTGGGGTCATCTTCGATAACAATCACCGCGGCCTTGGCCCTCTTCACCACTCTCTGGGCCAGCGTCCTGAAAAGAAAGGAGTCCAGATTGAAGCAAGTCAGATACAAGATAAAAACAGCAAAATTGAAGAACTACAAGAGCACCAAAGAAACTTACTCTTCTTCCTCCTCGTCGGAGCTGAGCGCGGAAAGATCGAAGTCCGGCTCCCCTCCGGTGCAGCGAGGCGGAGGAGTAGGATCCCTTGCCCGCTTGGCGGGGGCGGTGGCGGTGGCCCGGGAAGATCCCGCTCCAGTTGCCGCTGCTGCGTGAGGCGCTCCCGCGGCAACATTGCTTGCCGTGGTAGAGCGTGTCGCACGGCTCGGCGGCTGTTGACCCGGCTGCCGCCCCGCTATGTCCGCGGCCCTGCGAAGACGCCTTCTTGGCGGGGCCGGGGGCTCCGCCTGCGGCAAGCTTTCTGAAGGCTCGGGCTCTTCCTCGCCGGCCTCGCTCGGCTCAGCTTCAGAACCGGCAGGCTCTTCCTCGCCAATGAACTCCGCGCGCTCGGCGAGGTTTGCCGCCTCTGCCGCCTCCGCCTCCTCCACAGTGAACCCGAACGCGCCCGCGGCAGCTGCGGCCGCAACCTCTTCCGCCCTAGTGGCGATGCGCTGCAGCTCCTCGTCGGTGGTCTCACGGGTGAGGCTCTTCTGCTCGTCAGTGTGGACCAACACTTCTTCCAAGTTGTCGAAGAATGCTTGCACGACGTCATCCGCAGGCTCTTGCCAAGTTGGAACGATTCCGTGTGAATCGCACAACGGCATCATGGCGCGGATCCGGTCAAGCGAAGAATTATTGCACAATGGAACGACGCCCCTCGGCAGCGTGAATGGGTGCTGGGGATCGCGTTTGAACAACTCCAGGAGCATTGCATCCAGCTCCATGACGGTGAAGTTGTAGTTGAGGCCCGGCCGCAGCCTCATGATGTCCGTCGAGTTCTTGAATTCCCAGGCGGGCCTCCCCCTCTCCTGCAGGGGGCGATGCGGCGGCGGAGGAAATCTGTGCCTACAGCGCCTACAGTGAGCCCGGCAAGCCTGAGGCGAAGGATCCTAGTAATGGCGATCTTCAGCCTCTCGTCTTCCGGGGCCACGTTGCTCCAGTCATTGCCGCGCACTATTGGAGCTTGGCGCACGGCGGTGAAGGGCTGTGGATTCTCCTCGACGATACAGCACCACTCCGCTCTCCACTCCTCCCACTTGCTGCGGAGCTCACCCTCCAAGTACGCCTCCTTCTTGCCGACTCTCGAGATCCAGGCGATCCCTCCGGCAAGCGGCTCTCCTCTCTCTACCCGAGGCATGAAGAAGTGGCGGAAAAGGGCAACATTGGGGTGGACTCCGACAAAGTTTTCGCACAAATGTGCAAAAACTGCCATGGTTAGAACGGTGTTGGGGGTGAAATCAAGGAGGCGGAGGCCGTAGGTGTTCATGATATCGCAGAAGAACTCCGAGAAGGACGGGCAGAGCCCGCAATAGAAGAACAGCGCGAAGAATGGGTACCCGTTTGGAGCCAGTCCCGAAGCAGCGGCCGGGCGTACCCTCGTGCGCGGATGCGCCCGCGTCTCCATCGCCCAAAAGAGGTAGAAGTACTCCCTCAGCTCCTTCGCGCCGAGCTGGGGGGAGAAGATCGCCCGCTCCTTCCACAGCGCCGCGAGCCGCTGCGCCTCGGCCGACTTCATGCCCTTTCCCTTGTCGGCTTTCGGAGCCATGGCGGAGGTGGTGGGGGAGGTCAACAGCGTTGGTGATGCTGGTGGCAATGGGGGGCGGAGCGCTGCTCTCTCGGCTTCGAGAAGAAGGGGGAGGAGCGGCGAAGGTTCGTGAAGATGGAGTAGTAGCAACCAGCAAGGGGGAACGAACTGCCCCTGTTTCCTCTGCTTATAAAGAGGGACGGGGCGGACGTTTCACCCTTCCGAATAAAGAACCACCCACGATCTCTCCCACGACGCCGCATTCAACGCGTGCCGTTAGGGGAGAGCGCGGTGGATACGGAGCGAGATTCGGCATGGCCCAGTCCGCGTGTGCCCGTGCCCTGTCTTGGGCCTGGCCCAACAGCGCTCGGCACCGTGTCTGGCCCAGGCCCGGGGGCTCCTGTCGGTGTACTAGAATAGGGGTACCCTAGTACCCCGAACTTGTGCACGGGCAGTTGCAGCACCCCGCGGCAAGGCTTGCCGGGAGAACGCCAAGATCCTCCGTGGTTCCCTTGGAGCCATTCAAGAACAAAGTATTTAAGCTCAGGAGACAAGGCCCCGGCAAGAGGAGCTTGCCGGGAAGGCCAACCAAGGCACTCCAAGGAACTAGCCGCGACGCGCCACACGCTCCGGCAAGGCAACAAGGCCCCGGCAAGAGGAGCTTGCCGGGAAGACCAACTAAGGTACCTCGAGGCCCGGTGAGCGACAAGCTTCCGGACCCGACAAGATAACAGCAGCGACAAGGCGCTTGCCGCGGCAGGCGGCCACTCTGTGCCCACGCTCCAGCGCATCCACCAACGTGTCGCTCTGGGGGCCTCTCCAGGCACGCGTGGTGGGAGGCTGTGCAGCCAGCGGTGCGCAATGGCATGCGAAGCTGACAACATCGCCATCATGGCGAACGGTGGCGCCCCTAACAGTCCTTTTCTGCACTGTTTGGGCGACTCAGACGGGCATTTAATGCCCTTGTCCCTTGCCGTCAGGGTTAGGTAGGGTGCACTGTACAAGTAACTGTACCAACCACCTCACTTTTTACATTTGTACCCTTCTCTGCGTTGCCACCTGTCGGTGACCCCTTTAGCGTATAAAAGGAGGCACCTGCGCAATGTAGAGGAGGTCGGCGAGGTTCGACTGGTTCGGAACCCAGGAAAACACTATGCTCTCTCTCTGGAGCAAGAACACAAGATAATCAAACAAGCAGCAGTAGGAGTGTTATCTCTCCGGAAAGCTCCGAAGCTGGGTAAACTGCTCGTGTGCTTCGCCTCGATCTGCTCTTCGTGTGATCTCCGCCCCCCGCCGAACCAAAAGGGGCTCGGTCCGCCGGCCCCATAGGTGTTCGTGGATCAGTTTCCCCGACAGAGGGGGTCGAGGAGGATCGGGCAAGGCGATCCTGAGATGGGAGGCGACCCGGTGGCGGCGGTGGAGGGACAAACCCCCTAGATTTTAGGGTTGCTGCCTAGGTCTATATAAAGCACTGGATTTTTGGTTAGGGGCTATCTGAAGCCTCCGATCAAAATTGGATGGTTCAGAAAGAATAGGCTAGGGAGTCTAAATAATAAAAGGGTGATATTTTGTAGATGTTTGGGGATGTTCCGGACACAGCGGTGGCGACAGTCCGGGTCGGGTTCGGGACAACTTTCCGACGCACGCGAGGGGGGCTACGGTCTGACGAGAGAGATTAGGTTGGGCCTGGCGGTCGGTAGTGCAGAAGGCACAAGTCTGAGAAGAGAGAAGAGGAGAGGCCCGGCGACTGTTTCCGGAGACCGAAAACATCCGACATTAGACCGACTATATTGTCGCTATAGTTAAACGTTAGGGCGTCAAACAACCTCCGAATGTGATGAAACTTGAGAGGCGGTCTATCTACACTATAATAAGAGCACACGCCAACTTTCATCACATTCCGAGAACATTTTCCGGCCCTTATAAAATAATATTCTGGAGGTGCCGCGGGCGCGTGCAAGTGTGTCTGGACTCAGAACAGACAACGGAAGGAACGGGGAGAACCCGGACGGATGCATGTTTTGAAAACATGATGATGCAATGCACATGATAAGATGCAACACGCAAGAAAATGACATGGCAACAACAGCGAATAACTGGAGGACACCTGGCACATCGGTCTCGGGGCGCTACAACACTCCACCACTACGAGAGGATCTCGTCCCGAGATCTAGAATGGCACCGGAGGGAAAACGGAAGAGAAAGAGAAGAGGTAAAGCTAAGTTGCTTCTTGACAAACGAGTGAAACCAAAGAACCTTGAGAGGTTGAACAACTCGAGAGAAAATATTACAATGGAGATAAGTGAAGTTGAAAACACTCCATTAGCAAAGATGAACAAGGAAGAACAACTTCGGGCAGAACCTCGATTGAAAAGGAAAGGGATTGAATAAGAACTTGATAAGATGAGGGAACTTGAGCAGAGGGCACAACACTCCGGTTAAAAGGATAAGCACGAAAAGAAAAAACATGATCTTCACAATTCGAGATGATGATTGAAAAGAGCAACATCACAAGGCCTCCGGAAGAAAGAATAGAAGATGGATGATTGAAATAAAAGAATGGAGAAGAAAATGCCATCTTATGCCACAAAAGAGCCTCAGAAGGCATCCTTAGGAAACGGGTCGAGCGGAGTTGTTGGAAAACCAACAACGAAAGGATAAGCTTGATATGGTCTTGTGGAGTAGATCTCAAATTAAGAGATGAAAACCTGCCACTCACGAGAAAAAGAATTGGATTGATATGAATAAGGAGACGAGAAAGCTATTTCACTGGGAGGATAGATGAAGAACTTGGATCATTTATAAGCACCATAAATAGCAAAATCCTTAGGGAAAGCTTTAGGTGAAATATAACCCAAGATAACTCCAATGAAGAGATTGATGGATTTAAAATACCTCATTCTAAACAATGTGTGAATCATGAAGCATGAACTCAAATTATCAAGAATGACGTAAAACCACCTCCAATGATATGGAAGAAAGAATTGCACTCCGGATAGCAAGATGAAGAAATCTCGAGCTCCTCTTAAAAGAATCTTGATGAACACTTCGAGAAGGAAATTAAATCCTTGATGAACCAACATGTAGAACTCCACGAAGAACTCCGTTAAACAAAAGAATGATCAAACGGAAGTAAAGAGAAGTTTAAAACACAAAGTGAATCCTTGTACCGATTTAGATGGATCTCTGTGATAATTAGAGCTTGGTACCCCGAGAAAGAAAAGATGAACAAAAGAAAATCAAGAATTTGATGAGCCTCCAGAATAAAGAATTAAATTTACTCGATGAAAACAAGAATAATAATTACGTTACGCGTATCCTTCACCAATTTAGATTGATGAGAAGCAATGGACTTGGCATACTACTTCTTCTCGTAGAACGGATTAAGATAGATATGGAATAAACTTGAGAAGGTCTTCAACGAACCACCGGAAGGATTGAAAACAACAAATAAATTGGTATGATAAAGAAGGAAGAGAAATCTTAAACGAACCACCATAAGGACTGAAAAAAAACGAATAGAAGATAACGAATCACCCGGAAGAATTTGAGAACGAATGACGATACTTGAGAGTATTTAGATACAAGAGAACGAATGGATCAAAACTGATTAGAGATCACTTGAATGATGCACCGATGAGATTTGGAGAACGAGAGCTGAAAGATGGAATGAATAATAATGAGATGATGGCCTCCAGAGAATCAAACTGCAAAGACTCCTAAATTGCTCCGGATGGGTGAAAAGAAATGTCACAATCAAAACCAATTATGAGAGGATGGCATAGAATGGGGCAATATTTGAAAGAAACTCTTCTTCGGTCTTCAAAATCTGAGAATGACGACGAGGAACTCCACCAAATTATTTAGATGCTCCGTAAGAATCAAAACGAAGAGGTTGGGCCAACGATGAAAAGAATTCGACAGATCTTGGAGAAAAGCATTTGACTGATGATAAATCATTCTTACGTCAAACTTCAAAAGAAATTTGAGGATAGCTCCGGGAAAATAAGAAGAGTCAGGTAAGATCCTGGGAAAAGACCTGTGGGTTATGGGCCCACTGAAAATAAAATACTGTTGAAATGATTTAAAAGAGAGGTTGCACCGATGGAATTAAAAAGGCTTAAATGATATAACGTCCTCAAAAGAGTTTGAACGAAAGCAGAGTGGTAACATGAATCTTTGAAATATCTTGAGCTCTCCGGAACAAATGAATAGTGAGAAGTGAATGATTAAGAGGTGCACCGGTATGAGAAGGCATTTGAAACAAGGAAAAAGATATGATCAACACTGAAAGCTTGAATTGAAACCACTTGAGAAGAGAAGAAACAAAGAATGATAACTTGAAGCTCCGTTAGGATCTTCATGAGAATCACCGGATTAGAATATTTACGGAAAAGGATGGAGAGACTTCACAAGAATAAAAGGATACTTGATTAAGACATCGGATTCCTTGAAGAAAAAGGGTGGGTGGGCGGGAAAAACAAAGGCAACTTGGAGATGGATGAAACAAACAGCGTTGAGAAGAACTGATACTTGATCTTGCGGATGTTGAAATGACCGGATCCACTTGAAGAGAAACACACCGGTTGAAAAGGAGTGCCATGACAATCTCGATGATCAAGAAGGATTAGTATTCACATGGGAACATGAGAACACCATTAGGGAAAAGTATGGAATCAACACTTGACATTAAAGCAACTCGAATACCACAGCTCAAAACAAAAACAAAGGATTGGCTTGCAGAATAAGCCGGAACAAACATATGATAGAGATTTCATCCGAAGTTTTCGTGGTGGGGCCTACACGGGCTCGATCGTACAGCACCATCATGTACAAGGCAGTGCACATGACATACGAAGTGTCCCCAAGTCGGCATAGCCAAGGACTCTTTAAGACACAATGAGACCACTTTAAACCGACCGTGAATAGGCGGACCACTAGACGTCGAACCCCAATTTCATATCATACATCTGTCGGAAAGATATCCTAAGAGCTACTTGAATTCCCACTTATAAACTCCTGAAACTTTCCGGTTATGCAATCAGGTGTTGGGGATACAGGGGAAGCATAATATCTCACCCAAAACTAGTGAATCCTACATCCAGCTGTATCCATCCTTCAACACATAACCAAGAAACCTTCGGAAATCATCTACCTCAACCTTCGAAAAGCATCCGTTATACAAGTTATGGCAATACTCCTGAACTCCCGCCCCAGTACTGGGTGGCGTCGAGGTTATCTCACCAACAACTGCATAAAAGAGATTTTCGATGTCGGCGAACTAAACTCGGGTATTCCAGAACTGCAACGAGAAAATTGTGACGACAACACCTCGGACCTCAACTCCCCGGGACACTGCCACAACTCCTAAATGACAGGAGGCACCAAGAACAATGTTATTGTCACAAAACCATCGAAACGATTCCAAGATACCCGGGTGATCCAAAAAAAATTCGTGAAATTTGAGAAGAGAAGAGTAAAAACTCTACGTCAGGATGCCTCACCAGAGCGACACAGGGACTGAGGAGTAAAAAGAATTCCTAACTCTCCGATATATAATCCTAAATGACTCAAAACATTTTTCTAGACTCAACAACGGCTGCTAAAAATGATCAAGCAGTGGGGGCTCCTAAGGTCAGGGAAGGCTCTGATACCAACTTGTAACGCCTTCGATGCGGCTATATCTCCCACGTGTCGAAGCATGACTTAGAGGCATAACCGCATTGAAAGCAATGTCACAAGTGAGGTAATCTTCACACAACCCATGTAATACATATGGGAAAGGGATACATAGTTGGCTTACAATCGCCAGTTCACACAATTACAAGAACAAAGCATTACATCAACCAGATACAAACAGGGTCCGACTATGGAACCAAAATAAAAGAAGACTACCCCAAATGCTACATAGATCCCCGATCGTCCCGACTGGGCTCCACTACCGATCAACTAGAACGAAACAACACAAAGGACAAGATCTTCATCGAGCTCCTCCTTGAGCTTGGTTGCGTCACCTGCACGGTCTCATCGGCACCTGCAAGCTGGTTTTGGAAGTATCTGTGAGTCACGGGGACTCAGCAATCTCGCACCCTCGCGATCAAGACTATTTAAGCTTATGGGTAAGGTATAGGTATGAGGTGGAGCTGCAGCAAGCGACTAGCATATATGGTGGCTAACATACGCCAATGAGAGCGAGAAGAGAAGGCAAAGCACGGTCGATAAAAGTATGATCAAGAAGTGATCCTAAAACAACCTACGTCAAGCATAACTCCAACACCGTGTTCACTTCCCGAACTCCGCCAGAAAGAGACCCTCACGGTTACACACGCGGTTGATGTATTTTAATTAAGGTCAACTTCAGGTTTTCTACAACCGGACGTTAACAAATTCCCATCTGCCCATAACCGTGGGCACGACTTTCAAAAGTTCAAATCCCTATAGGGGTGTCCCAACTTAGCCCATGACAAGCTCTCACGGTCAACGAAGGATATTCCTTCTAGCCGGAAGACCCGATCAGAGTCAGAATCCCGGTTACAAGACATCCTCGACAATGATAAAACAAGTCCAGCAAGACCACCCACTGTGCCGACAATCCCGATGGGAGCTGCACATATCTCGTTCTCAGGGCACACCGGATAAGCTAAGCGTACGGGAGCCAACGTAACCCAAGTTGCCAAGGGACGGCCCCGCACGGTGCTCTGGGTTGGACCAACACATAGACAAGCACTGGCCCAGGGGGGTTAAAATAAGATGACCCTTGGGCTAGCCTAACCCGAGGGAAAAAGAGGCTAGGTGGCAAATGGTAAAACCAATGTTGGGCCTTGCTGGAGGAGTTTTATCCAAGGCGAACTGTCAAGGGGTTCCCATTATAACCCAACCGCGTAAGGAACGCAAAATCCGGGAACATAACACTGATATGACGGAAACTAGGGCGGCAAGAGTGGAACAAAACACCAGGCATAAGGTCGAGCCTTCCACCCTTTACCAAGTATATAGATGCATTAATTAGACAAGATATATTGTGATATCCCAACAAGTAAACATGTTCCAACAAGTAACAACATCTCCATGTTCCAACAAGGAACAAACTTCAATCTTCACCTGCAACTAACAATGCTATAAGAGGGGCTAAGCAAAGCGGTAACATAGCCAAACAACGGTTTGCTAGGACAAGGTGGGTTAGAAGCTTGGTTGAACAATATGGGAGGCATGATAAGCAAGTTGTAGGCATCGTAGCATAGGCATAGCAAAAGAGCGAGCATCTAGCAAAGCAAAGATAAAAGTGATTTCGAGGGTATGATCATCTTGCCTGAAATCCCGCAAGGAAGAAGAACGAGTCCACGAAGAAGACAAACAGACATAGTCAACAGATCCTCACAAATGCAACGTTACCGGAACCAACTCGAAGAAGCAACACCGGAAAGGAGCAAACGACATAGTAAACAACCATCACATAATCATGGCATGATGCACAATCAAGTATGATGCATGTCCGGTTTAATGAAACACGGCATGGCAAAGTGCACAAGCAACCCTTCAAATTAAGTGGAGCACAATATGCAACGCAACTCCGTTGCATATTGACGAAACACCACATTCAAGTTATTTAGTTCGATCTCGTTTATGTACCCCAACAATATTAAATGTTGTTAAACATGGCAAGAGGGTGAAGCAAATGAAAACTACCTATCTAGGCATGAGGCCGGAACAACAAACAACAAGTCTGGAAAACCCTCATATGCATATATTTGGTTTGGTACTGTTCTGCCCTAAACCATATTTTGTAGTTGTTAAACATGCAAAGTGATGCCACCATGTTAAACTAGGCATTTTTCTACCCCATTTACATATAAAGTTTGTTTAAAACCGAGGTACGGTTAATTAGTTATGAATTAAAGCATTATAACATGGCATAGGAGCAAATTTAAACAAACAACATTTTAAACGTCTTAAACATGGGTGAAGGTGACATATTATGAAACTAGACACAATTCTAAGCAAGTTTCATATATAAATTGTTTTAATCCGATGCACGGTTATTAAGTTATTATATGCATGAAGTTTAGGGGCCATTCTGCAAAACTGACACTCTCTGGAAAAATAGCTAAACCGCAGAGCCTAAAAAAACTACATGGGCCGGAACTGCTGCCCAACAGCGGGGAAAAGAAAAAAATGAACATCCTCAGGCGCTGGGGCTTCTCACCCATGGGCCTTGCCCAGTTGGTGGAAGATGCAGGCCGCGAAGGGAGGCGCCTGGCCTTGGAGAGGCAAAGAGGCCCATGTGCATGGCGGACGCTGGCGGGATCTGGGCCTGGCACGGCCTCGGTCAACGCAGGTAGGAGCGCGGGTTCGCTGTTCGTTCTCTGCTCGACAGAGACAAAGCAGCGGCGATGGTAGGGGCGTAGCGGCTGCTCCATCCGGCGAGATGTCGGTGAGGAAGGCAAGGTGGCGCAGGGCAGACGCGGATCTGGTCGACGACGGGGTCGACGAAGCTTCGGGCGGCAGTGGAGCCTCAGGCGACGGATGGACGACGAGGAGGTCGTCCATGGCGACGGGAACCTGCGGGGGTCTCTGTAGGCGCTTGGACGATGAGGAGGTCAGGGCGCCGGCGGATGGCAATGCGGTGTCTGGACGGCGAGGTAGGAGACGGGAAGGAGAGGGCACACAGCGGCTTCGGTCACCGGTGGCCACGGCATCAGGGCGCGAGCCCCGTTCGTTTCCTGGCAGAGAAGAAGTCAAACGAGAGGGAGAGGTTAGAGGAGGAAAGAGAGGAAACACAGGGGAGAAAAGGAGGCAGGTGGCGACTCATCTGCTCGTCTTGCAGGTTCGGGCAGCGGACGGGGCATCTCCGGTGGTGGCGCTCGCCAACGCGGTCGTCGAGCAGGGGAGGCCATGGCATGGCGCTTGCCTTCTGCAACTTCCTGTAGAGGACAGAGCGCAAGTGAGAGAGGAAACAGAGGAAAGGGAGATACAGGGGAGGAGAGGAGCTGGACGAGGCCGGTCCTGGTCGTCGGCGCTGCGGCCGTGAGCTAGTGGAGGCCCTCAAATACTGCTGTGACTGAACGGGGAGGCAAGTGGGTCGGGCGCGGCTGCGCTGGTCTCCAGCGAGGGCGGTCGAAGTCGGCGAGCTCAGGCAGAGGAGCTCGGCTCCTGGATCGAGAGGGTGGGCGCGGGAAGGATGGATCGGAGGGGATGCACTGGTTGGGCGAGGGGGGTCGAGGAGGATCGGGCGACGCGATCCCGAGATGGGAGGCTACCCGGTGGCGGTGGTGGAGGGACAAACCCCCTAGATTTTAGGGTTGCTGCCTAGGTCTATATAAAGCATTGGATTTTTGGTTAGGGGCTATCTGAAGCCTCCGATCAAAATTGGACGGTTCAGAAAGAATAGGCTAGGGAGTCCAAATAATAAAACGGTGATATTTTGTAGATGTTTGGGGATGTTCCGGACACAGGTGGCGACAGTCCGGGTCGGGTTTGGGACAACTTTCGGACGCGCGCGAGGGGAGCTGCGGTCTGACGAGAGAGATAAGGTTGGGCCTGCCGGTAGGTAGTGCAGAAGGCAAAAGTATGAGAAGAGGGAAGAGGAGAGGCCCGACGACTGTTTCCGGAGACCGAAAACGTCCGACGTTAGACCGACTATATTGTGGCTATAGTTAAACGTTGGGGCGTCAAACGACCTCCGAATGTGATGAAACTTGACAGGCGGTCTATCTACACTATAATAAGACCACACGCCAACTTTCATCCCATTCTGAGAACATTTTCCGGCCACTTATAAAATAATATTTCGGAGGTGCCGCGGGCGCGTGCAAGTGTGTCTGGACTCAGAACGGACAACGGAAGGAACGGGGAGAACCCGGACGGATGCAAGTTTTGAAAACATGATGATGCAATGCACATGATGACATGATAAGATGCAACACGCAAGCAAATGACATGGCAACAACAGCGAATAACTGGAGGACACCTGGCACATCGGTCTAGGGGCGCTACACCTTCGTAACGTTTCAGTCTCATCGAGATGAGCGAATTGGTCCCACCGACTTTGCCTGACCAACTCATTGGTTAGCTTATTACTAAAATCGGTCCCACCGAGTTTGTGTAATCGGTCTCCCCGAGATTACGTTATGCCCTAACCCTAATGAAATCGGTCTCACCGAGTTGACATGTCGGTCTCACCGAAAATCCTAACGTTCACATTTTGAACTAAATCGGTCCAACTGAGTTTCATTATTCGGTCCCACTGACGGGTCCTTGACTAAGGGGTACTCACCACATCATCTCCCGATCTGTTAGATTGGACCGAGGACCCCCATGGCTGTATACTCATGGGCCAGTTCGGACAGCTGCCACATACAAGGAAGATTCCACAAGACTTGGCGATCAAGACAAGGACTTCTCCCCACCGGCGTATTTGGCTAGGACTCTTGTTATCCTAGGCCTCTGGTGCATCATATAAATCAAGGCCAGGCTAGTCGATATATATATATATATATATATATATATATATATATATATATATATATATATATATATATACAATCATACCATAGGCTAGCTTCTAGGGTTTAGCCTCTTTGATCTCGTGGTAGATCAACTCTTCTAATACTCATATCATCAAGAACAATCAAGCAGGACATAGGGTATTACCTCCATCAAGAGGGCCCAAACCTGGGTAACATCGTGTCCCCTGCCTCCTGTTACCATCCGCCTTAGACGCACAATTCGGGACCCCCTACCCGAGATCCGCCAGTTTTGACACCGACATTGATGCTTTCATTGAGAATTCCGTTGTGTGATCGGCAAAAGGATCGATGGCTCGTCTGCAGGTCAACTGCGATGCAGGCATCTTCATCGCCGGCTCGACTGGTCACCTTGGCTCAACTGAGGACCGTGCTCCATCTTTGATTGTCATGTTCGGACGAGGGCCTTCATCAACATCAACTCCAATCTCTATCAAGATCATGGAGGAATCATCCATGGAGCTCGGGGGCTCAACGTCAACATTGCCCTCGGGCGACCGTGCTGTTTTTCCAAACAGCGAACTTATATCCGCTTCCACCACCTCTTAGAGCATCGCTTTCACGATCCCTTTGGTGTGCAGAATTGAGTCTACAACAACCATGCAAAATTTCGTCAAGTTCCGTTGGAAGAATCTCCCACAATCTACGATATACCGAAGCCCTGTCAAATCTGGACGGGAATCTGGATGAGTTTAGGGTGTGGTCTCCAGCACCTAGCTCCGACGTCCTTTGGAAGATCCAACCGTTGATCGGCTGCAGAATTCCTATATCTAACACCCCTCAATATTTCAGCTCGATCCGACCGTCCAAACTCCGGGAATCTTCCGATTAGTGCATCACTTTTCGGGTCTGTTTTCTGCGCGAATACAGATCCGACCTGAATTCATGCTTCTTTATGAACGTGATATGGGACAACCTTTTTAAAGGAATTTTCTCCTAGGGTATTGTACGTTGTTTTTAAACACGTGCCCATAAAATTTTAAGCCTCCTCTGAGGTAATCTTCACTATCATACTGGTGTCAAACCAGTCCGGCAATACTGCTCCACGGCTACCGACCTGCGCTAGACACGTCCTCGCCTATTGAGCCGAGCTCAACTACTTCGGATCATCATCTCAGCGAGCGAACAAGAGTTCAGAATCACCAAGGATAAATCATCACCAACATTGCTGCCCCACGGAATACCCGGAGCGGGAACACAGGCATCGCCGCATGGTTACTTCATCAAGCTGGCATTGACCGCGTCACAAGTTACGACCTGCGTCGGCATGACCGCACTGTTGCTTCTTCAAGCCGATGTCCATCACGCCGAACTTCTTCAACACCTCGGCTAGCACGACAGCTGCAACGTCTCCTTACCGACCTGCTCCATCTCCTCGGCTGGACCGAGGGCTTCACCATCTCTTCATCAACTTACTTCGGAGACTTCGGCGTCACCAGCCGACCAGCTTTATCACATTAGCTGGACCACGGGTTTTTCCTCGGCGAGCCAACCTTTGCTAGTATCGCCATGCCACCACTTCATCACCCATCAGGCAATGGGTGTGCGGATCGAGCCCCAATTTTGGGAGTAACCTTTCTCCAGATTGCTACAACAGATAAACCAGGTGCTATTAATCCTAGTATTTTTTTTCTTGCTTGGGTTTATTTTTCCCAAGGAATTATTACTCCGGTTTGTTTCATCATCTATACACAGGTCTATCAAATGGTGGCCTCATTAATAACGGCCGCATGGTGGTTCGGTCAGTTGTTGTATACAGTTCGGCGAATGCCGCATCTGGAACTCAGACCGGCCTGTGAATTCGGGCTTGGCCATGCCTTCACCGCGTCACGCCGACGCTCTGCATCGACATGACTTCGGCGCCAGGCCACATCTCTTTCAATAAATTATTTTTGCGAAAAGCAATTATCCTTTTTGGACCGCATTATTTTATGTGTGTAGGTGATCGACTTCGACCGCGTCACGTGGTCTCTTCGGCAAGCCTTCATCCTCGTCCTAATCAGCGTAAATCGGCTCGCGTGATCACCTTGTTGGTCGTGTTGCCATACCGACGTGTTCGGTTGCCTCGGGGACTTCGGCATCGCCGAGAGAGCTCTACCTCATCGAGTGTTCGGCGCACATGCCATATTTCTTTTATTACTCACTTTGCATAAATTATTGATTATGCAATATTTTTTTTATTATTCCTATTATCTCCGGCTTGCACTATTTTCTGTACACAGGTAGATAATCCGGGCAGCACTGTCACCGTGGCGTACCGATGTACCACGTCACTTCGGCTGACCAGGGGCTTCATCATCACTTCATTAACACACGCTGGGGGCTTCGGCGTTACACTGCCGTCCTGTTCCGTCGCCGCGGTCGGACAGGGGTTTTCACCTCGCCCATCGACTATGTTGTATCACCACTTCATCAAGCCGAGATCTTTACTCGGACATCTCGGGACCGGCTTGGGTGCTGGGATCTCATCCCGCCACAATCTCGGCCTGCGTCATCAACATCGAGCACATTAACCAGCTAAGTCGCTTTCATGCTCAAAAACTTTCAGTTTTAAATTTTGTTGGGTTCGACCAAGCATTATACTTTTCGGCACAAAGTTGTTTGGGACAAAGTTCCTTGTCATAACTTTGTTTGTGACTCGCATATTCAAATACCCCGTTTATTTGGGGGCTCCCTTGATGGAGCTTTTCCTCTTGCATATGATTATACTTGTACGGCTTCGTTCCTTGTTCGCGTATTACGCCACAATATGCACCATATTGACCTAAGTGATTTGCAAGCTAGGTTGCCTCGCTCCTGTCTTTACCCCTACATTCCCGATTGTTCGGCTAGGGAGTAACACTACTAGGAAAAGGCCTACTAATGGCGCACTGGTTTTGCCTACTAATGGCGCATTACCAGTGCGCCATTAGTAGCACGACACTAGTATATCTTACTAATGGCGCACCACAGGTGCGCCATTAGTATCTGGTATACTAATGGCGCACCAACTAGTGCGCCATTAGTATGTAACAACATGTGCCATTAGTGTGCCTCCCGGGGGGCCATACGTAAGCATGGCTTTGTCATACTAATGCCGCATTCTCTGTTGATGCGCCATTAGTATCCTTTGGCATACTAATGGCGCACCTGGTGGTGATGCGCCATTAGTATGAATATTTGGTTTTTTTTTCCTTTTGTTGATTTTTGCGCAGGTTACAAAATATATTATTAGACAGAATATAAAATATATTATTAGACAGAATATAGACAGCAGCACACAGCAACATCAGATTCATCGAATACAATAGAAGATTAGTCTCCGAATACAATTCATCATATTAGTCTCCGAATTCAAAAGACCAAACAAAGATAAAACATTACAAGTCTCAAGACCGCGAGTATCGAGTTTGTCTTCACATTACAAGTCGATATCGATCATCTAAACTACCATCACATAGAAGAGAGCTGTGGTCATCACGATGAGCATCATCGCGATCAAATTGGTCTTCATCCGGTTCCTCCAATGCTCCCTCCTCTCTCCCGCTAGATAGCGGGCGTATCTAGATTCAGCCTTCGCCCTAGTGGTGTACCCTTTGTAACTATTACCGCTGAAATGGTGAACCTGTCTCCGACACTCCTCCCAGTCGTCGTAGGCTCCGGGAACCTTACCCTTGTACACGACATACGACAACATCTCTATGCACAAGCCAAACAACAGACAATACATAAGCAATATGTAAGTATGCAACAAAAGGATCGGAAGAGAAAAGCAAGACATTAATAGCACGATTCATGGTCCTACTAATAAATAGCATCGATTACATCTAAGTTGAACGACTGTCCAAACCAAAGAGACAGACGAATTCATTAAAGTATAATTACAACATGAGCCAATCAATGTTTCAGAACTACACATCACTACTTTTGACTTGACTCATCGGACAGGAACGTGGATGAAGCCGCCGTCTGTCATGATGGTCATGAAATCGCGGTCGTTGTCACCCTGCATTTGTAGCATTTCATCTATCTCACTGTTGGATGGTTGATATCTGAGGAAGAACTGCCCCGAGGTATGAAGGACATCTTGATGGATGATGTCCGCAAACTCCGACTGGATGCGAAAGAATTCTTGTCTGAGGTCCGCGTCCTGGACTGCCGACAAGCTCGCGGCCCAATCTTTGAGATTATCTGGTAGCAGAAGTTGATGATGGTCCCTTACGATCGCCCGCATGTGATGGAGGGCGTAGTAGGCATCCTTCTGACCGCCAGGCGGCTGCTTGATGCAGCAGAACTTCGTATTGTGTGAGAACATGTGCTTGCCGTACTTACGAACTGCCCTGGTGAAGGTGCCTCCAGATTTGGCGTAGGCGGGGAGAACATCATCAAGAACTTTCTTGACATTTGTGTAGTCTATCTTGGAGTTACGGTTCGGGTCTAAATACGTGGCCATGGAATATTTCGGGCTTAAGAGGATGAGTGTGCAATGTGTGTCACTGCACAGAACACGAAATGTTAGAAAAAAAAAGAATGATCGAAATCTAAGAAATCATATGTTATGGGGCGGTTAAGGGATGACTTACTCGGGAAAGTAAGCCACAAGGAAGTTATCCTTATCTGGGTTTGCCAGAATGACGCCTTCGAGGTGTGAACTCGCAACTTGGCGGTCCCCAGCGCTGCTCAAGTGCTTGGCACGCATGTAGAAGGGGTCGACTATCACGATGTCCGGGGTCTTGTCTCTAATGATCCGCATCTCCATACTCAGCGAAAACAGCCGAACGAAGGTGTAGTGCAGCGGATGAAGGTTAAACATAGCAAAGATGTCATCAAACCGCAGGACGATCGTACCCCCGATGTCGCCATCCACAAAGCCCTTGCCCTCTGGCACCTTGGCCACGAAAACCGGGTATGCCACATCCGTCTCTTTGAGACGCCGCTTCTCCAAAGAAAGAACACTGTCGTGCAGACTCCGCATAGCACCGGTTGCAACATTCAGCATATTTGGCGGTAGCATCGCCCTACCCACCACATGCACTCTCCTCGAGATATCCTTAGGTGAAGGTGGCCCGTCCTAAGCACGGATCGAACTCGGTGCCGGCTGGCTCGCACCGGCACCCTTGTTAGTCTTTCATTTTCGTCCCTTCTTCTTGATCTCCTTTAATGGGACTGAGTTCTGCTCATAGACCGCCTTCTTGAGCGTGTTGGGGCTGATAATATTTCGCACCTCAGCTATCTGAGGCTCGGTGAAGGCGGGAGCTGGAGGCGTGTCCTGAGAACTGAACGCCAGACGATGCCTGTTGCATTTGGATTTCTCCGCAGTACCAGCTAGATCGCGCTCGTCTTGGTTGGGTTCTTGAGAAAGAGGCCCGCAGAACTCGTCAGCATACCCATGTTCGGCAAAGTACTTATCAACTTTGGTAAATGTACCGTCGTCGTTGTCGTTGCCGTCCGGATCCTGTGCCATAGGGTTGTCCGGATCCTGTGCCATAGGGATGTCTAGCAGGTCCGGTAGCGTTGCGGCGTTCTTGCCATGGCTTGGCGCCGACACGACTGGCGGTCTTGTCTGTGGGGTGGTGTCTCCCGCCCCAAATGAATCTGACTCTTCGGCTAAAGCATGGGCCAGTTTACGCAGGTGCTGAGGGTCATCTCATCTTCTTCGTCGGCCCTAGCGGGTCGAATTGGAGGTAACAGCTCGTCGCAGCCTGGCAGCACCCGAACCACTTCAACCCTATACATTGTGGGTGGCATCGGATTACCGTGGAACATGGGGTTGCCCAGTTGAATGATTCTGCCCTTGGCGACATCGACCAACTCGGCGCCCACGAAGTGCAGAAGAGTGCAAGGAACGTCGGCGGTGCCCTGCGAAAACATGTACATGGCGTCAGGGATGCCCAGTCAAAGGCAAGGAGATGAAGTCATCGGCCGAGAGGCTTGGCTACTGTGATGCCGTCGAGCCCGGCTAAGGTCGAGGCACCGCCAACGGCGGGCGTGCAATTGACGGAGGGTGCGCTTGCTGGCGAGGTGCCGGCCGGCGTACACCCGGGTGCATTAAGCTCCAATGCCCGTGCCGGCGCCGGAGACACGAATACCGCCTCCTCCGGAGACACCAATGGCGCCGCCGCTGGAGACACCAATGGCGCCGCCGGAGACACCAATGGCGCCGCCTGCGCGCTGTGCGAGTTGCTGGCCATGAAGCTGGGAACCGGGGGAGGCCCCTGTTGGCCGCCCGCAATCCACGTCGTCAGCCCATGAATCAACGTAGGCACGATGGCATTGAGCGTCGTTCCAAGTTGCTGTTGCACTTTCTCTTGGACAAGCTCCGGAATCCGCGCCACTTGTGCCTTGAGTTCTTTAACCTCGCGCGTCTGGCTTTCCGAGCTGGTCTTTTTCTCCATCCGCACACCAGCGGTATAGTATGACCCCCATTTTGTGCACAAGCCTTTGCCGGCCACACGACCAGCTGATGTCGGCTTAGTGAGCTTATCCTTGTTTTTCATTACGTTCAACGCCCTATTTAAAGGGGTGTTGAAAGGGGAGCTCTTAGACGACCCCGCGCTACTGCTTTCAGTGTCCTGCGAAAGGAACGTGAACCATTTAGAAGTATTGAGGATTAATTAGAGTGCAACCATATGGACCTAACTACGTGGGGTTGTATTCCTTACCAGAAGAAGCTCAAGCGCCCCGGTCTTCGGATCCGTGGTAAGCTCCTTTGTTATTGGGTCCTCCTTGTACCGGGCCCTGACATAGTTCCTGGTCTGCTTGTCACCGCTGTATTTCTCGAAGCGGGGCGGTAGGCCTTGCTCGGCATGCTCCGCATCCTACTTGTCCCATATAGGCTCCGCCACTCTGTAACCGCCGGGACCGAGTTTGTGTTCCCCTAAGTTCAACTCCCGCATTTCTTTCCCCCACTGACTTGATTCAGAGGTTGCACTGCTCTCGCACTTGATCTCGAACTCCTTGTACTCATCTTCGCTCATCAAAGGATATTTCGCCTTGATCTTCTCATAACTATCACCTTTATCAATCATTCTCTTCACCGCGCTTTTCCAAGTAGACAAGGCCGTGCTCATCTTCGTGAGGGCGGCACTATTCACTTTATTCCCTGAGAGGCGTGTGTTTTCAAATTTGGCGGGGAACTTGTATCGTTCATGCAGCTTCGTGAAGAGGAGGTTGCGCAAATTCCCTCGGTCCTTATGCCTAAGGTTCTCGGTGTTGATCGAGACGGTGCTCCGGAGAATGAACCCGAGCTGAAGCGAGTACCCCTTGACTATATGTTTGGGCTCCGTTGGATTCCTGTCGTAGTCCACTTGAGTGAATTCCTCCTTGAGGGTGCGGAGCGCATTCGGGCGCCAGTCCTTCCTTTGCTTCTTCGGTTGGCTGCCATCTGTGTGTGTGCCGCCATCATCAGTGATGGCATCCTTGGCGGCACCATGAGTGGTGTCATCCCCGACGTCACTACGGGTTGTTTAATCAGGATCGATGTCTTCCGCGGCGTCCTCATAGCGGTGAGGTTGTTCCTCCATCTCCTGGGACAGCTCCCAGAATTGCTTGCCACCCGAACCACCGGCCTCATCGTTGTGGGCCATGTTTTGCTCTAAATAGGAAAAAAGTTTGGTCAAAAAGTTGGTTATTGTCAAGGAACAAGATCATGGTCTCATCATTTAGGGTTTGTCGACACCGAGGCACCCTAAAAGCCTAAGCTTTCATCATTTAGGGTTTGTCGACGCCGAGGCACCCTAAAAGCCTAAGCGTACATCATTTAGGTTCTCATCGACACTGAGGCATCCGGGGCAGCCAAGTTAAGTTTTCATCATTTAGGGTTTATCGATGCCGAGGCACCCTAGGTTGGGCCTAATCACTAGGCACTAATCACTTGGCTCTATTGCCACCTATGTTGGGTTTATCATCTAGGGTTTATCGATGCTAAGGAGAATTCTAAGTTGGGCCTAATCACTTGGCTCTATTGCCACCTATGGTTTAATGCATGAAGAATAAAGGGGCAGTTGATCCTACTTAATTAAGTACTAAGATACCCCGACCCATGCATTATCGCAAGTACCCCATATGTCCTATTTTTAGCAAAGTCATGCTAAAATTCACGGAAAATTTCAGCATGACCTTTGTTGAAAATAGGACATATGGAGTACCCGAATTTGCCGGAACGGAAGTTAATCGACATTCCGGCAAACTCAAGGGCCTCTCGGGGTACCTGCAAATTCATCACGACACGATGGTCGGAGACAAAACCCAGCAAACTAGCACCACAATGTGCCTCTACTTTCATATGGATGAAAAGGCCACAGACCATATGGTCCTCTGCTTTCATATGGACAAAAATCAGCTCAACTTATGTGAGCTTCCATTCCAGATCTAATAGCAGCAAGTTGTTCACTTGTAGCTCAACTTATGTGAGTTGCCTTCAAGAAAAGAAATCTGCAGTGGCACATCTGCTCTCTGAATACATTGGCAAGAAACAAAACAACACCTAGTACCATCCATCTGCTATGGCCGTATCATGCAGTTTAACTAAGCACTAACAGGTAATTATATAACAGAAAACTTGGCGCGTATGTGTCACTTAGCTTGGGTAAGCAACATACCTCGTCCTCTTGGTTAGTCCAAACAAGCTGTATGCTGAGCCTCAACTCACCACCTGCACATTTTACAGCACCCATGAAATGAAAAACTAAAAATAATTGTCAACCAACAAAACCAAAACACAAACAGGACTTCAAATTTTCACGATCAGGAAGAAAAACAGGGTTTTCAACTACTATATTCAGTTTCATGGCATCAGTTGAACAGTTGAAAAAGAACAAGCTTCATTTAAATATCTTGCTGCTAACAAACATAATTAATGTCAGTACTCAAAAAATAGAGTGACCACACAGGGAACAAACAAACTATTCACTTTTTATTTCTTCAGAATTGGACCAGACAGAGAACAACTCCTTGGAAGCAAACTTATATGAAAAGGTTCAGCAACTTGAAACGTAACTCTTATATGAAAATCTTCTGTATGATCAAGTAAGCAGAGCACATGTATATACCTGTATCACTGTCTTGGAGCCAACAAACGCCTCAATTTTTCTCCAACCGTGATCGAACCTGATCACCTATGCTTCTTCTTTCACTCTCCTGCATAAAGTTATTGTTACTACCTGGGAGGGATTATATGCTTGTTTACCACTACTAATACCATTTTTTAATATAATCTTCATTCTCCTGCTATTTCTTTTCTTACAAGTGTTGATGCCATAGTGTCTCAGGTTCTTCCTAGTTAAAACATGTGATTTTGAGAAGGAATTTGCCCAATTTTCGCAGGGAGGCAAAACTTAGCTGAAAATTTGATATAACAAGTAGTCCATGAAATGATATTTCCTCTAGGCAAAGTAGAAGATATTATTTTGTTTTTCCTCTAAGGTAAAGGAAATAGCCATCACTTTGAAGTGTCTAATAGATGAAATAATGCATGAGTTAGAAAGATATGTGCAAGTGTCTGAAGGCATCCTGTGAAGCAGAGCTTCCAAATTGATCTTCTTGAAACATTGTTACTAAGTAAGGCTTAATTTCATATTTCTGCAAACTAAGGTAAACCAATTATTACATGCATAAATTTCTCATTTGGAGAAGCCAAGTATCAAAGGTTTCGAACCATGAGAATTTATTGCATTTTTCGGTGACAACACGGCTAGGAAAAAAAGACTCTGATACAGAGACTAATGACGCGATGCCCCCCTCCCTTAGAGGCATTATCACAAACACCTATCAAGCACAATCCTTTCACATGTAAACTTGAGCATGCTCTGGAAAAATCACGCAGCAAGCAAAAAATTGAACAGAGGATGCAAGAGGAAGGGGGAGGGGGGATGAGGGAAGAGGGAGGAAGGACGAAGGAGTGGTGGCTACCTGCCTACGGACTGGTCGCCGGCATAGCTCCGGGCGGCAGCGTTGCTGGGCAGGAGCACCTGCTCCAGGGAGGGGGCGCCGCTGGTGGGAGCGGCTGCTTGATGGGGGGAGGCACTACTGGGGTCCTGTACTGGAGGAGGGGCAGCGGAGGGTTCGGCCGGCTGGGCGCGCCGCGGTGGCGGGCCGGCAGCGGTGGAGGCGACTAGGAACCCTAGATGTCGCGCTCGGGAGGGAGGTTGACGCTGAAAGTGCAACTATCCCTAGGTGGTTTTGGTAATTCATAACAACATATAGCTCATTGAGCTAATGCTATTCCAAGATGACTATTTCAGGAAAGCTCAATGATTGGCATGGCATGGATGTGAAAGTGGAACCCTCAAAATGCTAAGGACAAAGGATTGGCTCAAGCTCAAAAGCTCAAGACTCTTCATTTTATATTTTAGTGATCCAAGATCACAATGAGTCTTTAGGAAAAGCCAATACTATCAAGGAGGGATGAGGTGTTGCTTAATGAGCCTCTTGCTTCATGTGCTTAGTGATATGCTCCAAAACCCTCAACTGCTTTCCCATATCCACATATGACCTAAACCCTAAGCCAAACTCGGTCCTACCGATTCTTTCTATCCGGCGCCACCGAGTTTCATTTATCATAAGCCACTGCCAAACCCTAGCAATTCGGTTCTACCGATAGGGATCTCGGTCTCACCGAGATGGGATTGCAAACTCTCTATTTCCCTTTCGTAACTTTTCAGTCTCACCGAAAGAGCGAATCGTTCCCACCGAGATTGCAATGTAAATTCAGTGTTTCCTTTTTGTAACTTTTCGGTCTCACCGAAAGAGCAAATCGGTCCCACCGAGTTTGCCTGACCAACTCTCTGGTTAGCTAATTACCAAAATCGGTCTCACCGAGTTTGTGTAATCGGTCTCACCGAGATTACGTTATGCCCAAACCCTAACCATATCGGTCCTACCGAGTTGCATGTCAGTCCCACCGAAAATCTCTAACGGTCACTAGGTTTACCTTTTCGGTCCGACCGAGTTTGTTGATTCGGTCCCACCGAGATTGGAAAACTGTGTGTAACGGTTGGATTTTGTGTGGAGGCTATATATACCCCTCCACCTCCTCTTCATTCGTGGAGAGAGCCATCAGAACACATACACAATTCCAACTCATATGTTCTGAGAGAGAACCACCTACTCATGTGTTGAGACCAAGATATTCCATTCCTACCATATGAATCTTCATCTCTAGACTTCCCCAAGTTGCTTTCCACTCAAATCTTCTTTCCACAAAATCCAAATCCTATGAGAGAGAGTTGAGTGTTGGGGAGACTATCATTTGAAGCACAAGAGCAAGGAGTTCATTACCTACACACCATTTGTTACTTCTTGGAGAGTGGTGTCTCCTAGATTGGCTAGGTGTTACTTGGTAGCCTCCGACAAGATTGTGGAGTTGAACCAAGGAGTTTGTAAGGGCAAGGAGATCGCCTACTTCGTGAAGATCTACCGCTAGTGAGGCAAGTCCTTCGTGGGTGATGGCCATGGTGGGATAGACAAGGTTTCTACTTCGTGGACCCTTTGTGGGTGGTTGCTTCTTCGTGGACCCTTCGTGGGTGGAGCCCTCCGTGGACTCGCGCAACTGTTACCCTTCGTGGGTTGAAGTCTCCATCAACGTGGATGTAGGATAGCACCACCTATCCGAACCACGGGAAAAACATCCGTGTCTCCAATTGCGTTTGAATTCTCCAAACCCTTCCCTTTACATTCTTGCAAGTTGCATGCTTTACTTTCCGCTGCCAATATACTCTTTGCATGCTTGCTTGAATTGTGTGATGATTGCTTGACTTGCCCTACAATAGATAAAATCTGCCAAGAACTAAAATTAGGAAAAGGTTAAGTTTTTATTTGGTCAAGTAGTCTAATCACCCCCCTCTAGACATACTTTCGATCCTACAAGTGGTATCAGAGCTTTGGTGTCCATTTGCTTTGATCTCCATAGCTTTTGGTGGTCATAGCCTTGGTTTCACAACCTAGGAGAGTATGGCGTCTAGCGAGGGAAATTATCACCGTAGAGGTCCTTACTTTGATGGTACTAATTCTGCTAGTTGGAAGCATAAAATGAAAATGCATATTCTTGGACATAACCCCGCCGTTTGGGCTATTGTGTGTGTTGGTTTGCAAGGTGACTTCTTTGATGGGAAAGAACCAAACCGTGAAGCTACCGCAGATGAGTTGAAGATGTTGCAATACAATGCTCAAGCTTGTGATATTCTCTTCAACTGATTGTGCCCCGAAGAATTCAACAAAATCAGCCGTCTTGAGAATGCAAAGGAAATTTGGGACACTTTGATTGATATGCACGAAGGTACCGACTCCGTCAAGGAATCCAAGTTGGATGTGCTTCAAAGTCAACTTGACAAGTTCAAAATGAAGGATGGTGAAGGTGTCGCTGAAATGTACTCTAGGCTTGCTCTCATCACAAATGAGATTGCCGGCTTAGGAAGTGAAGAGATGACCGATAGATTCATCATCAAGAAGATTCTAAGAGCCTTGGATGGAAAATATGATACCGTGTGCACATTGATCCAAATGATGCCCAATTACAAAGATCTCAAGCCAACGGAGGTGATTGGAAGAATTGTTGCTCATGAGATGTCACTTAAGGATAAAGAGGAACTTCACAACAAATCAAGTGGTGCCTACAAAGCCTCATGTGAAGCCCCTACATCATCAAGTGAGAAACAAAACTTCAATGAAGAATTGAGCTTAATGGTGAAGAACTTCAACAAGTTCTACAAGAGTAGAAGCAAAGATAGAAGCTTCAAGTCAAGGTCCTACAATGATAAAAGATCTTCTAGTCGAGAGCGAAACTGCTATAGTTGTGGAAGACCCGGACACTATTCCAATGAGTGTACGGCTCCCTACAAGAGAAGAGAAGATTCTCCAAAAAGAAGAAGCAAAGAATCACCACCAAGAGAGAGAAGGAGTAGAGATGATCGTTATGAACGAAGATACTCACGGAGAAGCATGGATTCGGAAAGGAAGGAAAAATCATCAAGGAGCTACACAAAACGAAGACATCAAGCTCATGTTGGTGAATGGGTATCCGGCTCCGACTCCGACAGCCACTCCGAGAGAAGTTATCACTCCGACTCCGAAGATAGTCAAGATGAAGGTGTTGCCGGTCTAGAACTTGTGTCAACCAACTCCCACGACATATTTGACTCACCAAATGAAGGAATTGGAAGATCCTTCATGACCAAAGGTCCTAAGGTAACACACCCCGAGTATGTTGATTTCAATAGTGATGAAGATGAGTTGTTAGGTGATGATTTGCTTGTTGACAACTCTAGTGATGAATACTATGATGAAACGTCAATTAATCATGCTAATCAAGATAAAACGAATGACAATGATAAGGAGAAGATTTAGGCTCTAACTAAAGAACTAAACACTCTTAAGTTAGCTCATGAAACTATCTTCGAAGATCATCGAGAACTTTTAAGAGCTCATGAGAAATTACGCTTTGAAAAGCTCAATCTTGAGCAAGAGCATGAGTTCTTAAAAGCAAGCAATGATGATCTCCGCAAGAAAAGTTCTCCTTACATTGCCAAGCATTTACTCTTATCCACTTACATGCCTCAAGTCAAGTCTAGTAACAAGAACAAGAAAGATTCTTCCTCTAGCAGTAACAATGATCATGCTAAATCCAATATTGTTGCTTCTAGTAGTTCTCTTGATTCCACTAATGATTCTCTTAGCCAAGTTACACTTGAGCAAGAAAATAGCTTACTGAAGGGAATTATAGAGAAAGGAGTGTACAAAAGCCTTGCCAGGAGTAAGCAATTCGAGGAAATTGTGCGCAAGCAAGGAATGGACCGGAAGAATCAAGGTGTTGGTTTTGAACGAAAGTTCAATGCCAATGGAGTTGAGTGGGAAGAAGATCAATACCCCAAGACAAAGTTTGTTCCTCAACAAGAAAAGTATGATACTTCTTTCAAGGGAACACAAGCTCAAGATGATCTTCCACCACAAGACTACAAGCAAAAAGGCAAGGTTAAGCTTCAAGAGGAAATTAATGCATTTGAAGAAGCTCCTAAGACCTTAGTCAAGTGGATTCCCAAGACTACTTCAAGTTCCACTTCCTCAAGTACGACTAGAACTCCAAGGATTCCCATCAAGATGGTGTGGATCCAAAAGAAGAAGAACTAGAGAGTTCTTGAGGGTGACTCCGCCAACATACTTCACTCTTATCATTTTGGCAAGAACAAGTGCAATCAACTTCCACATCTTGCACTAGTTCAAGGAGTCACAAACCCTCTTGTTGGTAAGACAAGGGTCAAGGTAACATAATGCTTTCATGGACATCATCTTATGTGAACATCACTCTATGTCTATGGATATCCTTGTTTGTTCCTTGTGGGACTAACCCATGTAGGTATTGAAAGTGCAACTCACTCAAATGGGTTGCTCCAAATGATCTACATCAACATTGAGCATCTACATCTTCAACACCTACATGAAGTCATCATCGACAAAACCCAAGGTTAGTTCATCCCTCTTAGGGGGGATATCATATCTAGGGGGAGCTTTACTCTAAGACTTGAGCTAAAGCAACTCTAAAGATGTGAACACAACAATGCTTTATGTAAAAGTGGTAACCCCACTTGAGCTTAAACGATGAGTATGACCTATGATCAAGTGTTCTCACTTGACTCCTAAGTCAATATACTCATATATAGATGACCTTGTCATCACAAATTGCTTGGTAGATGCTAGAATTGGTTGTGCATGCCTTGTCACATATTTCATTTGCCATCTTATTGTGTGAGCATGCTGGTTGCATATTTTACTCATTCGAGGACATCCACTTGTTTTTTTGATTGTTAGGTTTTATTTCCTTTTGCCAAGTGGATGGACAAGAATGCCTAAGAACCTCCTCTAGCTATCTATGCTTTTCTCGTCTCAAACTCTATTCATGCTACATCACAAAATTTGATCAAGTCAGATTCAAACCACTCTGTGTGAGGAGCGCTCGGAGTCCCCGATACGTCATAGACTTAAACTTCCAAAACCTCTTTATGATTCTCGGTCTAAACGATACCCTACATATGCTTAGTGATATGCTCCAAAAC
This sequence comes from Triticum dicoccoides, assembly GCF_002162155.2. Taxonomy (NCBI): domain Eukaryota; kingdom Viridiplantae; phylum Streptophyta; class Magnoliopsida; order Poales; family Poaceae; genus Triticum; species Triticum dicoccoides. The sequence goes on from NC_041392.1 coordinate 405,019,762, forward strand.
CCTCAACTACTTTCCCATATCCACATATGACCTAAACCCTAAGCCAAACTCGGTCCTACCGATTCTTTCTATCCGGCGCCATTGAGTTTCATTTGTCATAAGCCACTGCCAAACCCTAGCAATTCGGTTCTACCGATAGGGATCTTGGTCTCACCGAAATGGGATTGCAAACTCTCTGTTTCCCTTTCGTAACTTTTCAGTCTCACCGAAAGAGCGAATCGGTCCCACCGAGATTGCAATGTAAATTCAGTGTTTCATTTTTGTAACTTTTCGGTCTCATCGAAAGAGCAAGTCGGTCCCACCGAGTTTGCCTCACCAACTCTCTGGTTAGCTAATTACCAAAATCGGTCTCACCGAGTTTGTGTAATCGGTCTCACCGAGATTACGTTATGCCCAAACCCTAACCATATCGGTCCTACCGAGTTGCATGTCAGTCCCACCGAAAATCTCTAACGGTCACTAGGTTTACCTTTTCGGTCCGACCGAGTTTGTTGATTCGGTCCCACCGAGATTGGAAAACTGTGTGTAACAGTTGGATTTTGTGTGGAGGCTATATATACCCCTCCACCTCCTCTTCATTCATGGAGAGAGCCATCAGAACACATACACAATTCCAACTCATATGTTCTGAGAGAGAACCACCTACTCATGTGTTGAGACCAATATATTCCATTCCTACCATATGAATCTTGATCTCTAGCCTTCCCCAAGTTGCTTTCCACTCAAATCTTCTTTCCACAAAATCCAAATCCTATGAGAGAGAGTTGAGTGTTGGGGAGACTATCATTTGAAGCACAAGAGCAAGGAGTTCATTACCTACACACCATTTGTTACTTCTTGGAGAGTGGTGTCTCCTAGATTGGCTAGGTGTTACTTGGGAGCCTCCTACAAGATTGTGGAGTTGAACCAAGGAGTTTGTAAGGGCAAGGAGATCGCCTACTTCGTGAAGATCTACCGCTAGTGAGGCAAGTCCTTCGTGGGCGATGGCCATGGTGGGATAGACAAGGTTGCTACTTCGTTGACCCTTTGTGGGTGGTTGCTTCTTCGTGGACCCTTCGTGGGTGGAGCCCTCCGTGGACTCGCGCAACCGTTACCCTTTGTGGGTGGAGCCCTCTGTGGACTCGCGCAACCGTTACCCTTCGTGGGTTGAAGTCTCCATCAACGTGGATGTAGGATAGCACCACCTATCCGAACCACGGGAAAAACATCCGTGTCTCCAATTGCGTTTGAATTCTCCAAACCCTTCCCTTTACATTCTTGCAAGTTGCATGCTTTACTTTCCGCAGCCAATATACTCTTTGCATGCTTGCTTGAATTGTGTGATGATTGCTTGACTTGTCCTACAATAGCTAAAATCTGCCAAGAACTAAAATTAGGAAAAGGTTAAGTTTTTATTTGGTCAAGTAGTCTAATCACCCCCCCCCTCTAGACATACTTTCGATCCTACAGACGCAGGCGGGGCCATGGGGGAGGGGGACGGCGAGGGCGCGGGCGTGGGCGGATGGGGGACGGTGAGGGAGGTGGTCGGGTGCGGTGGGGGAAGCGAGCACGGCCGGGGACGGCGAGCACGGTGGAAGTGGTGGGCGGTGGTGGTCAGGCGCGGGTGAGATGAGGCAGGGGAGGGATTTGAGAGAAATGGAGATTGGGGATTTTAGTGTGGCGGGAGGCTTAGCAATGGCGCACCACGCAGGGGTGCGCCATAAGTACATCCATAGCAATGGCGCACCACCGAGGGGTGCGCCACAAGTAATTTAATCTAGCCCGACTTGTCAGGTTATATACAACCTAACCCTATCTACAACAGACCCCGCCCACTAGCCCGAATGGTCAATACGCAGATCAAGTGTCCTCATGAATTCAAAAAGTGCCCATGAAATTTAAAAATATTCATGATATCAAAAAGTGCCCATGAAATACAATCGAGAAATGAAGACTACGATTTAAATACAATCGATCTTAGCTAGCTATCTGTTCACAATCTTCTTGCCCTTCTTTTTCGCAAATGGAGTTCTTCTGTGGAACGGACGTCCTTTAGGTAGGGTGGTCCTGCTTCTTCTTGTGGTGTGTGTTGCTACTTCATTGTCGTCATCATGTTCGATCTTCGGGTCGCCGTACTTGTCGAAGTCTTGCTCATTGGCTACTCCATCCATTCCGATGATCTTCCTTTTGCCTCTCCTCACGACAACACGACTGGGCTTTGATGGGTCGGTAATGAAGAAGCATTGGTCCACTTGGGAAGCATCGGTCTTGGATTTGGCTTCGGGTATAACCATGGTGGTCAAATACCTGTCTTCTTTTAGGACGCTCTTGGCCCATCTGACACGGAACATCGGGACCTTCTCTCCAGTGTAGCTCAGCTCCCAGATCTCCTCGATCCTTCCGTAGTATCTGTCCTTGTCGTTGCCGGTGTAGGATTTCATCGTTACCCCGGAGTTCTAATAACCATCGCTCTTCATGTCCTTGTCCTCGGTGTAGAATGTGTAGCCGTTGATATCGTACGCCTCATAGGTCATCAGGTTGTGCTCGGCGCCCTGTGACAAGGCGAATATGAGTTGTTCTTCCGCGGAAGAATCCTCATGTAAAGGGTACGACAGAAGCTTCTGCTTGAACCAACGCGTGAAACATGAGTTGTGCTCTTTGAGTATATCTCTGTCCATCCTTTGTTGGCCTCGGTCATTGTACGTCTTCTCAATAAAGGTTTTGTGCTCTACCACCCAAGGATCGACCACGTCTATGTGTTGTAGCGCGACTAGGTTTGCTCTTTCAAAGTCGGCGAGTCGACCCTCGAAGTCGACATGCATTTCGCGGCGACCCTCACGGTGACCCCATCCAGCGAGCCTGCCGAGGTGCCTGTTGACGGGCAGACCAACGGGGTTCTCGATGCCTAGATAATTCGTGCAGTAGGAGATGCACTCTTTGGTCAGAAATCCCCTGGCTATACTTCCCTCTGGATGTGACATGTTGCGAACGTATCCTTTGATGACACCATTCATCCTTTCGAACGGCATCATGCTGTGCAGGAACGTCGGCCCGAGTTGGATGATATCCTCCACGATATGGACCAGCAGATGCACCATAACGTCGAAGAATGCGGGCGGCAAGTACATCTCAAGCTCGCATAGTATCACCATGATCTCTTCCTGTAGCCTTCTGAGTTGCCTCACGCCAATCGACTTCCGAGAGATGACGTCGAAAAAGTTGCATAGGCCAAATAGCGTTTCACGGACATGCGCGTCCATGATCCCACGGATTGCAACTGGAAGTATCTGCGTCATCAGCACATGACAGTCGTGAGACTACATCCTGCTGAACTTCTTCTTCGCTGGGTCTAGGTATCTGCTTATCTTCCCCGCGTAACTGTAAGGAAGTTTTACTCCTAGGAGGCAGGTGAAAAACTGCTCGATCTCCTCCTGACTTAGAGTAAAGCACGTGGGAGGGTAGTCATTTCTGGTCTTCTTGGCCTTTTTGCCTTTGTGACGACTTTCTGTGTCCTGCTTCGCCTCATCATCATCATCATCATCATCATCATCATCATCATCATCATCATCATTAGCGTGAAGCTCCTACCTGATGCCCGTTGATTTCAAGTCTGCCCTTGCTTTCGGCCCATCTTTGGTCCTCTCTGGTATGTTGAGCAGGGTACCAAGCAGACTCTCGCACACGTACTTCGTGATATGCATGACATCAAGGCTGTGAGGCACACGGTGGATCTTCCAGTACGGCAAGTCCCAGAAAACAGACCTCGTTTTCCATACCTTCAGCAGTGGCTCTGGCGCCTTTCGCTTCTTTCCCGGCTCTGGCACCTTTTGCTTCTTTCCCAGAAGTGGGCAGTCTTTCCAATTTTTCAACACCTCGTCTATTTCCTCGCCGCTCCTCGTACACGGGCATTTTCGGGGTTCAGTTTCACCATCGAACAGATCCTTGCGTTTCCTCCATGGGTCATCGTCGCGAAGCCACCTTCGATGTCCCATGAACACGGTTTTCGAAGACCCAGGATCTCTATCTAGCTGGCTATACGTTGTGTCATCCATGCACCTTACGCATCCAGAAAATCCGTGGACTACCTGCCCCGCGAGATATCCGTAACCGAGATAGTCGTGCACCGTCGTGAGCAGTGCAGCTCTCATAGGGAAATATTCATTCTCTGCGGCGTCCCACGTATTGGCTGGCGTTTTCCACAGCGTGTCTAGCTCCTCCTTCAGCAGCCGCAGATACAGATTGATGTCGTTCCCTGGTTGTTTCGGCCCTTCAGTTAGCATACTCATGTGAATGTACTTCCTCTTCATGCACAACCAGGGGGGAAGGTTGTACATCCACACAAACACAGGCCAGGTGCTATGTGTGCTTCTCTGGCTGCCAAACAGATTGACTCCATCGGTGCTCGCGCCCAGCATGATGTTCCTTGGATCCTTCCCAAATTTTGGGTATTCGAAGTTCAACGCTTGCCACTGGCTCATATCCTTAGGGTGACTCAGTATCTTGTCTTTTTTATTTATCTCCGGATCATTTCCGTCATCTTCCCGCTTCTTCTCCTCCCTATCCGCGTGCCAACGCAGGAGCTTTGCTACCTTAGGGTCTGTGAAATACCGCTGCAGACGAGGAGTGATCGGAAAGTACCACACCGATTTTCGAGGAGCTTTCTTCCTCTTCTTGTATCGAGTGACGCCGCACACCGGACATATGGTAGGCTCCACGTGCTTGTCCCGATAAATGATACAATTGTTCATGCACACATGGTATTTCACGTGCGGTAAATCCAGAGGACACACGATTTTCTTCGCCTCCTCGAAACTGGTCGGCCACTTGTTCCCCTTGGGAAGACGTTCGTGCCAGAATGACATGTTCTCGTCGAAGCATGCGTCGGTCATTTTGTGTTTTACCTTCATCTCCAGAGCCATGAGCGTTACTTTCAGGCGGGTATCCTCGGGCCTGCATCCTTCAGACAATGGAGTAACCGCGTCTATCTCCAGTTGATCCAGCTTGGCTTTCTCTCGGGCGGCAGCTCTTGCGTTATCCGTCTGCTTGAGAAGCAGCTCTTGAATATGAGGGTCCTGCACCCAGCCTCCATCGTCGTCTGCTCCGGCATCTTCATCTTCATGATCATGCCCTTCGTCTTGATCTTCCTCATCATCATGTACGACATCTTCTACATGATGACTGTGTACAGCATCACCGTCTTGATCATGTCCTGGAAATTCTTCGTCTTCTCGCCCGCCCTCGCCGCGGTGGTACTTGTCTTGTTGCCCTTCCTCATTTCTTGCCCGGCCCCGGCCATGGACGACTTCATAGTCATCTTCATCACCTTGCCACCAATAGCCATCCATGAAACCACGCAAGAGCAGGTGGACCCGCACCTGCCCGGAATCCGGGTCCGCAATAAGGCTCTTCAGCTTGCATCTTCGACACGGACATCTTATCTCCGTCTCGTTCTTTTGAAGCATCTCGGCCTTCACGGAGCACAAAAACCTATTCACGATGCCTTCAGTCATCGTGCGGACCATGGTCGCCTGCGGGGTAGAGCAAAATGATATTTTAGAACCAAGAAAAAATTTGGCATGACCTTCCCTAAAAATAGGACCAAAAAGAATGCATAGTGCCAAAATTCTCACCGAAACAGAAATGAATCAAAACATTCCGGCGAAATATTGGCAACTATCGCATTTCAAATACCGGTACCTTCAAACACAAACATATATGCAACACCACAAACACATGCAACACCACAAACATACATAGATCTAGCTAGGCCACAAAAAGTGCATGTGCACGTTGTTGGAGCGAGCTAGGGAGAAAAAAAGTAGATCTACATCATGAAGATAGCTTTCCCCTTACTTACCTATCAAAAAAAGGTAATTTCACCACTTAATTTTGATGAATCTATGGTGGAAATGAGGTGAGGAGGAGGAGGCAGCCGAAAGCTTGGAGAAGGAGGTGGAGGGAATGAAGTGGGGAAAGTGAGTGGGTAGGTGTGGGGCTGTCCAAAATATCTTGTTGGGGTCCCAGGTTACTAATGGCGCACCACAAGGAAATGCGCCATTAGTAACCCTGGTTACTAATGGCGCACCTGCAGGTGGTGCGCCATTAGAAGTTTTGCAAAAAGGTAAAAAATATAAATATATATACTAATGGCGCACCGTGTAATAGTGCGCCATTACTAGTTTAAACTAGTAATGGCGCACTGTGAAACGGTGCGCCATTAGTAGTTTTGCAAAAAAAAGAATAAGAAAAAAATTACAGTAATGGCGCACTCTCTGCCTGGTGCGCCATTACTAGTTAGAACTAGTAATGGCGCATTGTCGACCTGATGCGCCATTAGTATGTATGGAAAAATGGAAAAAAAATTAATACTAGTGGCGCACCCTGTTTCTGGTGCGCCATTAGTGTCTTCCACACTAATGGCGCATCACCAACAGGTGCGCCATTAGTATATAGTAGTGGCGCACTACTTCCCTGGTGCGCCATTAGTATCAATCCTATCTATAGCCCTTTTCCTAGTAGTGTAAAGGGGGCACCTCTGCGATTGTCACGACCGGGTCATCCGAGCTCTGACCTCAGACTGGGTGAAGCGGAGAGGTATTGTTTTCAATCATGGTCGGCACACAATGGAACTCATGAGTACAAAAAATCTATTGCACAAGTCTCATAGTAATAATGAGCACCGAAGAAAGGTATCGGTGGGGGTACTATTTTCTTCGAAGATACTTCTTACACTTTGTTAGTAATATAGCATAAGTTCCCTGAGCGCGCTTTGTCTGTTATAGCCTTATGGCCTGATTGCCTGGTCATCGAAAACACCGTCGATACTCTCGACAGGAGAAGTACATGACACTTTTCGGCCCTTGGCCGAAGAGGCAGAAGCCGACGGTCGGTTAACACGCGTTTAAAGTTTGGGTGAACACAGATATGATATAAGTACTTGGTACATACAATCATTATATATATAATTCGTTTACCCAAGTCACTTGGGGCTCTTAAAATTTATATATGAGCTGTAAATGTGTTTTCTTCTTGGTCATTGTCAAAATACGACAGAAGCACAATTTTTTTTCTCTTCCAATTTTTGGATTGGCACCGAACACTTGATCTTGTTCGGACGTCATGTTTTACTGACGTTTTTTGGTTTTCCAAGCTTTTGGCACTTTTAAACTATTTGTGTGTTTACAGTGCAAGTCTCGCAGTGCAACGCCAGACACCTTTAGAGATTTGGCAAAAACATTCTCGGATATTGCTATATATGCATTGGTTTCGAATTGTGTCTTCGGTCAATAGTTGGGTTGCCCGGCTTCTGCGCTTTCCTCCTACGTTCCGCTTTGTTTGGTTAGGTGTGCAAAGGGAGAACCACTACGATTGTGCTTCCAGCTCACATGGTTAAGCACCTCAGTGAAGAAAGCCAAAAACTGACTGTCACAAATAAGTGTAAACTGCTCGGCGATCCGATGACTGTGTTAAATGATGGGCCATTCATAACATTGGCCGAAGTGTTTACGGCTTGACCTCGACTGTCGCCAAACACTACCGGGGGCTAGTAACTGGCCTCCCAAACTAAATCCTCAATATTTTGCTCTTACATTAGAGCCGAGGTTTCATGACAACCCAAATAAAGGAACCGATAGCGGGACTATTTTCTTTGGAAGACATTTCTTATGTTAAATAGTAATATGACATATCTCTCTGCGTACCTTTGTTTATAAAACCGTATGGCCAGATTGCCTTGTTTGTCATAAATCTTTGCCCTCATAAAGGCTTTACAAAGTAGGACAAACACTCCTCGGCTACTGGCCGAGGAGGTGGAAGCCGATGGTCGGTCATCAAAGTTTTGTACAATGCGGATCCGAGCATTAATGACGTAAAGTACTTGGATACATAGAGTCATTACACATAATTTGTGATTTTACTATGGGTATCGATCCTTAATTCGGCCACTCGTGCCCGCATTAAGGCTCGGGGGCTACTGGGCTTCGGGATTATTATTTACAAATATTAAAGGGGCACATTGATCCCCTAATCTGGTGTTGCCACCCTACCAGTGTCTTGGGGGCTACTGCATTGCCTGTCCAATGAATAAAATTTTAAGTGCAATATAGTTTCCGAGGAGATTTTCATCCTCAGGTTGATCGGTTGCACCCAACCTGAGTCTTGAGGACTCTGCACACCGCTTTTTGTGTCCCGAAGTATTCTGCCGAGCTAGGAGTTGATCCTCAGACCGATTTTGCAAATCAACCTGAGTCTTAGCGGCTACTGGGATCAGCGGTCTTATGTCATCCTTCAGGTGCATATCGGGTTTTAGACCGATACATACCTTGAGGGCTACTGGCTATATATCTTGGCAGAGAATAAATTGCACCAATCAAAAATATTGAAAAAAAATCGGCCCACATTCATGGTGGTGCACCACCTCGGAAGCAGTCCGGCATAAAGCACGGGCTCTAGTAGCGGGCTCCATAGAGGGCATTTCCGGCATTAAAGCTCAGCTAAATTCCTTCAACTTTTTTGAACTAAGGTGATTTATGACACCTCGGATATAGTCCGACGTTGGAGCTCGGATACAGTCTGGCGTTGGAGCTTGGACATAGTCCGACGTTGGAGCTCGGATACATTCCGGCGTTGGTGCTCACCCACAAAAGGTACCACAAATATAGTCCGGCGTTGGAGCTCGGATGCAAGAGGACGTTGCTGCCCGGGAACAACTTCAAACCCGAGGTGCCGCATTCAAGGAAGATTCCACAAGACTTGGCGATCAAGACAAGGACTTCTCCCCACAGGCGTATTCGGCTAGGACTCTTGTTATCCTAGGCCTCTGGTGCATTATATAAACCAAGGCCAGGCTAGTCGATAGATATATACATACGATCATACCATAGGCTAGCTTCTAGGGTTTAGCCTCTTTGATCTCGTGGTAGATCAGCTCTTGTAATACTCATATCATCAAGAACAATCAAGCAGGACATAGGGTATTACCTCCATCAAGAGGGCCCGAACCTGGGTAAACATCGCTTCCCCTGCCTCCTGTTACCATCCGCCTTAGACAGAAAGTTCGGGACCCCCTACCCGAGATCCGCCGGTTTTGACACTAACACCCACCGAGTTTGGTGATTTGTGTATAACGGTTAGATTTTGTGTGAAGGCTATAAATACTCCTCCACCCACTCTTCATTCATTGAGAGAGCCATCAGAACATGCCTACACTTCCATCATACATTTTCTGAGAGAGAACCACCTAGTCATGTGTTGATGTCAAGATATTCCATTCCAAACATATGAATCTTGATATCTAGGCTTCTCCAAGTTGCTTTCCACTCAAATCATCTTTGCACGAAGTCCAAATCAGTGAGAGAGAGTTGAGTGTTGGGGAGACTATCATTTGAAGCACAAGAGCAAGGGATTCATCATCAACACACCGTCTATTACCTTTTGGAGAGTGGTGTTGATGGAGTCGTCGACTAAGGGGTCATCGGTCATCCGGCCTGTTATCTATGGGATGGACTGATGGGCTGTGAAGACATGAAGGCCGAAGACTGCACCGTGTCTGGATTGGACCCTACTTGGCGTGGAAGGCAAGTCTGGCGACCGAAGATTCCTTCTTATGTAACCGACTACATGTAAACCCTAGATCCCTTCGGTGTCTATATAAACTGAAGGGGATAATCCGGAAAGGACACCACATATACTCATTATCATACCTACATAGGCTAAGACTTCTAGGGTTTAGCCATTACGATCTCGTGGTAGAGCCACTCTTGTAACACTCATATTCATCAATATCAATCAAGCAGGACGTAGGGTTTTACCTCCATAGAGAGGGCCCGAATCTGGGTAAACATTGTGTCCCCCGTCTCCTATTACCATCGATCCTAGACGCACAGTTTGGGACCCCTACCCGAGATCCACCGGTTTTGACACTGACATTGATGCTTTTTTCATTGAGAGTTCCACTATGTCGTCGACAAAAGGTTCGATGGCCCCCTCAACCGTCAATAATGACGCTGCCCGAGGAGGAACCTTCCTCCCCGGACAGATCCTCGTATTTGGCGGCTTCGTACTGCGGGCCAACTCGCTTGGCCATCTAGAGCAGATCGACAGCTATGCCCCTGGCCATCAGGTCAGATTCGGAAGCTTGAACCACGCCGCGGATGTCTGTGGAGACTTGATCTTCGAGGGACTTGAATCTTTCATTGTATCACACCTAGGAGATGGTTCCTGTGGCTGCAACGACCTTAGAGCCGAAGCATATCGAGCCATCCGAGGCCTCAGAGTCCGCGGCATTGGAGCCACACATGGACTCGATGCCCTGCAATATTCGCTTTAACGGAACTTCAGACTTGTCTCCGGCTATACGTTTCGGACTGCGTACGCCCGCGGACACCGAGCTAGATCGGTTATCGATCTTTGACTTCAGCGCCGCTGACGTTTTCCAGCACTCGCCTTTGGGTGACGTGCTAAAACCTTTTAAGAATCTGTCCTTGGAGAAAGACTCTCAGCCGAACTATGTCCGGTTCGAGCTAGAGACAGATGATGAGGAATTTTGCTTCCCACCCGCCACCCACTTCATAGCCACCGTCGATGACTTAACCGGCGTGCTTGACTATGGCTCCGAAGACATCGACGACATGGACGACGATGCCAAGAAGGAGCAAGGCCAAGACCCGCCATTCACTGTACGTCGGATGGCTACCTCTTCGTATGACGTGTACATGGTTGATACACCTAAAGGATCTGGTGACGACAAAGTAGAGCCGGATGCGAACAAAACCTTCGAGACACAGTCCAAGCGCCGGCGGCCCAAACGCCGCCCTAAGCCCCATCGCTCAAAGGACGACAACACTAACACCGAAGAAAATAGTACTCCGGGCGACGCCGAAAACAGTGAAGACACCGCCAGGGCTACATCCGAATAGGACCACGACAACAGGCAAGACAACACTGACGCACAGGCCATAGAAGATGACTCAGAGGATGATAGTTACCGTCCACCTTTCAAGGAGGAGACAAGCCTTGGCAACAAAGACTTCATCGCGCCTGACGGTCCTCTCGAGCAGGAGCGCTTTAAGCTTCAGCTCATAGCGACTGCAAGGAGGCTGAAAAAGAAACAACAACAGCTTCAAGTTGAACAAAACCTGCTCGTCGATAGATGGACTGATATCCTAACAGCCGAGGAATACGGCCTCAACCGCCCAGCCAAGAGCTACCCGAAATGTAGACTGCCACCTCAATTCGATGAGGAGGCGTCGGAGCATATATCTCCCTCACGCAATGCGGATCGACGACCGCGTGGTCGGGACAGGGCAGTGGAATGGCCAACACGTAGTCAAGATAAAGCGGCAACTCAGGCTGAATGGCAGATCGCCCCACCACCCCATCAAAATAGGGACGGAAGAGTCCGGGGCCATACATATGACCTCCGGCAGACCCTGGATAGTAGAGTAGGACACACAAGATCGATCTATGGATCATGAGGACGTGCCTCGAGATGCAATGACGGCTACGTATTCGGATGTGACAAACCTAACGACGCTCGAGCTGAACGCTGCACACGGACTCCTTTAGAGCTCTGCCATGATGCAGCCAGATATAGAGGCGCCACACACCCGCTCTGCTTCACAGATGAAGTACTGGATCATGAATTCCCCGAGGGTTCAAGCCCGTCAATATCGAATAATACGACGGCACAACCAATCCTGCAGTATGGATAGAGGATTTCATTCTCCACATCCACATGGCCCGAGGAGACGACTTCCACACCATCAAATACCTCCCATTAAAACTCAAAGGACCAGCTCGGCACTGGTTAAATAGCGTGCCTGAGAACTCAATCGGTAGCAGGGAGAACTTGGAAGAGGCTTTCCTTGACAACTTCCAAGGAACTTATGTCCGGCCACCAGATGCCGATTACTTAAGCCACATAGTTCAACAACCTGGAGAATCAACAAGAAATTTCTGGACTAGGTTCCTAACCAAAAAGAACCAGATCGTTGACTATCATGATGCCGAAGCCCTAGCGGCCTTTAAGCATAGCATCCGTGACGAATGGCTCGCCCGCCACCTCAGCCAAGAAAAGCCGAGGTCCATGGTAGCCCTCACGACACTCATGACCCGCTTTTGCGCGGGAGAGGATAGTTGGCTAGCTCGCAGTACAAACACAGCCAATGAAGCAGGCCCCTCTGAGGCTAAAAGCAGCACCAGCAAGCTCCGGCGCAACAAACACAGACGACGAAGCAATGGCGATAACACCGATGACACTGCCATTCACGCCGGATTCAGTGGCTCCAAGTCCGGCTAGCAAAGAAGCCCTATAAAAGGAACAGCGGAGGACCATCTATCTTGGACCGCATACTCGACCGCCCGTGCCAAATTCACGACACCCCGGATAAACAAGCCAATCACACCAACAGGGATTGTTGGGTCTTCAAGCAGGCTGGCAAGTTAAATGCCGAAAACAAAGAAAAGGGATCACAAAGCGAGGACGAGGATGAAGAGCCCCGGCAGCCAAACACCGAGGGACAGAAGAAATCCCCCCCCCCTAAAGTCAAAATGGTGAACATGATATACACCACGCACATGCCCAGAAAGGAGCGCAAACAAGCAATCAGGGACCTCTACGCAGTAGAGCCAGTCACCCCATCAATCCATGGTCATCATTTCCAATCACCTTCGATCGACGAGATCATCGGACTAGTATCCGCCTCGGCGGTTCGGCCGCACTAGTCCTGGACCCAATCATCGATGGATTCCACCTAACACGAGTCCTGATGGATGGCGGAAGCAAACTCAACCTGTTGTATCAGGATACAGTATGGAAGATGGGCATTAATCTCTCGCGAATCAAACCAACAAAGACTACCTTTAAAGGAGTCATACCAGGTGTAGAGGCCCGTTGTACGGGCTCAATCACACTAGAGGTGGTCTTCGGTTCTCCGAACAACTTTCAAAGCGAAGATTTAATCTTTGATATCGTCCCCTTTCGCAGCGGCTACCACGCACTGCTCGGACGAACCACGTTTGCTAGATTTAACACAGTGCCACAATATGCTTATCTCAAGCTCAAGATGCCCGGTCCACGCGGCGTCATAACAATCCGACCAGACCAATCCTGGACACACATACTTTTACTTCTTTTTCTTGTTTCAGGCACCCTTTTCCGCAGGCCTGATGTCAAGTCCTTTAGAAGGTCTGAAATACAACAGAGGCAGGCAACACAAGTGTGTAGGGTAACCTTCATATGTTATTCTTGACGGTATTCATACTTATTTCTAAGGACCCGCACGCTGCGCCCTATTGATGCCGGCATGTTAAATGTCTGGATACTTCTCGCACCATCTATACAAGATACGCCTTGACGTATCCATCCAGTTATAATAAAATGGTTCGTGGCCCAGTTCCTGTGGTTTTTGCTTCTTACTTTGTTTTTATTTTCGATCTGCTTACTTGCTTCATCGACACTCTTTTACATTTAATATTCGCCAGGGGCTACCTGTCGCTCCACTATATGGCAGCACAGTCCGAACACTTTTTATATATGTTCGGCACCCCGAATTTAGCATTATATGCATTGGCTCCGAATCATGTCTTTGGTCAATAGTTGGGTTGCCCGGCTCCTGTGCTTGCTACCCTACGTTCCGCTCCATTAGCTAGGGTAGTAAAGGGAGAACTACTGCGATTGTGCCCTAGCTTTGACCAGATGAGCACCTCAGTAGAGAAAGCCGAAAACTGATTGTCATGACATGGCGAAAGCCGGTCATCTACTCGAGGGTTACAAATCGTTGGATATTTTTTCCCGCATTACGCGAGAGATTAGAACTTCTCGTTCATATGCTGACAGTACTCTGGATTAAACCAGGGGCTGCGCCCATGCTTTATTATAAAACTGCTATGGCTAAGTGAGGGCGTTAGAGCCATAAAGTCTGATTGCCTTGTTCGTTGCGCCAAATAACTCCTTCAAGGACCATGTAATTGGATCAAAATTATTTAGATTCCATCCCGAACACCTCCGTACTATCTACGTGAGGGAAGAAGCCGACGACTGGCCAACCCTCATACTACACAAAACACGGCCATATAGGAGGAAACAATTCAAAGCATAATAAAATTAATTCACAAAAACTAGCTTTGTTCCCATAATACAAGACAAAGGCAACATGAATACATTTATTCAAATAGATGGTCCTGCGAACATTGCGCCACTACAAGTCGAGACCCTTCTACAACATCCTCGAAATATCGCTCGGGTGTGCGGTGCTCCTTGCCCTCCAGCGGTCCGCTGGAGACTTCAACAGCATTCATCTTCGCCCACCACATCTTGCAGCGAGCGAAGGCTATACGGGCACCTTCAATACAGACGGAGCGCTTGATAATATCCAGCCGAGGACAGGCATCCACCATCCGCCTCACGAGTCCGAAGTAGCTACTAGGAATAGCTTCGCCTGGCCACAGCCGGATTATCACATCCTTAATGGCTAGTTCGGCCACCCTATGCAGCTCCACCAGCTGCTTCAGCTGATCGGTGAAGGACACGGGATGCTCTGGTGCCGCATACTGCGACCATAAGAGCCTCTCCGAAGAACCCCCTCCTTTGGCTCGATAGAACTCCACGGTGTCTGACACACTGTGTGGAAAATCCGCAAAAGCCCCTGGGGAACTCTGAACCCGTGTTAGTAAAAGGTACGGCTTCTCCGCATACTTGCTTTGCATCTTAAATGCCTTACCCGCTGTGATCTTCTTGGCCTCTTGGATCTCCTGGAGGGCGGCCTGGGCCTCATTCCATGCAGTCTCTGTGCTCTGACGAGCCTTGGTGAGTTCGGTCCCTCGAACGGACGCATCATGCTCCAAGGCCTCGCATTTTTTCACCGCATCTTGGAGCTCCTGGTGGACTTCTTTGACCCCGGCATTTAGCTTCTTATGGGTGGCTTGCTGCTGGACAGCCTGCTCCTCGGCCTCTCCCAAAGCCTTCCTTAGGGCCTCGACTTTGGTCGCAACTTCTGCACATATCAGAATACCGCTGTCAATATACAGCGTTTGTCCCTTCCCGAACATATAGCAAGTCGTTCCTCACCTTGCTTCTCCAAGAGCTGAACCTTAACCTCGCCGAGCTCGTTCTCGGTCCGCTCCAGCCTCCGCTTTAGCTCGGAGACCTCGGTAGCATGCGAGGTCGTGGCCAACAGGGACGCCTGCTTATAAATACATATTCAGTCAGCCTCTTATAATTAAGGATTGATCCCCTGTCCGGTCCTCCTCGCCGAACACCGGACATCGTCTTAGGGGCTACGGTCTATATGGGGTTTTTCTCTTTCTTACCTCGAAACCTGTTAACAGGCTGCTGCGGGCTTCATTCAATCCGCTCTTGGTAGACTGAACCTTCTCAATCACCGCACCCATAAAGATACGGTGCTCGTCGACGATGGAGGCGCTTCGTAGCGCCCCCATCAGATCATCTGGCGCTCCTGGATGGACAAGAGCCACCGGTGGAGGCGTCGCACTCCCCTCCTTCAAAGGGGGCTGCTCGCCCGATTCCGGAGCCACATGGTTCTCCGGAATCGTATTCGGCTAAGGCCTGAACTGGATACAGCCCTCTTCGCCAGTCTCCATGGGGATTGACTCTCCCATGTGTCCGGCAGTGGAGGTCCCGCCTTGTGGCGCCTCCCGGACAACGTACTGGGCTCCTCCCTTTCGAGCGGTCCTCCGGGATAACACTTCGGTGTCATTCCTGGCCCCGGGGGAGTAAGCAGGCGGTGGAGACATGCTCGCCATCTCCGACGGAGCCAACGGGCCGGACTACAATAGTATGGATTAACCATGTTAGAATAATAAAAAGAAAGGGCTGGATGTGTGCATAAATAAGTCATGTCGCTTACGATGCGGCCTGGGGCCCGGTATGGGGGCGACACTCCGAACTACTGTCGACGTCCCATGCGGTGTCAACCGCTGGGGCGCCCTTCCTTTTTCTGGGCACTTGCGCCTCCAGATGTGTCAAGGCCACCCTCTTTTTCTTCTTCTCCTCGGGAGGAGGGTTGTTTTCCTCCTCCGCCTCCTCTTCCTCGTCATTCTCCTCAGGGACAGAGGTATATGCCTTGTCATCTTTGGACACCGCGTCCGAAGTGCCCTTGCGACGAGGGCCGCTCTTGGCCCCCTTGGCTTTCTTCTTAGCCTTCTTCTCCGGCGCCGTATATGGCGTCGGCACCAGCATCTTCGCCAGGCGCGGGATGACTGGTTCTTCGGGAAACGGAGCCAGACACTGGATCCGCTTCGCCCTCTCCACCCAGTCCTGAGGAAGCAATACTGAAATCTCAGACATCATCCTCGAAACATTTAATTTGGGAGTACATCAAAAGTAACATACCTCGCTGGCGAGGCGGTTACAGTTGTGACCACAGTCTGAGTCTGTGGCCAATGGCCTCTCGTTGCCCTTAAAGAGCAACTTCCAGGCCCCTTTGTGAGAAGTGCCGAAGAGCCTTTTTAGGTTCTAGTGCTTCTTCGGATTGAACTCCCATAAAGGTCGGCTGCGGCGCTGGCATGGAAGAATCCAATGGATTAGCATCACCTGGACAATGTCCACGAGCTTGATGTCCTTGGTCACCATGCTTTGAACGCACGTCTGTAGTGCTATCAGCTCGTCAGGTGCACACCAGTCCGGACTCTTCTCGACCCAGCAGGTGAGTCGCATGGGAGCTCTAGAGAGGAATTCAGCAGCGGCGGCCTAGGTGGTGCCGTGAGGTTCTGTAATATAGAACCACTCCTTCTGCCATTCCTTTACTATCTCAACAAAGGTGCCTTTAGGCCATGAGATGTTGGATAGCTTGCTCACCATGGCCCCTCCGCACTCCGCGTGCTGTCCCTCCACCACCTTCGGCTTCACGTTGAAGACTTTGAGCCACAGTCCGAAGTGGGGATGGACGTGGGGAAGGCCTCGCACACGATGATGAACGCCGATATGTTGAGGAAGGAATTCGGGGACAGATCATGGAAACCTATCCCGTAGTAATACATCAACACGCGGACGAAAGGGTGGAGTGGAAACTCTAGACCGCAGCAGAAATGGGGGATGAATACCACCCTCTTTGTGGGCTCCGCCGTGGGGACAACTTGTCCCTCGGCTGGCAGACGATGGGCGATCTCCTTCGCCAAATATCCGGCTGCCCGGAGCTTAGTAATGTCCTCCTCCTTGACGGAGGAGACCATCCACTTGCCCTGTCCACCAGATCCGAACATGGATGCTTGAGTGGAAAGAAGATGAGAGCTTGGGTGTTGGAGCTTGAGATCGGAAAGACGGAGCGAGAGAGAGAGAGCGTGAGGAGAGGAAGAGGGAATCCTTATCCCCTTATAAAGGCAGTAAATATTAAACGCCTCCTCACTCGCCTTAGGATTCTCCTGTTCCCTAGGACTGTATAAACGGCACGGTTGAGTTACTGATGCCCGCATTGATGAGAATCCCGCAATAAGTGCACATGATCTCTATTTTGACAAAACGTGCCAGTAGCAACGACGCCCCGTAGCGTGGATTATCTGAAGAAAAACGGTTCGAAATTATAACCGGACAGACGTGATGTCATGTTGGGAAAAAGCTGTCAACAGATTAGATTCATGCAAATATTATATTCTCTCTGCGGTTGTGTGTGTGTGACAGGTCCGGATGCCATCATTGGATCTGAAGACTATCTTGGAGTTCGGAGAAAGGGGAACCCGCCTTGCAATTCCGAAGATAATCTGCATGCCGGACTCCTCGTCATTGAAGCCAGGTTCAGGGCTACTCAGGGAGTCCTGGAATAAGGGGTCCTCGGGCGTCTGGCCTGTTATTTATGGGCTGGACTGATGGGCTGTGAAGACATGAAGGCCGAAGACTGCACCGTGTCCGGATTGGACTCTACTTGGCGTGGAAGGCAAGTTTGGCGACCGAAGATTCCTTCTTATGTAACCGACTCCATGTAAACCCTAGATCCCTTCGGTGTCTATATAAACCGATGGGGATAGTCCGAAAAGGACACCACATATACTCATTATCATACCTACATAGGCTAAGACTTCTAGGGTTTAGCCATTACGATCTCGTGGTAGATCCACTCTTGTAACACTCATATTCATCAATATCAATCAAGTAGAACATAGAGTTTTACCTCCATAGAGAGGGACTAAACCTGGGTAAACATTGTGTCCCCCGTCTCCTGCTACCATCGATCCTAGACGCACAGTTCGGGACCCCCTACCCGAGATCCGCCGGTTTGACACCGACAGTGTCTCCTAGATTGGTTAGGTGTCACTTGCGAGCCTCCATCAAGATTGTGGAGTTGAACCAAGAAGTTTGTACGGGCAAGGAGATCGCCTACTTCGTGAAGATCTACCCTAGGGAGGCAAGTCCTTTGTGGGCGATGACCATGGTGGGATAGACAAGGTTGCTTCTTCGTGGACTCTTCATGGGTGGAGCCCTCCGTGGATTCGCGCAACCGTTACCCTTCATGGGTTGAAGTCTCCATCAACCTGGATGTACGATAGCACCACCTATCGGAACCACGCCAAAATCTTTGTGTCTGCATTGCGTTTGCTCCCTCCAAACTCCTCCCTTTACCTTCATGTGCAATGTTTTACATTCCACTGCTATACTCTTAGACTTGCATGTGTAGGTTCTTTACTTGATTTTTGCTAAGTTGCTAAAATCTGCCAAGACTTCAAATTGGGAAAAGGCTACATTTTTATTTGGTCAAGTAGTCTAATCACCCCCCCCCCTCTAAACATACTTTCGATCCTACACCCGATGACAAGCCAAGTAATTATTTCATACTTTTGGTGTTCTCAAACTTTTTCAACTTCAACGCAATACATGAGCATGAGCCATGGATATAGCACTATAGGTGGAATAGAAATATGGTGGTTGTGGAGAAGATAAAAAGAAGGGGATAATCTCACATCAACTAGGCAAATTAATGGGCTATGGATATGAACATCAATTGATATCGATGCGAGTGAGTAGGGATTGCCATGCAACGGATACACTAGAGCTATAAGTGTATGAAAGCTCAAAAAGAAACTAAGTGGGTGTGCATCCAACTTGCTTGCTCATGAAGACCTAGGGAAATTTGAGGAAGCCCATGATTGGAATATACAAGCCAAGTTCTATATGAAAAATTCGCACTAGTATATGGAAGTGACAAAATAGGAGACTCTCTATCATGAAGAACATGGTGCTTATTTTGAAGCACAAGTGTGGAAAGGATAGTAACATTATCCCTTCTCTATTTTCTCTCACTTTTTTTGTTTGGTCTTCTTTGGCCTGTTTTATTTTTTTAATTGGGCTTATTTGGCCTCTTTTATTTTTAATAAAGTTCGGACACTCATCACAACTTGTGAGGGAATCATAGCTTACATCATCCTTTCCTCACATGGGACAATGCTCTAATAATGATGGTCATCACACTTTTATTTAATTAGAACTCAAGAATTACAACTCGATACTAGAACAAAATATGACTCTATACGAATGCCTCCGGCAGTGTACTAGGATGTGCAATGATCTATCGTAGCAAAGATATCAAAAAATGGACAAGCCATGAAAACATCATGCTAGCTATCTTACAATCATGCAAAGCAATGTGATAATGATTGTGTGTGTCATAATAAATGGAACGGTGGAAGTTGCATGGCAATATATCTTGGCATGGCTATGGAAATGGCATAGTAGGTAGGTATGGTGGCTGTTTTGAGGAAGGTATATGGTATGCTTAATGCATCGACGAAAGTTGCTTGGTACTAGAGAGGCTAGCAATGGTGGAAGGGTGAGAGTGTGTATAATCCATGGACTCAACATTAGTCATAAAGAACTCATATACTTATTACAAAAATTAATTAGCCATCTAAACATAGTACTACATGCATGCTCATAGGGGGGTAGATTGGTAGGAAAAGACCATCGCTCGTCCCCGACCCCCACTCATAAGGAAGACAACCAAAGAATAAATCATGCTCCGAATCACATAACGGTTCACCATACGTGCAGCCTAACACAATCAAAAACTTTAACATAAGTATTTCTACCAATCCACAATTACTCACTAGCATGACTCTAATATTACCATCTTTATATCTCAAAACAATATGCAAGGAATCAAACTTCTCGTAGTATTCGATGCTCTTTATATGAAAGTTTTTATTATATCCCTCTTGGATGCCCATCATATTAGGCCTAAATTCATAACCTAAGAAAATTACCATGCTGTTTAGAGACTCTCAAAATAATATAAGTGAAGAATGAGAGTTCAACAATTTTTGTAGAATAAAAGCACCACCGAGCTCTAAAAAGATATAAGTGAAGGACTAGAGCAACCTGCCTAGTTCAAAAGATATAAGTGAAGCACATAGAGTATTCTAATAAATTCACGATTAATGTGTGTCCCTATCAAAAGGTGTGTACATCAAGCATGACTGTGGCAAACTAAAAAACAAAGAATCATATCATACAAGATGCTCCAAGCAAAACACATATCATGTGGTGAATAAAAATATAGCCTCAAGTAAATTTAGCGATGGATCGAAGACGAAAGAGGGGATGCCATCCGGGGCATCGGAGGGCATCCCCAAGCTTAGGTGCTTGCTGTCCTTGAATATTACCTTTGGGTGCCTTGGGCATCCCCAAGATTAGGCTCTTTCCACTCCTTATTCCATAGTCCATCAAATCTTTACCCAAAACTTGAAAACTTCACAACACAAAACTCAACAGAAAACTTGTGAGATCCGTTAGTATAATAAAATCACCACTTTAGGTACTATTGTGAACTCATTCTAAATTTATATTGGTGTAATATCTATACTATTCCAACTTCTCCATGGTTCATACCCCCGATACTACCCATAGATTCATCAAAATAAGCAAACACCACATAGAAAACAAAGTCGGTCAAAAACAGAACAGTCTGTAGTAATCTGTAAACTTCATATACTTCTGTAACTCCAAAAATTCTGAAAAAATAGGAAAACAAAAGCAATTCATATATCAATCTTGTGTAAAAAAATTCAGAATTTTTGCACAAAGTTCTTGTTTTTCAGCAAAACCAAATCAACGATATACCAAAGTATGCCAAAGGTCTTACTTGGATCAAACACTAATTAAAACACCAGAACACAATTAGTACAAATGTAATGATGTGTATTTATTGAAAAACAGGACCAAAAACAAAAAACATAGAAATAAAATTGGGTTGCCTCCCAACAAGCTCTATAGATCTGGGTATTTTTCCATAAATGTGTTCTTGTCAAGGGGTTTTGCAAAGATAACTTGAAACACATTATCCATAGAAATTTTAACATTATCAAGTTGCCCATCTAGGTATCCCCTTTGATTTCCATCGACAATCCAAGAATATTGTTGATTAACATCATCGAAAACTTGTTGGATCATATCTAAAATGGGGATTTTCTTCTTAAGGTTCTCATAATTTTTTTTGATTATTTCCAAGCAAATGTCTCAACGTATCGTCACTATTGTAAAGGATATCACCTATCACCGGTTTTCCACGGTTCATACCATAAAAATCAAAAATTTCCCTAGATTCCCATACTATGTGATCGAATTCATTCACAAGAACATGGGTAGCTATCTTTTTAGCTTTAGGATCTTGTATAAGGGCAAGCTCATAAAACAATATTTGTAACGTACGATGGATACGGATAAATCTATTTTCAAGTTTCAGAACTAGTGTTAAAATAGCCTCCGCATAAGTTTTAGTTCTTTTAAGTATAGGAGCATCATCAAAAGGCAGATTGCCGACACAATTGAAAAATTCCTGGATATTTCTTTTCCCATAACATTCCCTTGCCCCAAAACAAAAGTTTTAGCATCCAGATTGCCAAATCGTCCAATTTTAGGAGTTAGGCCATCATCTGTTTCTGCCATACCAAAGTCACTCATGATGATGAGTTCAATCAAACAAAAGATCAAGCACAAAGGAAAAGGGCTAATAAAAAGGCAAATATTTTTGTGTTTTTCTGAAAAAGTTTTATAAGAGGGGGGAGAGGAAAACGAGAGGCAAATGGAAAATAATGTAAGTGCAAGAGATGATAGTTTATGATGGGTAATTGGTAGGCTTGATGCAGAACCTCCCCTGCAATGTGATGTCGCTTGAAGCGACGTCGGTTTTTTCCCAAAGAGGAAGGGATGATGCAGCATAGCGGCGGTAGGTATTTCCCTCAGATATGAAACCAAGGTTACCGAACCAGTAGGAGAACCAAGCAACACAATGTAAACAGCCCCTGCACACAAATAACAACCACTCGCAACCCGACGTGTTAAAGGGGTTGTCAATCCATTTCGGGTAACGGTGCCAGAAACGGCGTGTGGACGGGAGAGAGTTGTAAATATTGATAGATCAAACGCCAAATAAAATAAATTGCGGCAAGTTATTTTTGGGTTTTTGGTTTAATAGATCTGGAAATAAAAGCAAATAAAAATAGATAGCGAAGGCAAATAATATGAGAAAGAGACCCGGGGCCCGTAGGTTTCACTAGTGGCTTCTCTTGAGAAAATATCAAACGATGGGTAAACAAATTACTGTTGGGCAATTGATATAACCTCAAATAATTATGACGATATCCAGGAAATGATCATTACATAGGCATCACGTCCAAGATTAGTAGACCGACTCCTGCCTGCATCTACTACTATTACTCCACACATCGACCGCTATCCAGCATGCATCTAGTGTATTAAGTTCATGGAAAAACAAAGTAATACAATATGAATGATGACATGATGTAGACAAGATCCGTTTATCTATGGAGGTAGATATAGATCCCATATTTTTATCCTTAGTAGCAACGATACATACATGTCAGTTCCCTTTCTATCATTGGGATCAAGCACCGTAAGATCGAACCTACTACTGGGCACCTCTTCCCATTGCAAGATAAAAAGATCAAGTTGGCTAGAAAAAACCCAAATATTGGAGAATAAATACGAGCCTATAAGAGATCATGCATAAAACAGATCAATGAAACTCAAATACTTTCATGGATATAAAAAGATAGATCTAATCATAAACTCAAAGTTCATCGATCCCAACAAACACACGCAAAAGAGTTACATCATATGGATCTCCAAGAGACCATTGTATTGAGAATCAAGAGAGATAGAGAGAGATGAAGCCATCTAGCTACTAACTACGGACCCGAAGGTCTACAAAGAACTACTCACGCATCATCGGAGAGGCACCAATGGAAGTGGTGAACCCCTCGGTGATAGTGTCTAGATTGGATCTGGTGGTTCTGGACTCTGCGGAGGCTGGATGAATATTTTGTCGACTCCCCTAGGGTTTCTGGAATATTAGGGTATTTATAGAGCAAAGAGGCGGTCCAGGGGGCACCCGGCGTGGGCACAACCCACCAGGGCACGCCCGGGCCTCCTGGCGCGCCCTGGTGGGTTGTCCCCTCCTCAGGACTCCCCTCAGGTACAACCAAGGCCCAATATCTTCCATCTGGTCCATAAAAAATCTCTGTAAAGTTTCGTGGCATTTGGACTTCGTTCGATATTGATTTTCTGCGATGTAAAAAACTGCAACTGGCACTTGGCACTATGTCAATAGGTTAGTACCAAAAAATGATATAAAATGACTATAAAATGATTATAAAACATCCAAGATTGATAATAAAACAACATGGAACAATCAAAAATTATAGATACATTGGAGAAGTATTACAACGGCACCAGAAATTCTTCCTTCTACTTCTTGAGCTTGCGTTGATTTTTCCCTTGAAGAGGAAATGGTGATGCAGCAAAGTAGAGATAAGTATTTCCCTCAGTTAAGAACCAAGGTATCTATCCAGTAGGAGGCACAAGCAAGTCTCCAATCTATGCACCTGCACAAACTAACAAACACTTGCACACAACGTGAAAAAGGAGTTGTCAATCCCTTCACTGTGATGATCAAGACTGAGATCTAATAGAGAAAGGTATAAAATATAAATAAAACAGCAAACTAATGTAAATATAAATAAATTGCAGCAACGTATTTTGGGGTTTTTGGTTTATAGATATGAAAATATATGATGTAAAATAGACCCGGCGGGGCCATAGGGTTCACTAGAGGCTTCTCTCTTGAAAGAAAACATATGGTTGGTAAACAAATTACTGTCGAGCAATTGATAGAAAAGCGCAAAGTTATGACGATATCTAAGGAAATGATCATGAATATTGGCATCATGTCCGTGACAAGTAGATCAACTCCTGCCTGCATCTACTATTATTAATCCACACATCGACCGCTATCCAGCATGCATCTAGAGTATTAAGTTCATAAGAATGGAGTAACTCTTTAAGAAATATGACATGATGTAGAGGGATAAACTCAAGCAATATGATGAAAAACCCATCTTTTTATCCTTGATGGCAACAATACAATACGTACCTCGCTACCCCTGCTATGTCATTGGGTGAGGACACAACAAGATTGAACCCAAAACTACGCACCTCTCCCATTGCAAGAAAAACCAATCTAGTTGGCCAAGCCAAACCGATAGTTCGAAAGAAATACAAAGATATCTTAATCATGCATAAAAGAGTTCAGAGAAGACTCAAATAATATTCATGAATAATCTGATCATAAATCCACAATTCATCGGATGTCGACAAACACACCGCAAAAGAATATTACATTGATTAGAACTCCAAGAACATCAAGGAGAACATTGTATTGAAGATCAAAGAGTGAGAAGAAGCCATCTAGCTACTAGCTATAGACCCGTAGGTCAGTGGTAAACTACTCATGATTTATCAAAAGGGAAGCAAGGTTGATGTAGAGGCCCTTCGTGATCAAACCCCCCTCCGACACAGTGCCGAAAAAGGCCCCAAGATGGGATCTCACGGGAATAGAGGCTTGCGGCAGCGTAAAAGTATTTTGGTGGATGCTTCTGATGTTGGGGGAATATTTTGGCATTTATAGTGCAAATATTAGGGTTGGGGGTCTCCCGAGGGGCCCACAAGCCCTCAGGGTGCGCCCCTGATAAGGCTCCATCGTGTCTACTTTTCGAAACTCATTTGCCATTGCTTTGGACTCTAATTTGCATGATTTGAGTGGAACTAACCCAGACTGACGATGTTTTCAATAGAATTGCCATGGTGTTATTTTTGTGCCGAAATCAAAGTTCTCAGATTGACCTAAAAATTTACGAAGATTTTTTGTGGAATATATAAAAAATACTGGCGCAAGAAGTTACCAGAGGGGGCCACCTAGAGGCCACAAGCCCTGGGACGCGCCCTGTAGGCTTCTAGGTCCCCTGGACCTCCTCTAACGTGAACCCCAACTCTATAGGTACCTATTCGGGGAGAAAATAATCAAGGAGAAGGGTTCAATGCGTTTTACAATACAGAGCCGCTGCCGCCTCCTATTCTTCATCGGGAAGGCTGGTCTCGACTCTGTTCGGGGCTCCGGAGAGGGGGATTCGTCGCCATCATCATCACCAACCTTCATCCATTACCAATTTCATGATGCTCACCATCGTGCATGAGTAATTCCACCATAGGCTTGCTGGATAGTGATGGGTTGGATGAGATTTATCATGTAATCGAGTTAGTTTTGTTTGGGTTTGATCCCTAGTATCCACTATGTTCTGAGATTGATGTTGATATGACTTTGCATGCTTAATGCTTGCCACTAGGGCCCGAGTCCCATGATTTCATAGATGAACCTATTATGTTTTCATGAATATATTTGTGTTCTTGATCCTATCTTGCAAGTTGTAGACACCTATTACGAGTTATGATCTACATACCCCAAGGTGAAAATAATTGGGATTCTTTCCGGTGATTACCGTAATTTGAGGTGTTCATGTATTCAGTAAGTGCTAATGCTTTGGTCTGGTTCTCTATTAAAAGGAGGCCTTTATATCCTTTAGTTTCCATCAGGACCCCGCTGGCACAGGAGGGTAGGAAAAAGATGGCATCTAAGTTCTTTTCCATAAGCACGTATGACTATATACGGAATACATACCTACATTATATAATAGGTTCTGTGTCACCCTAAGTTATGATTGCTACATGATGAATATTATCTAACACAATTGTCATTGTTGATCCAATGCCTATGAGCTTTTCACATATTGATCTTTGCTTAGTTACTTTCGTTGCTACTGCTGTTACAATCACTACATACTGCTATTGTTACTTTTGCCACCATTACCATTACTTCCATACTACTTTGCTAATAAATACTTTGTTGCAGATATTAAGTCTTTCAGGTGTGGTTAAATTGACAACTCGACTGCTAATACTCATGAATATTCTTTGGCTCCCCTATATCGAATCAATAAATTTGGATTGAATACTCTACCCTCGAAAACTGTTGTGATCCCCTATACTTGTGGGTTATCAAGACCTTTTTCTGGCGCCGTTGTTGGGGAGCATAGCTCTATTTTCCAAGTCACTTGGGATTTATATCTATTGATCACTATGAGGAATCTGAAAGATACTAGAACCAAGATTTTCCCTCTACTACTAGAGGAGGTAAGGAACTGCCATCTAGCTCTGCACTTGATTCACCGTCTGTTTTGAGTAAGCTTGTGAACCCTACACCTGCTACTAGTTATGATATGTCGCAAGTAATTGACGATGCTACTTATGCTATGCATGATGCTTATGATGATACTAGTACTTTGCTTGATAAGACTGTGCTACTACGTGAATTTCTTGATGAACAACTTGCTAGAGTTAATGCTGAAACTGATGATATTTATGAAACTGATGAAATTATTGAAACTGAATACTTTCAAACACCTATTAGACCTGGCTCTCCTAGATATGAATTTCCTGTTATACCTGAGGGTTATGTTATGGATGGATAGGTAGCTAGGGACTTTCCTTCTTGTAAGGATAGAGATGATCTTAAGAAATTACTATGCAACTAGAAAGAAAAATCTTTGAATGCTAGAATGCAATACGATCCTAAGATTGCTACTTCACATATCTTTGTTACTGATAAGGATTAAGAATTCTCTGTCGATCCTGAGTTAATTACTTTGTATGAATATGATCATTTCCATGGTTATGAATCTAAAACTGTTGTGGCACATCTTACTAAATTGAATGACATAGCCGCCCTATTTTCTCATGAGGAAAAAATTCGCTATTACTATATTCTTAAGTTGTTTCCTTTCTCATTAAAGGGTGATGTTAAGATATGGTTTAATTCTCTTGCTCCTGGTTGTGTGCATAGTCCCCAGGATATGACATACTACTTCTCTAAAAAATATTTTCCTGCTCATAAGAAACAAGCTTCCTTAAAGGAAATATTTAACTTTGTCTAAATTGAAGAAGAGAGTCTCCCACAAGCTTGGGGGAGGTTTCTTCAATTACTTAATGCTTTGCGTGATCATCCTCTCAAGAAAACAGAAATACTTGATATCTTTTATAATGGACTAACCGATGCTTCTAGGGACCACCTAGATAGTTGTGCTGGTTGTGTTTTCAGGAACGAACTGTTGAACAAGCTGAAGAACTATTGAATAACATATTGAGAAATGATAATGACCGGACTCTTCCTAAACCACCACCTAAACCAACTCTGAAGAAAAGAGGTATTCTATTTCTCACTCCTGAAGATATGCAAGAGGCAAAGAAGTCTATGAAAGAAAAAGGTATTAAAGCTAAAGATGTTAAGAATTTACCACCTATTGAAGAAACTCATGGTCTTAATACTCCTACACGGGTAGTAGAGGTAAATTCTCTCTATAGATTTGATGATGTGGCATTCCCCACAATAAATCTGCTAGTCCATGCTTGGATGATTTTGATAACTTTATTGTTAAACAAGAAAACTTTAATGCATATGTTAGTAGACAGTTGAAAAGAAACGATTTTATGCTTGAATGCTTCGGTGACTATATGTGTAGAACTGTTAATGATCTCAAGATTGTTAGTAAACATGCTTCCATGGTAAAAACTCAAGTAGAACAAGTTCTTAAGGCACAAAATGATTTTCTTAATGAAATGAATAATAAGGTGAAAGGAATACCAACTATACCATGCTCCATTAAAAGAAACTATGTTAAACACTACTTTATGTGATCTAGGAGCCAGTGTTAGTGTTATGCCTTTCTCTTTGTATCGTAGACTTGATTTGAATAAGTTGACACCAACTAAAATCTCTTTTGCAAATGGTTGATAAATCAACTGCTATACCCATCGGTATTTGTGAGGATGTACCTGTCGTAGTTGCAAATATTACTATCTTAATGGACTATGTTATTCTTGATATACCTGAGGATGACAGTATGTCATCCTTGGTAGACCCTTTTTGAATACTGCAGGGGCTGTTATTGATTGCAATAAAGGCAATGTCATTTTAAAGGTAATGAGCATACGGTACACTTTCCGAAGAAACAACCTCAAGTGAATAGTATCAATTCTATTGGAAAAAATTCAACAACTACTATTGGAGGTTTTGAATTCCCTATTCCTACTGTCAAATATAAATATGGTATTCTTATTGTTGGGGACATGCATATCCCCATTGAGGAAGCCTAGTGTTATACAACGATTCTCGGGTTTCATGTCATTCGGAAGAAGTTTGTTAATAAGACTTGATCAACCTTGTTAATGGATTCCTTTTGATGGGCATGAGATGGATGAATTTAGTAAACATAACTTTCTGTACCCACTTTTTTCTTTCTGTTATTTAGAATTAATAAAGCAAAAATACAATTATTCTTCTGCTTTTTGAATTGTCCATGCAATAAAAATGCCCAGAAAAGAAAAGTTCTCCAAATGACCTAGAATTTTAGTATGATTTTTTCTGTAATATATAAGAATTGGCACTAAAAATACCAAAGGGGTGGGGGACCACCAGTGGGCCACAAGCCCACAGGGCGCGCCCACCCCTGGGGGCGCCTAGAGGGCTTGTGTTGGATTCAGGGCTCCCCTGACCCAAGAAAGGTTCGAACTCTGGGGCGTGTGCGCAGAACTCAAACTTTCCAGCCAACCAATTTGTCACCCCCACGGCCTAGCTCAATGAACAGGAAAGGAAAGAGACACGGTAGTTTACGAGGTTTGGGCCACCTTGCGATGTAAGACCCTACTCGTGCTTTGGAGTGGATTAGCCTCGCGAGGAGCTGAGGATGAACCAGTATAGAGGAAGAGCAACCTCAGGAGGT
The DNA here is from genome assembly GCF_002162155.2 of Triticum dicoccoides. Taxonomy (NCBI): domain Eukaryota; kingdom Viridiplantae; phylum Streptophyta; class Magnoliopsida; order Poales; family Poaceae; genus Triticum; species Triticum dicoccoides. Next base: position 405,048,874 of record NC_041392.1, read on the forward strand.
CTGTTCTCTTGTGGGTGTGAGCTAGTGAGGGTTCGGATTTCAGATCCCGGATCCCCTTATATGGTGGTGTCTAAGATACATTTATAATGGCATTGGTCGTGTTCCTCCGAAGAAAGGCGAGAAGGGATCCCATAGTGGCCAATTTTGAAGGTGGACAAGTAGTACATATTATCCTGACGAAAGGTAGTCTTCGCGTGCAAAGCATCTTCTTGTGATGCCATGGTGGTCTCGGTGATGACCTCTGTCCTGCCGTCCTGGCGTTCTTGGTCTTGTTACACGGGATTGGAAATCTTTGGCTAATTCCTCGGGACCCCGTGCCTGCGCTTGCCTCCTTAGCACCAAAGAGGAAACCTGCTGCTTTGCGCCCGCTGGCGCCTGCCTGGCCTTGGTCATCATGGCTTGCATCACTCAAACCTCATGAGATGGGCGCCTTCATAGGAAATATCCACTCCTCAGGAGCCAGCCCAAGGAGGCCGCTTCCTCCGGAGGTCTTGGCACTACTACAGGATGCTGCTAACGTGACACTACGATCAGAGACCCTTTGACGAAACAGTGTGCGATGCATTAATCGCAAACGGTGATGTAAATACTATCAAAAAAGGTGCAAAACATTTGTGATGGATGATACATCAAACACGGTTCAGATTTTAGTTGCATGTGCAATGAGGGGCATACGATTGATCTGTATGAACTATTTGCGATGTGACAGAACAACAGAAATGGGCAGCCAGATCAAGGTGTGTGCGATATACGGCATACAGTTCACTCTGATGAACCATTTGCGATGATTGAGGTGGACACAAACGATTCGGCGTAACAAGATGTGTGTGATACCCGGCAAATAGGTCGGTAATTAGAATTGTGTGCAATCATTATAGACAACACATACGGTCTTTTTTGTGAATTGTGTGCTCGTCAGGGCACACAGTTCAACAAACCAAACTATGGGTGATAACATAGAAGATCTCTGTCGAATACATATTACTAACAATCTGCGATGAGATTGACAGGATAAACAGAGATATATACAGTCTGCTTAATTTAGTCCTTCTTCTTCTACTTCTTCTTGTTGGATGGCCCCGCGACATCGTCTTGGCGAGGATGCTTATTGCCACTATCTGTTGGCTTTTCATCGCCACCGCCGTTATCATCGTCATTGCTGTCATCGTCATCCTCCTCCTCATTCGACCATTCCTCCTCCTCATCATCGTCGTCCTCTTCTTCATCCTCCGATGGCTCCTAGTCCGTCTGGTTGTCATCCGACGACTCTGTAGGCAGCGTCCCTTCCATGAACCGGATATAATCGAGGTCTGGGCTCGACGCCGGACTCATGGAAGACGAGCGGGATGATTCTGATGTTGACCTATCATCGGGCACGAGACTGCTGGCCGAACTGTCTTCCTCGCTGTCGCTCGACATGGCTGCAGAGTGTGTGCCAATGTGTAGCGTGGCCTGCCGCGGATGATGAAGATGGTGGACACTGAAGCGCACGGGTTATGCAGAGAAGAGGAACTGCCAGTTAAAGCGGGGGGTTTTTCTAGCGCGGAGTGGGAGGGGGGAATTGAAGCGGGGGTTGATGTATTATCTAACCGCTGATATAATCAACCGCAATTATTTGTACCCAGTCGCTCCAAATTCCCGGGGTTGCACAGGACTCCTATTGGCTATTTGGCTGGTTTCCTTTTTCAGGACACAAACAAGGAACGAGTTTTGGGATTATGCACCGGTACCGGTACGAACGGAATAGGATAGTTGGAAAGCAATACATTGAGCTCTTCTTATTGATAAAGCCAATAATAATCAAACTAGAAAGGAAAATAAAAAAGACAAAGAAAAATATCTGCACAAATCTTCGCGTAACATCAATGGCCTAGGACCTAGATGTGCATTACTTAGAGCACATCTAGATATACTTTAGCAATACTGTCAAACAAAACCCCTAATCATCATTGCAAACAGCGCACAGAACATGGCTAATGCGACAACCACAAATACACATGCTAGTTCCTTCTTGTCTCTTTCTTTCAGCTATTGCTTGTGATTGACTCTTTCTTGCTTCATCGTACCGATTGTACATTCCAGATCAGCCAGTTTCTTCTTCAGCTTTACGTTATCTTCTGCGAGCTTGGTAATAACACTCCGAGCCCTGCCCTGCCATTCTTCATCCAGCCAGTTAACAAAGGCACAAGCCTCATATCCCTGCCAATGTTAAATAGTATCCTGGATGAGCGGTGGCATTAATTGAAGTAAAATGATGAACTTAATTAGCACTAACCTCTAAGGGGAAACTGAGAAACCGCCTGCAATGTCAAATCCCTCCGTGCATACATGTCGAGCGGGAGTGTGCCCGTGCACACAACTCAACTTTTGGTACTTCTCAGTGGCGCAAAACTCGGAGTCGAACTCGTGTTGCGGGAGTCTAGAGTCATGCTCCGGATCCGACGGCAGATCACTTTCCTGGGGGAGGGGTCATTCAGGACGGATTCAGCACAGAGCTATACTTTGGCATGCTAAAATAGATTAGGATAGATTGGAACCTGACGGGACGATTCATACAGTAGTACACCTGCCTTCTAATGACCTTAGGCAAGTGCTCGGCGGCGACCGCCGTCATGGCGGCCAAACGAGCAAGAGCAGCCGCACCGAAACCATCAGCACCACTCGTCCGCATTCCCCCAATGTCAGCGCCATGCGATGAAATTTGGAGGCTATGTAGGGATTTGGGGGAAATGGGGAAACTGTGGAGATAAGCTAACAGTCAGGAACTACTTATGGCACTATATGTTGTATACGGCACACTGTTTATACATGTCGTTTGTGTGTTAGGTATTACAACGTCACACACGATTTCCACACCAAATCGTGTGAGAAGATAACGTAGGTTAGACACGGTTTCCTTTACATAATCGTATGTGATGTCCTACCCTGTCCATATAATTGAGTTGCGGTGAGATATAGTGTAAATAGTCGATCTGCGGATATATCCATAAAAACAGCTACTCTGCGTATAGAGATGGCGGCGGCGGCCTAGGCTGTGGCTACCGGAGAAGAGGTCAATCCTCGGTCCGTGGGCAGTGGTGGCGTCATAGAAGGTCAATCCTCGGTCTGCGGTGGGAGATAGGAGGAGCTCAACCATCGAGGTCGGCGGTGGCGTGATTCGAGCACATCCATTGTGGTCGATGGCGGGATAGTGGAGGTCAAACTTCAGGCGGTAGCCGCACTAAGCTTTGCTCCTCGACCCTGCTGTCTCGGCGTGCGGCCGCATCGCGCTTGTCTGTCTGCTGGGTGGAGGTCGCCGCGTGGCTAATTAATTAAGGTATTCTTTTCATTAGTGGCTTAATTAAGGTATTCAGTTCCTTAGGGTAGTGTTGTACTAGTACTCTGCGTGTAAATTGACTGGCCATTAATTTTTGCCATTGCACCTTTCCATAACAACAAGGAGCGCCCTCAGTAATTATTGAAATAAAACCTTGTGATTTATGCACGCATCTTTGGGAAGCAGTTAATCCGTGTATTAATGTTGTTGTTTTGTTTTTAATTACCATCCGTGTGCTGCAGATGGGACGATCTCGATGGATGAAGAATCGGAAAACCGCAGATTTTATCAGTGGCGTGATAGAGTTCATGAATTTGGCTGAAAGTACAAAGAGGACAATTGGTGATGCGGATTACATCCTATGTCCATGTATTGATTGTGCTAATACAGAGTCACATGAAGTTGCATATGTCCAGATGCACTTAGTCTCTAGGGGATTCATGGATGGATATACACGTTGGACCAGACACGGTGAAGAGGAGGTCATGGATGAAGATACCCAGGGCAGCGAGATGCCAAACCCCAATCAGTGTCACATGGATGTTGAATCTAACATCGGGGCAGAGGCATCATGCTACCAATGGAACACCGGAAAGCCGAAACGCCCACTAGAAAACCAAGACGTCGACATAGATGACGATGATCTTGATATGCCAGATTTTGCTGTTATGATTGCAAATTTCAAGGGCCCAAAAAAGGATATGATTGGGTACAAGGATCTGCCAACCATTGATGAGGACTCCAAGAAAGAATTGTAATTGGAGGCTCCGCCACCGAGATAACACCTTCGACCCACGTTATTATGGCTATCATCGCCCCGTGGACAGAACCCTTCTTAGCTTACCTATATAGGCAAGAACTCCCTGAGGACCAAAACGAGGCACGTTGCATTGTGCGGTGGTCTAAATCCTACAAGGTCCACGAGGGAGAGCTTTATAAGAAAAGCATTACCGGAGTACTACAAAGGTGCATCTCCGAGTAGGAAGGACGACAACTTTTGGCAGAAATTCATGCTGGACTCGGCGGCCATCACGCCGCAGCTCGGGCCCTTGTAAGTAAGGCCTTCTGTACAGGTTCCTACTGGCTGACAGCTCGAGTAGACGCACAGGACCTCATTCAACATTGCGTCGGTTGCTAGCTCTTTGCAAACCAAAGCCATATGCCACCTACCACCCTCCAAACAATCCCCATTACTTGGCCCTTCGCGGTCTGTGGGCTTGATATGGTTGGACCCCTTAAAGGAGGAAGCCATAAGAAAAAGTACCTATTGGTCATTGTGGATAAATGCACCAAATGGATAGAAGGCAAACCAGTTAAAACGGCCGAATCCGGACTAGTGATAGATTTCATATCCGGGGTTGTACACCGCTACAGTGTCCCCCACAGTATCATCACCGATAACGGCTCGAACTTTACAGCCGATGAGGTAAAAACTTGGTGCGGTGACATGGGCATTAAGCTCGATTGTGCATCCATCTATCACCTTCAAACTAATGGTCAAGTCGAACAAGCAAATGGTCTTATAATGTGCGGCATTAAACCCAGACTAGTGCGGTCCTTGAAAGAATCAGAAATGCACTAGGTCGAGGAGCTCGACTCCGTATTATGGGGGCTGCGGACCACGCCAAATCGCACTACCGGATACTATAACACCCACGATGCGGCTATATCTCCCATGTGTCGAAGCACGACTTAGAGGCATAACCGCATTGTAAGCAATGTCGCAAGTGAGGTAATCTTCACACAACCCATGTCATGAATAAGGGAAAGAGATACATAGTTGGCTTACACTCGCCACGTCACACAATAGCATAAAAATCATTACATTCATCCAGTTACACTCAAGGTCCGACTACGGAACCAAAATAAAGAACAACCCCAAAAGCGACAAAGTTTCCGATTGCCCCAACTAGGCACCACTACTGATCGTCTGGAAAGGAAACGTAGTATCGTCCTGAGTCCTCATTGAACTCCCACTTGAGCTCAGTCGAATCTCCTAGAGCGGTCTCATCGGTCCCTGCATCTGGTTTTGGAAGTAATCTGTGAGTCACAAGGACTCAACAATCTCACACCCTCGCGATCAAGACTATTTAAGCTTATAGGTAGGGTAAAAGGTATGGGGTGGAGCTGCAGCAAGCACTACCATGTATGGTGGCTAACATACGCAAATGAGAGTGAGAAGAGAAGGCGAAAGCACGATCGATAAACTATGATCAAAAAGTGATCCTAGAACAACCTACGATCAAGCATAACACGAGACCGTTTTCTCTTCCCAGACTCCGCCGTAAAGAGACCATCACGGCCACACACTCAGTTGATTCATTTTAATTGAGTTAAGGTTTCAGGTTTTCTACAACTGGACATTAACAAATTCCCATCTTCCCATAACCGCAGGCACGGCTTTCGAAAGTTCAAATCCCTGTAGGGGTGTCCCAACTTAGCCCATCACAGGCTCTCACGGTCAACGAAGGATATTCCTTCTCCCAAGACAATCCGATCAGACTCGGAATCCCGGTTACAAGACATCTCAACAATGGTAAAACAAGTCCAGCAAAGCCGCCCAAATGTGCCGAAAAATCCCGATAGGAGCTGCACATATCTCGTTCTTAGGGCACACTCAGATGAGACATCCTATGAGTAAAACCAACCCTCAAGTTGCCCCGAGGTGGCCCTGCAGTCTACTCGGTCGGACCAACACTCAAAGGAGCACTGGTCCATGGGGGTTTAAAATAAAGATGACCCTCGGGCTCCGGAAACCCAAGGGAAAAAGAGGCTAGGTGGCAAATGGTAAAACCAAGGTTGGGCATTGCTGGAGGAGTTTTATTCAAGGCGAACTGTCAAGGGGTTCCCATTATAACCCAACCGTGTAAGGGAATACAAAATCAAGCAACATAACACCGGTATGACGGAAACTAGGGCGGCAAGAGTGGAACAAAACACCAGGCATAAGGCTGAGCCTTCCACCCTTTACCAAGTATATAGGTGCATTAAAGTAGACAAGATAATATAATGATATCCCAACAATAAATATGTTCCACAAGGAACAAACTCCAATCTTCACCTGCAACTAGCAACGCTATAAGAGGGACTGAGCAAAGCGGTAACAGAGCCAATCAACGGTTTGCTATGACAAGGTGGGTTAGAGGTTTGACATGGCAATATGGGAGGCATGATAACCCACTGGTAGGTATCGTAGCATAGGCATAGCAATAGAGCGAGCATCTAGCAAGCAAAGATAGAAGTGATTTCGAGGGTATGGTCATCTTGCCTGCAAAGTTCTCCGAGTTGACGTTAGCTTCATCCTCGTAAACGTACTCAACAGGCTCCTCGATCACGTACTCGTCTCCCAGCTCTACCCAAGCAAGAACAACAAGCAAAGGGAGACACAATCAACCACGTGCAATGCACAAACAACATGATGCAAAACATGGCATGATATGCGGGATATGATATGCGATGCATATGCATGTTTCGGAAAGGAAAGATTGAACCTGGCCTCAACATGGATAACCAAGAGTTCCACTTGAAAGATGAGTTGATTTCGGTCAAAATCGATATAAAGATCACCAGAATCGGATCCACGGTTTGGAAATGGCAAGCAAAACAAATATGGCACCGATCTGTGATTAACAACACGAGACCATCTACATGCATCAAGATAAACATGCTACAGCACTCTAACATGACAACAAAATACATGGCAGGGATCCACTCAAGATTCTTGACAAATGATGAACACTGAGCTATGGCTAATTCACTCAATAGCAGGTTCAAACAAGCATGGCAAAAGTGCAAAAGATAACATGTTACATACTTAGTAGAAATACCAACATGCCAGGAATTTAACATCAGGAGGCAATGCTTAGAGCAAGATAACAACATGCTACAGGAACATATCATGGCAAAGCAAGGCATGGCGTGAAGCTACTCAAAGCATACAACAAAAGTCACTTACTGACCATAAGCCAAAAGGGATCAGAAAATACAATGGCAACCATGTGAACATAGCAATTATCATTAACAGATTCAGACTTAGTAGAAAACTGGAACATGGCAAAACAGATATTAAGTAGGCATGTTTACGAGCTCGATGCACTCACCACAAGGCATTGCATGACAAACTAAGCATACACCCAGCAAGGTAGACATGGCATAGAAGCTAAACATGGCAAGAACAACAATATAGTATGCATGGATCAACTACAACAAGCTCGGCAAAAATGCTTAACATGTAAACATTCTGCCAGGAACATTTTATAGCAAAAGTAGAGCTCGATTGACTCAAGCTAGGGTGCTCCATAATTGCAAACAAAGACATGGATGGATACATCACCACAATATCTACAAAACATCCTTACTGATCATGCTCAAAAGAGGCATGGATCACTCGGTAGCAACATGAATACATGGCATAAAAATATTGACAGGGCAATATTTCTAAGTCCCTGAAATCAGCAACATTGTGAGAGCTACTTTGCATGCTTGTGCTAGTCACCACAGAGATCACAAAAATACATGGCATACACCCCTGTATAGATGGCATGGCATACTTCAAAACACATGTAGAGCTCGAGTTCATAGGAGGCACACATCAATCATGGCAAAAATGACAAAAGTCCAATTACTGATAAGAATCTGAAACAAACAGAAACTAGCACTCTTCCAACAGCATTTAGGGCATCAAGATGAGCTCAAATGAACATGATGCAATGAGATAAAATGAAGTACTCGTCGAGAAGAACATTTCGATATGCTACACGCCCAAAACGGAGCCGCGGTTGCAGAGATATGATGCGATGAAATATGCAAAAAAAAAACTAGGGTTAGGGCAAAAAGTCAACCTAATCCAGATCCGGATCGCGCATGGATCGAGGTTCATCGCCGAAGTCGCCGGAGAAGAGCAGTGTGGCGGCCGGAGCTGGAGAAGCTTGCCGGCGCGAGGGGGCGACCGGATCCGTCGCCGGGGCTCGCCGGTGGTGGACTTGACGCGGGTGGCAAGGAAGACGGAGGCGGGCGGCGGCAACGCGGCAGTCCGGCGTGGGCAGAGGTCGCCGGAGCGGTGAAGGTCGGGCGGCAGGAGACGGAACCATGGCGCGGGGCACGGCGGCCGGAGCAAGGCGGCGGGGCGCTCTGGCGAACGGCTGCGGACGGCGACCGGCAAGGGCGCGGGGCGGCGCGGCGGACCTCGGCAAGCGGGCGGACGAAGGCGGCGGGGCGAGGCGCGATGGGCTTGGGGGCTTGCTGCGGGCCGAGCGGGCCGGTGCGGCTGCGGGCGGCGGTGCGCCACGTGGCGGCCCCCGGTTGGCGCGGCGAAGTGTGTCCGGCGCGCCCGGACGTGTCCGGCGCGCTGAGGACGAAGGGGGCTTGGGTTAGGGTGCGAATTGATCCGAAATTTCGGGGGAAAGGTTATATATATAGGTAGAGGGAGCTAGGAGGCTCCAAATTGAGCACGGTTTTCGGTCACGCGATCGTGATCGAACGATCTAGATGATGGAGGGGTTTTACGTGGGTTTTGGGCCACTTTGGAGGGGTGTTGGACTGCAACACACACGAGGCCTTTTCGGTCCCTCGGTTAACCGTTGGAGTATCAAACGAAGTCCAAATGGCACGAAACTTGACTGGCGGTCTACCGGTAGTAAACCAAGGTCGCTTGGCAAGTCTCGGTCCAATCCGAGAACGTTTAACACCCGCACACGAAAAAAGGTAGAAAGGGGCACCGGAGGACATAGGAGCGCCGGAATGCAAAATGGACAATGGGGAAAATGCTCGTATGCATGAGACGAACAAGTGTGCAAATGCAATGCACATGATGGCATGATAAGAGATGCGTGACATAGAAAAAACAACACGAAGACAAAAAACCGACAACGAGGAAATATCATAACTTAGTGCCGAAAATGGCAAGAGTTGGAATACAAATATGGCAAGTTACATATGGGATGCTATAGAGACACACCTTTCTTTATGGTGTACGACGCAGAGGTGATACTGCCCTGCGACGTCATTCATGACTCACCTCACGTGCACATGTATGAAGAGAAAGAAGCCGAGCTAGATCGGCAGGACTGTTTGGACGCCCTGGAGGAGGAGCATGACGTGGCAAAATCCCGATCTGCATTCTATCAACAACAGGCTCGATGGTATCAAAGCAGAGAAGTACGGGCCAAAACTTATAATGTTGGAAAACTCATTCTACGCCTACCATAGTAGGAAAAGGACAAGCTCAAACCCAAATGGGAAGGTCCCTTCATTATTGACAAAGTTCTGACTGGTGGAGCGTACCGTCTGCGGGATGCATCGAACAATCGACTCGAGCCAAACCCATGGAACGTGGCCAGACTCCGAAAGTTCTACGCCTAGCGCTGGACTCTGTGTTTGTCTCCTTACCTCCGTCAATTTTATATATATATATGTTATCTATATTTTTCTGTCTTTCTTCCTTTTCTTCGCAGCCTTCAAAGGTTAAACTGTGTCTTGATTGCACAATTTGTACATGCTAAGCGCGCTCATTATACCTGGGGGCTTCTTATACAGAAGCTGAATATAATTATGATCCGGGTTCTATGCCTGCCGCGCATGTGTTATTTCTACACATGCCCCTTTTCTGTGCCATTATATGCATCGATATGACTTAAGTTTTTGCCAAGCTGGGTTGCCTGGCTCTTGTGTTTATGCCCTACATTCCCATTAATTCGGCTAGGGCATAAGGGGAGCACCTCTGCGATTGTTACTGCTGGGTCAGCCGGACGTGTACCTCAGACTGGGTGAAGCCGAAAGCTAGCGTTCTTAAGGGAATATTTGGTCGGCGAATAAAGGATGACTTTTTTACTTATTAGAATACATACCCCCAGATGTTTATATCCTACGTCTCTTGTTGCAGTTCGGACATGCACATTAATGCATGCGTACGCTGGGAAGGAACCCTTAACGGAACTATTCTCCCTGGAATATGTTTCTTACTATCCATGTAATATAACATAACTAGTTGGGCACTTGTCTGTTCAAGCACTTATGACCCCTACGCCTGGTTTCCACATGTACCCCAGTTTTTACATAACTGAGTGGGTATTCGAATACACTCCGGACTGTCGGGTCCGGAGGTCGAAGCGAAATCCGCCATGACAAATGATTTACAATCCGGCTAGGGACAATATATGTCACTCGAATTACACAGTCACTTGGACTGACTAAATTCTTCTTCTATACCATCCAATAGGCTGTCTAGCCTACAATCCTGTTGGGAATACTTTGCGGCTAATTTCACCTGGTCATACACCAAGCTGACGGGGATCTCTTTCCTGTCAGGCCCTACAGGTCCGACCTCGTCCATATGGTTTGGATCAGCCTTCATATATCAAGTCTTCACCATGGCCCAGGCTTCCCTCGCACCTTGTCGACAGGCAGATATCTTCCATAATCGGAAGCGCCGCCGCGCTCTGTTGAGTATCTCTACAAGCTCCCCCATGCCTCCTGGCAGGGAGGCGGATGGCCACAAGGCCTAGGCAAGGTCCTGCATCACCTGCCGAACTTGTTCGTGCAGTTGTGAGAGCCCTGACAGAAGATCTCCCACAGACCTAGGCATCTCCTCTCCAAGATGTCCCGTCAGCATACCTACAGATATAGCTCCGTTAGCTGGTTTCTTCGCCGAACACTATAGAAGTTCGCTCAAGCACTTACTGAAAATGCCGTGTCGAAGCCTTTTATTCTCCTTTACGGAGTCAGCCAGCTGGGCCTGGACATCTTTCAGTTCAACATCCAGCCGGGTATTGGCATCTTGGAGATCGTTTTTCTCCCACCTTATTTGTGAAAGAACGTGCTCGCCAGCCTTTAGCTGTCGTTGAGCATGTTGCTCCTCCGGATTCACTCTGGGATCATGTGCAGAATCTATTGATTAGATTAGCATGCAAGCCAAATATTAACTGGTACATTTCGTTCTTTTTGATAGGAACAAGTGTTACCAGATGGGGCCTTCTGGGACTCCTCCATTTTGGCAACTGCAGCCCGTAGCTGGGCTTTGCACTCCTCCAGCTCTTGAGACAACTGGGCATTCTTCTCAGTAAGAACCTATGCCAACTGCTTCAAGTCTCAGGGGCTATTGGTATATATATAATTATCGGATTTTCTTACCCGTATATCCTTTACATACTAGTCCGTGGCTCTGGCAAGACCATTTTGAGCAGCACGGATGTACGCGCCCCTGAGTTGAAGGCATCAAACACCTCTTCAGAAAAACCGGGGTCGCGGAGTACGGCCCGGCGACGCCTGTGCTTCATGGCACTCTCCACTTCGGAATTTGTGGCGGACAGCCTATCTGTATCCTCGGTAGGAGGAATATCCGGCGTTGTCCCCACGTTAGCATCTGCCTCCAAGCCCGGCTCTAGAGCCCGGCTGGTGGAGGCATGGCCGGCAGGCTCTCCGGATACGGTCCGGCAAGCGTTTTTCCTGGTTTTAACCACAGACATTATTATACTTTAAAGACAATAACCACAGAGCAGGATTCTTTTTCATACCTCTACGACGGCATCTCAGTCCTGCCCGCCTTCCTTTTAAGCCTACCCAGTTTCGGTGCCCCTTGTTGGTGAGTCACTGCAGGTTCGACATGGCGTCTCGAGGGCCTTCCCTGCAAGACACCATACGTGTGCGGTGGGTGAAGTGCAAAAAAGGGGATCCTTCTCGGAAGTTGGGACTTCGGTTTTACTTACATGCGATGCAGGGAGTAGTACAGGATAATCGGCGGTGATGGCCACCAAGGCGCCGTCGCAGCTTAACTGAAACGTCATGTCGATGAGGTCCACGAATATGTCCGGATGTTCTTCGAGTCCGTGATCGAGGGCCCAATCAAGGTCCTCTGGCTGTGGAGACGGGCTGTGAATCTCCCTCATAGCTTTTCGTAGTTCCTGCTATGAAATAGAAAGGTAAATATTTATGACAAAGAAAGCGGGAAGGTTTGGAGTAAAAAGCAGCATCTCACCTAGTTTGGGGGGTTGTACATGGAGAATCCATCGCGTGGCTTAATATGGATGAACTCCTCTTCCTCTCCCTTATATAAATCGGATAGTATTTTCGCCAGAGCGGTGGCGGAGTCCGGACCTTTACGGCCACAGCGGGTGACATCGTCTTCTCCATTGAAGTGCCACATGGGTTGTCCCCGATATTGAAGTGGCCGCACCCCCCGCATTATACAGATTGACATAACCTCGATTATTGTCAGTCCTGATTTGGCCAGTGTCTTTATCCGGCTCATCAGGTAAAGGACCACCCTGCTGTCTTCCTCCTAGGGGCTCCGAGGGCGCCAGCTATGGTGTTTCTTCAAAGGGGAATTGTTGAACTCAGGAAGGCCCATCTGAATAGGGTCTGGGAGAGGAACGTCCTCCATATAAAACCACTCCGAAGGCCAGTCTTCGGATGTCTTCTTCGGAGTACCGGACAGGTATCCGGTCTCGGCGATGCGCCATATTTCGGCTCCACCCACTTGGAATATTGACCCCTTCTGTGTATGGGGCACGAGGTAGAATAGCCTCTGCCATAGCTCGAAATGAGCTTCGCAGCCCAGAAACAGCTCGCAAAGGGCAACGTAGCCTGCAATGTGTAATATGGAGGCAGGAGTAAAGTTATGCAGCTGGAGGCCATAGAAGTCCAGGATCCCGTGAGGAATGGATGGATTGGAAATCCGAGTCCCCTCAATAAATAAGGGACGAGGCATACCCGCTCCCCCGTGGATGGGTTGGGAAAGCTTTCCGCTTGCTCCCCGCCATTATAAGTGGCTAGTCCGGCTCAGACGGGGACCATGTACGCATGAGGGAGAAACCCCTGGGTCTGCAACTCTACTAGTTGGCTATGGGGAACAGAACACTTCTCCCAACTACCTGGCTTAGGGCTACGGGGGCGAGAGGAGGAGCTGCGGTGGCCGGCCATGATGGGATGGATTTTTCCGGGCACGCTTAGATGGATACTCATTGTGGGAAGGTGGTGTGATCTAGATCTAAAGATCCCCGATTGTTTAAATAGACGATTCACCTACCTGGTTAGGGTGGTAAATGTAAAAACACTCTGACCTCTCACATTCGCTCGACACGTGGAAGATAGACATTATTAAGGCACAGAAGCCGAGGAGTGCAACATTCATGGGAGGCCGGACACAACTCGCTACGACAGGTACTCAGGATTTGGAGGAGAACCCACCTTGCAATGTCGAAGACAATCTGCGCGCCGGACTCATCGTCATTGAAGCCTGGTTCGGGGGCTACCGAGGGAGTCCTGGATTAGGGGTTCCTCTGACAGCCGGACTATATACTTTGGTCGGACTATTGGACTATGAAGATACAAGATTGAAGACTTCGTCCCGTGTCCGGATGGGACTCTCCTTTGCGTGGAAGGCAAGCTTGACGATTCGGATATGTAGATCTCCTCCCTTGTAACCGACTCTGTGTAACCCTAGCCCCTCTGGTGTCTATATAAACCGGAGGGTTTTAGTCCGTAGGACAACAACAATCATACCATAGGTTAGCTTCTAGGGCTAGCCTCTCCGATCTCGTGGTAGATCAACTCTTGTAATACTCATATCATCAAGATCAATCAAGCAAGAAGTAGGGTATTACCTCCATCGAGAGGGCCCGAACCTGGGTAAACATTGTGTCCCCCGCCTCCTGTTACCATCCGCCTTAGACGCATAGTTCGGGACCCTCTACCCAAGATCCGTCGGTTTTCACACCGACACTGGCATCCTCAACCAGCTGACTGTGCTGATCCCCAAGTGTATCCTACTGCTTGTTCACCTTGGCCAACAATTTCTTATACTTCTCATGGTCCATCTCTCTGCCATAGTTCTCCTCATGAAACATCCACCATCTCTTCACCAAACATATTTGGAGAATAGAAGGCCATGGGGTATCAACCCACTCAGCAACTCCATAGTCAATACTATCATGCATCAAGTATTAGAAAATAAATATGCTAACTTAAACAAGAAAATACATGCGATATTCATTGATTCAATCAGACATGCAGATACAACAGAGATTCATGCAACTTGAAGTTCAAGCTAAGCTTATATGACAGTAGCAATACTACCATTAATTCATACAAAATAGTTGTTAAAAGCATACCAGCATTGCATACTATAATTCATGCACATAACTGTTCAATCACAATAGCAAAGGTTGAATCCCAGTACCAATTACATATCTAATCCACTTAACTAGAACCCTAATCCAGATACTAGCATTGCAAAATCACTATTAAAAACATATTTGATCAACTGAACCTACAACAAACTACATTAGTTCAATCAGCACCACAGTCCAAATCAATTGAATAGTTCAATCCCCAGATTTTAACTGAATTTACTGACAGAAATTGCAACCACTGACTACCACGAACACAAACCCTAGTTGGATAACACTAACCTAAGGAATAGCCCATCCATAAACCTCCTCCCAGTGTCCTTTCCTTCAAATGTAACATATTTCATGCATGGGGCCAAGTGCAGTCTACATTTGATGCTTGCATCTACAGCTCTACCATAGAAAGATGCATCTATGGTGGTGCCAGGGTTCGCCTGCATTGTAGCACACTAATTAACCACAGAAAAAGGGCAACTACTCCAAAGATGGTCTCAAATCGAAGAACACTTGAACCCTAACCCTAGGTGCAAAGCAAATCTCTTACCCGGTGCTGCTCCAGGTCCATGCCTACCAGCTCCTCCTCCGTGCTTCTCTCCTCTCCATCCTTCCACGATGTCACCTTCTACGACGGCGAGGGAACCGAGCCTCTGGCGATGGCAAAGAGCTCCGACAAAGACAAGAGGGGACAGAGCAGAGCTGTGAGTGTGAGCGAGTGGACTGGAGTGTGAGCAGGGCGAGTGGTGGGAGAGCGCGGCTTTGTTATGCTAGCGCGACCTAATGGCCGTCAACCCACTCGTCGTTCGATTCGTCTGACGTGGCACGTGACCGTTAGGCCAGCCATGTAAGAAATCGGGATAGTTGCCGCAAAAACGGTCATTTGTGTTTATTGAGAAAACTAACAAGCAAAGTGGTGGTGTAGAGACCCGACCTCAAACGACCAAGCCTCTATGTATCTGTGCCATCCCTGGATCAGTATGCTGGCACACACAGTACATCAATGTATATATCAAAGTGCAATCACGTGTATAAATAACATAAAACAGGTATATACCTCGTAAGTCTCAGCAGAAACAAACAATCGGGTTTGGAGTCCCATCAACACCATCGGCAAGTTGAGTGTAGACCGTAACCCTGTACCATACTCTTACTCATCGAAAGAAATATCTGCAACATGATATGTTGCAGCCGTGTAGGTCAGTACATTGAATGTACCGGCAAGATCACAATAAAAGAAAGCAGATGATAAAGTTGTACTATATGCAATATGGCTTTGTGGCTCTGTGTTTGAGTTTTGTTTTGCATAAAAGCTGGTTTTATTTTCCCTACAACAAAGGAATATCATGAGTCTTTACTATGGAGCTTTCTATCATGACATGGTTCCACCAACCAATGTCTCATAGCCCAAATCATCATAAGTATCCCACAATTAAATTATCAGTCCGGTGTTGGGAGTTACGAGATAGATCCAAGTCCATAGGCTCAAATTGTCTATAACCGGGGACACAGCTAATCAATTAGGTTTTAACCCTCTGTAGAGGTCTGTACACTTTACCCGCAAGATTCGATCCCTCTTATATGTTCTCGCACTTCAGGGTGTTTGAGAACAAGATGACCGAAACATGGTCTTTGAAAGAGTTCCTATGACCACTGTCCGGTGCACATCCAATCCTACCATAGTTCTACATCTCCTAGCACTGTCCCAGCCAGAGTCACAATTAAGGTTAACAAAGCAAGAGCCCATAATGACTTGCGGTTGCACAGGTAAGCTTCCGGGCATGAAGTATTCTTCTGTCTATTTGAGTCTGGGTGAAGCTTTCCACAAGATGTCATGGCACTTCTCCATGCATCCCAGCCATCCACTGGTTGCTCCACCGTGCCCATCAAATTCGTCCTTCACCCAGCAGTGTGTATTGAATTCTTGTCTCAAGTCTCGAAATCTTGAGGTCTTGAAGTCTTAGGTCCTGAAGATGCAGTCCTTGCCGATGCCATCATGAAGTTGTCGTCATTGACGTAGGGTCCTTCATTCTCACACCACTCCCGAGCACTCATACCAACCCCGTCTACTATAGCGTAGCATTGAAACTAAACAACGTCCCGGGCTAGATTACATGGAGATGGGCTCCTACCTCGTCCATACTACTCAACTAGAAGATTCAATAACACTACT
Organism: Triticum dicoccoides; assembly: GCF_002162155.2. Classification (NCBI taxonomy): domain Eukaryota; kingdom Viridiplantae; phylum Streptophyta; class Magnoliopsida; order Poales; family Poaceae; genus Triticum; species Triticum dicoccoides. Next base: position 405,065,480 of record NC_041392.1, read on the forward strand.
GGAGGGATTGCTGGAAGGGTGCTACTACATGCAAATGAAACATAGGTATGAAAAACATGGTTAAAGTGAACTTGCCGGGTATTACTTGATGAAGAAAATAACGCTCTTGAAAATAACTTGATACTATCAGTCACTCCGATGAAAATCTATATTAAACAGTCATAGCGTTCATATAAGCAAACATAGTAGCAAGTAATTTCTAACACTCATAATAAAAATCCACAAATAAAAGCAACAAAGAAATCCATAAGAAAACCAAATAATAGTAGCATAACAGTTGCTGACTGTAATGCATAAGGAATCTAATGAAAGTAACACTAATGGTCTCAACGGAGAGATTTCTTCGAGACGAACCTAGTACAATTGGTTTCATCCTAAATGGAGCTCCGGTTCAAAAGTTATGATCGAACAAAGGTTTGAGATAAATTTGAAGTTGCATAAACATGATTTTTCTCAATCTCCAAAATCCACTTTTTACTTTAAAGTATATGTCACAAGGAGTATTTTGCAAAAAGAATCACTTAAATCAGAGTTACGAATCCAAAGTTATGGCCTAACAAAGTTCAAATTTGAATCTGTTCAAATTCAAATTTCAAAAATATTTTTGGTTAAATTTACTGGATAGATGAGATCAATATGAACCAGCAGAAAAAAGAATCATCTAATTTGGATATACAGAACCAAAGATATGATAAAAGAAAAAACAGAAAGAATTCTGATTTTGAATCTATTAAGTTTCGGCCGACCATGGCAGAGGTGCCACGCGGCGCACTGCGAGTGGCTTTGATTGTTTACCACGGCGGGTGGCTGAGGCTTAGGGGTTTCAGCGGCAGCGGCTAAATAAAAAAAGATCTCCCCTTGCTAGGTGGCACACGATGATTGGTTCGGGGGTCATCCGCTGGGGTGCTTAAATGATGGACGTTCGCAATATAGGGCATACTGGTTCAGAGAAAAAAAAGAAAGCAGGTCTAATCGGGGCTGCACAAAATAGATCGGACGGTGGAGGGGATTTCCTGGTGTCTTACCGCGGGTGGCAGGGTGCTCCGGCGAGGTGGCCGTCGGGCGGTGATGCGGGCGACACTTCCCGTGGGTCTCCGGCATCGGAGAGATCACGGGCGGACGCGGTGAAGCGCGGCAGTCTTGGGGTGGTCTCCACGTCGCTTGGCGATGACGGTGACTAGCGGGGTGAGCTCAGCGAGATTCGGCTCCGGTGGTCGACGGCGTTGGTGAAGAGGGCGGCTCCTCTCGCGGGTCTTCGGCGTGGCGAGGAGTCGGGTTGATGCAGCAGATGAAAGAGAGGCCAATGGTGGTGGCGGCAGGGCTCGGGGAGGTCTGTGGGCGGCGGCGGTGGCAGAGGGGAACTCCGGCGAGCAAATTCCGGCAAGGCAGAGGGTTTCGGCGAGGGGAAATAGGGGGAACGGAACAAGGGAGGCGGGATTTATAAAGGGGAGGTCAACTTGGGAGAGGGGTCGGGTCGAGGAGAAGATCCCGAGGATCATGGGATACGGTGGTGGTTGGGCTAGCTCAGGCACGGCCTTAGCTTGGCGTGAGGAGGAAGAAGACGCGGGCCCCGATGTTAGTGTGAGAGAGTGAGGCGAGCGAGAGGGAGGGGTTCGGTAGTCCGAGCGATAGTGCTTCGACGCTCGAGAGGTTGTTGGGCCAGCCTAGCGCATAGGGGATTCGGGCGGCGCAGGCTAGCTGGCGTGTAGATGGGCCGAGGGAGAAAGAGAGTCAGGCCGGTTGGCAACAGAGGGCTGCGGCCATTTTTGTTGAAATAAACACACACACGAAATCTAAATAAAGGGAAAAATTAAGAATTTTATATAGAAATATTATATATCAAAATTTTCATAAAAAGAAATCCTAAACCATGAACATATTTCCATGTACAAATAAACTACACAAAAACTAAAACAAAGCAAATAGTGCTACTGTTGCATTTTAAAATCAAATAAAAAATATTTTAAAATATCAAAATAATTTCAAATTAATTTCTCTCCATTTTTATATTGCAGGGAATCATTTTACCGTATTTTCCATATCGTATATTTTTGGAGAAAAATAATTTGAATAAAAACCTAATAACTCCAAATTAAAAGTGGGTTTCAAAATAAATTCAAAGGGACTTCCAATTTTATTCTTTGAAACTTCCAACTCTCTTTCTTAGGATTTGAAGAAGTCATTTTATCTTCTCTCATGAAACTCCTTGAGTTGCATAAAGTTTCCGAATTTGAAATATTTCCAAATGGAATTCAAATCATTTCAAAACCCTTTTCATTTATTTAAATGGAAGAAGTCATATCATCTTCATTCTAGGGTTTTGTGATAAAATGAATTTGAATACATGGAGATCAAAATGCAAAGATGAAAGTTTGGGGAAGTCATTTCATTCCCTCTCATTCAAAGCAACCACACCACAATCAAACAACAAGCAGAACTATTTATTTAATATAACATTCCAAAATTTAGAATTTTGGGATGTTACAAACCTACCACACTTAAAATGAATCTCGTCCTCGAGATTCGAAGAGGCTAGCAAGAAAAGGTTAGAGTTTGGGGGTCTTCCAGCGAATCATTGAGCGGAAAGGTCTCAGGTGCTACCACACTTAGAAACATGGTTACGTTTCCAACATAACTCATGTACTTCATCCTTTTGGGTTCGCAATGACGGTCTTCATGGAGCTTCGGGATAACTCTTTTACCGGTGCTCTTCCAGTAGGGGCATAACCTTTTCCTCCAATCTTTGAGTCCTTTCATTCATGGTGGGTTTCTTCTGACATTGGGTCTTCTCAGCTGACAAGTATATCACCAATACTTCAATGCTGGTATAGCTTTAACTCATTCCTCAAGTTAATATTGTTCCATATTCCAATATTACACCTCCTTTAAGTCCAATATTACTTCATTCCTTCATACTCCTGAGGTAACTGACATATCGGAATAAAACTCATACTCATTTTGTCCAAACTCCACTCTGCGGAATAAATTTTCCTTTCCATGGGTCAAGTGTCCTCACAGGGTACTACTACCCTTAAGATGAAATTCACAAATTCATCCATAAACCATATTCTCATATCCTCAAAACTGGTCCAAAATCTTGGTTCATAGAGGAAGAAATCATAACACATTAACCTTATTGATTCATGAATTCATTACAAACTTTGAGGCTTCCAAAAACATAATTCAACTCATAGAACTTATGAAAATAAGATTGCTTTCTACTACTCTTATTATCCATATCAAAATCTCAACTACTCAGCTCCAACTTTCATCTGATCTAAACATTCCCAGCAAAATGTCGTGCTTCCTTGCAGCGAAAACAAATGACTTCCGACAAGTCTCGGGGCTTCTTTGTGATTATGTAGGCTCCTTGGATTCTAGGCTTATTTTCTAGACATTTACTAGCGTAATGACCTAAATCCTTGCACCTGTAATAGGTGATATGACTCAGGTCCTTGCCTGCAGAAATTGGGTTGTTCTGGGGATGCCTTCGTTTTCTCTTCCTGGATTTCTCCATAACGATCAGAGCATCTATTTCCTGGGGGTCAAACTTCACTTCTGCTGTCGGGAAGTCTCTTTGATACTCTTGGCTTTCCTTCGTGCAATACTTTGAAAAATGTCCTTCTCCACATGAATAGTAGGTTTGGGTGAAAAATCTGTTTAGGCCTTCACTATCAAGGTCTTCAATAACTTCCTTCATTGTAGGTTCTTCTGAATTTTCTCTGAGGGTTTCTTTCATGGCTTCTTTCTGTTGCTTGGTAATTTCTTGTACCTTGGGGTAAATGTGACACTAACTAGGGTAGTGTGTAGTTCCTTCACACAGGAAACAAGTAACTTGCCCAGTCGGGCACTCTTCGGTTGGCTGATTCTCCTCACAATGAGGGCATCCATCCTTGTGTTCCTCCTGGGTGTGTCCTATTTCTCCACATAACTTCCATGCACAAGTTTGCTTCATTTTACTGTCTCCGGGCTTCTAGATAAAACGAGACCTCAGTGGAATCATCTTGAATTATTCCCAATCATTTGCTCCATTCCATCCTTGTATAGCTTGATGTATCTCTCACCATGTTGCAACACCTTGTGTGATACGCCGTAAGGTCTATGGAACCATATACTCTCCTTCAATATGGTGCTCCTTCGTGCGATCTTCCAAGTTCGTATCCATTGTGCTACCTCCGGCTGTGTCATTGATCTCGGAAATACAACTCCATCTTCATTCATCATCTATTGGATCCAAGGGTTTTGGGATGAGATACGGAAGAGAGATGGAGATACACACAATACAAACAATAGTTTTGGAAGAAACGGGTTTTATTTTGTGGCTGTCGGAAAAACATCAAACAAATGACAGCTCACAAATCGTCGCATCTAACATAAGTATATAACAGGGGTTTGGTCTTCTGAAGGTCAAATAAATCTTTGGAGTCTTCAAATTCTTCAAGTCATCTGAGTCTTCAACTGTTGTAGCTCCAACTCTTCTAATGCATGGTGAAATCCTCTTTACTCTGAAGTGGTTATCAGTTGTGTGATACCTTGTCCTTCTTGGACTGGCTTCAATTGATCCTCTGAGTGGTCAAAAGGGGATATGATATATTCCAACTATTTGAGGTAAGAGGGACTATTTGATAAAATCTGAAAAGATGAGAAGTAATGAATTCTTTTGAAAATAAAGTTTTAGAGATTTCCTGTCCTAGGGGCTTTCCGATTTCTAGGGTCATGTTGTCAATGTCAAAACTGGCGGATCTCGGGTAGGGGGTCCCGAACTGTGAGTCTAAGGTCGATGGTAACAGGAGCCAAGCGACACGGTGTTTTCCCAGGTTCGGGCCCTCTCTATGGACGTAATACCCTATGTCCTGCTTGATTGATATTGATGAATATGAGTATTACAAGAGTTGATCTACCTCGAGATCGTAATGGCTAAACCCTAGAGGCCTAGCTCGTATGCCTATGATAATGAGTGTCCTATCTGGACTAAGTCCTCCAGTTTATATAGACACTGGGAGGATCTAGGGTTACACAAGGTCGGTTACAAAGAAGGGAATCTACATATCCGGTCGCCAAGCTTGCCTTCCACGCCAAGGAGAGTCCCATCCAGACACGGGTGCAGTCTTCGGTCTTCGTATCTTCACAGCCATCAGTCCGGCACATGGCTAACATGCCGGACGCTCGAGGACCCCTTGGTCCAGGACTCCCTCAGTAGCCCCCGAACTAGGCTTGAAAGACGAGGTGTTAGGCTTGTAGACTGTCTTCAGCATTACAAGGCGGGTTCCTCCTCCAACGTCTTCCAAGTAATGTGTTTGGCTTTCAATTCAATGCCACACCCCTCGGCTTCTGTGCATTTATGACTTCATCCTCCATGTGTGGGGCGAATGTGGATGGTCAGGGTATTTTTTGCAAATAACACCCTATCTCTTCAAGAAAGAATGTCTATTTAAAGGGATTGGATCTCAGATCCTTTCAGCATCACGTGGAGAAAATCCTCAGATACTGTCAGGCAAAACCATTCCAACATGGCCAACATTCCCAGCTCCTCTTCTCGTACCAACCTAGAGAGAGGCGAGTGGAAGAGGTGCTCCATGCCCCACAGCCAATTGGTGAAGCTGCAAACGCAGGGATTTCTCCCTCCTGCGGATCTGGTCCCTGTTCGAGCAGGACCGGCCTCCTTCAACGGCAAAATCCAGGCGGAGGATTTCCCCAATCCGTCTGCGGGAGAACGAGTATGTTGCGTCCCCTACCTGCTGAGGGGCGTGGGATTCCCAATTCACCCATTCATCCGAGGGCTTCTGGAGTACTACAGCCTCCAGCTGCATAATTTTATCCCAGCCTCCGTCCTGCACATCGCGGGTTCTGTCGCTTTATGTGAACTATTCCTGGGTTGCAAAGCCCATTTCGATTTGTGGAGAAGACTGTTCTGCCTCGTCCCTCGCAATCAAGGTGGGTCAATTTTTGAAGTGGGAGGAGATGAAGTGTGGCGCATCGCCGGGACAGGATACCTGTCCGGCATGCCGAAGAAAGCTCCCGAAGAGTGGCCTTCCGAATGGTTCTACATCGATGACGTCGCTCTACCCGACCCCGTCCGCATGGGCCTCCCCAAGTTTTCAAATGCTCCGCTGAACAAACACCATAGCTGGCGTCCTTGGAGCCTCGAGGAAGAGGATAGTGCAGAGATCAGCCTGCTGCTGGGTATTATTAAGACGCTTGCCTAGTCCGGATTGTCAATAGCCGAGGTGATGGCGATTTCGATAACGCGGGGAGTCCAGCCACTTCAATATAGAGGGCTGCACATGTGGCATTATAACAGAGAAGATGACGCCTCACGCTATGGACGAAAGGGCCCGAAAACTCTTGCCGCCCTAGCCAAAATACTGGCCGAGCTGTATAAAGCGGAGAAGGAGGAGTTCACCCGTCCCCCAATTTGAGATGGGTTTTCCATGTATAATCCTCCCAGTTGGGTAAGGTTCAGCACCACTATTTTATTCTTGTCCCTGAACCATTCTTGACAGGCAGCATCTTATCTTGCTCATAACAAGAATGGCGAAAGGCTGTCGAGGGGATCCATGACCCTGCTCCTCAGCCAGATAATCGCAACCGGGATCTCGACCCCGAATATGAAGAGGATCCGGACATATTTGTGTAGCTTGAGGATGGAATATTCTATCAGATGAGCTATGGTGGTACATATGTACCCATCATCGTCGATTACCCCGGCCTCGTTCTTGCTTCACGTGTAAGTAATCTGAAGACACCTTATCCAAAATAGTTTTCTCATTCCTCCTTACCCACCGCACTGTCATGTGCTTACAAGGGGAAGCGTTCGGCGTGCCATGCTGTCCCGGGAGCATCTCCGAAGAGAGCGCCCCCCATACCAGGCAAGCCTTCTGAGAGGAAGGCAAACGAAGATACAGTTGAGCCTTCATCAAAGAGGTACGAATTTGCAAGTATGCACCTTTGCAGTCACATCCAACTGTGACCTTTCCGTTTACCCTGTATTAGGAAAAAGGTGTGCTGGACTATACCCGGGGGTCCGGCTCGTCATACTTCCCGCAGCCAGGATTCAAATCATGCCGCGAAGACGGGGGCTAATGCGGGGATGACGCCGGACTGTCCTCCAGCCGAGGACTCGGATGATGTATCCGTCACCAACTCGGAAGTGGAGAGCGCCATGAATCATCGGCGCCGCACGGCCGTTTTACGAGACCCTGTCTTTTCAGAAGAGTCATTTAACGCCTTCAGCTCGGCCTATGCATATATCTGAGCTGCTCGAGATGGGATTAATAGAGCCACAAAACAACATTTAAAAGATGTGCAGGTAAGTTTGTTTTGTCTGACTATGATAACCATATGCCAGTAGCCCCCGAGACTTAAAGTAGTTGAAACAACTGATTTAAGAATCAATGTACAACCAGGTGCTTACGGAGAAGAACACCATGTTAACTCAGGAACTAGAAAAGTGTCGACATCAGCTGTCTGCTGCCAATGCCGAACTGGAGAAATCCAAGAAGGCATCCCCGGTAATGTTTCCCTCCATCGAGAAATCCTAATTGTACACTAAGAATGCTAATCTGGTTGCTTATCGTTGTATTGGATCGTTAGACCAACTGCGGGAGCAGCTGGACGCCGCTCGAGGCGAAGAACACAGAGCCAAAAAACTGCTAGCAACGGCTGAGCGTGTGTTAACAAAAGTCGTTCAGGAGAAAAACAAGCTCCAGGATTCGAGCACCCAACTGGGCGAAGAACTGAAAGACGTGCGAGCTCAGCTAGCTGACTCCGTAAAGGAGAATAAAAAACTGCGAGGCGGCATATTCAGTATGTGGCCGCATTTATCTTATAACAGTTTGGAAGTAACAGTAGCTGATATAGCTGTGATTGCAGGTGTATTGACGGGCCGCCCTGAAGAGGAGGTGTCCGGATCATCAAGTGATCTTCTGCAAGAGCTATTGCAGTTGCACGAGCAAGCTCGGCAGGCAATGCGGAGTGTAGCCAAGGCCTTATGGCCATCCGACTGCCCTCCAGGGAGTATGGAGAAGCTTGTAGAGCTGTTCAAGGGAGCGCGGCGGCGTATCCAACTGTGGAAGATATCGGCCTGCTGAGAGGGTGCACGAGAAGCGTGGGCCATGATAAAAATGCGGTATACCAAGCTGGATCCGAATCACATGGCCCGGGTCAGACCGCTAGAGTCAAATGGGGAAGAAATTCCCGTTAGTTTAGTATATGGCCAAGTTGAGGTGGCTGCTAGATACTCACAACAGGATTGTAAGTTAGACCGCCTGTTGGACGGTATAGAGGAGGAAGTTTTTGAGTCCTAGTGACTATGTACTTTCCTTCTAGCTAGATAATAAAAACAATTGTTGTGGCCGACCTTTTCGCTTCGACCTCTGGACCCGAAGGTGCGGAGTGTTTCCGAATACCCTAACAATAGAATATACCAGGGCATGCATGGGAACTAGGCATAGGGGTCATAGTTGCTTGAACAGCGAATGTGTATCTGACTAGTTATGTTATATTACATTATGTAAGAAACATCTTCCAGAGAGAATAGTTCCGTTAAGGGTTCTTTTCCCTGGGTGTGCATGCGTTTAATGTGCATGTCCGAAATGTGATTGAAAAAATCACAGAGTAAGTAACTTCTGGGGTTTCATAATGGAATGAATGCGGGGACATATTTAATTCACCGACCAAATATTCCCTTAAGAATGCTAGCTTTCAGCTTCACCCAGTCTGAGGTACACATCCGGATGACCCGGCAGTAACAATCACAGAGGTGCCCCTTTTATGCCCTAGCCAAACTAATGGGAATGTAGGGCATAAGCATAGGAGCCAGGCAACCCATCTTGGCAAAAACTTAAGTCATATCGATGCATATAATGGCGAAGAAAAGGTACATATGGAAAAATGCATATGTGGTGAGCTTGATGCTCAAAGGATAATAGCAAGCTTTTGTACGAGAAGCCCCCAGGTATAATGAACGTACATCTGCAGAGATGTACGCATCAGGTAAGGACGGTCTAGCCGTACTGAAATCGTAAGGCTAAAGAGAAAAATAAAACAAAAAGATAAAATACAAAAAGAGATAAAAATAACGTTAATAACAGGAGGGAGGAGACAAACACAGAGTTCGGCGCTAGGCATAAAATCGTCATAGTCTGGCCGCATTCCAGGGGTTCGGCTCTAGGTGATTGTCTGATGCATCACACAGGCAGTACACTCTTCCGGTGAGAACTTCGTAAATGATGAAGGGACCCTCCCACTTGGGCTTGATTTTGTCCTTTTTCTTCTCCGGCAGGCGTAGAACGAGTTCACCAACGTTATAAGTCTTGGCCCGCACTTCTCTGCTTTGATACCTGCGAGCCTGCTGTTGATAAATATCGCAGGTTAACACTGCTTCTGTACCATACATGAAGAAAGGTGTATATCCAGTAGTGCGGTTGGGTGTGGTCCGCAGCCCCCAGAGTACGGAGTCAAGTTCCTCCACCCAGTGCTTGTCTGATTCTTTCAAAGACCGCACTAGTCTAGGTTTGATGCCGCTCATAATAAGACCATTAGCCTATTCGACTTGACCGTTTGTCTACGGGTGATAGACCGAGGCGTAACGAGTTTAATACCTAGATTAGCACACCAAGTTTTCACTTCATCGGCTGTGAAATTAGAGCCATTATCGGTTATTATGCTGTGTGGGACACCATAACGGTGTACCACGCCGGAAATGAAATCTATTACCGGCCCTGCTTCGGCTGTTTTGACTGGTTTGGCCTCTGTCCAATTAGTGAATTTATCAACCATGACCAGCAGATACTTTCTCTTATGGCTTCCTCCTTTAAGGGGTCCAACCATATCGAGTCCCCAGACTGCAAAAGGCCAAGTGATGGGGATTGTTCGTAAGGCAGTGGGGGGCATATGGCTTTGGTTGGAGAAGAGTTGTCATCCGACGCAACGTTGGACAAGGTCATGTGCATCTGCTCGGGCCGTCGGCCAATAAAACCCTGGACGGAAGGCCTTGCTAACAAGGGCCCGAGCTGCGGCATGGTGACCGCCGAGCCCGGCATGAATTTCGGCCAAGAGCTTCCGCCCCTCTTCCTCGGAGATACATCTTTGAAGAACTCCGGTAGCGCTTTTCTTATAGAGCTCTCTGTCATGAACCTTGTAGGCCTTTGAATGTCAGACAATGCAGTAGGCCTCATTCTGGTCCTCAGGAAGCTCCTTCCTGTTAAGGTAGGCCAGGAAGGGTTCGGTCCATGGGGCAATGACTGTCATGATGAGATGCGCCGACGGTGTTATTTCAGTGGCTGAGCCTCCGATGATGTCTGTGTTTTCGGAATCTGGGGTTACATTCGGATCCGGACTAGTGTTGCCGTTCTCCCCCTGCCACACCACAGATGGATTAAAAAGCCTTTCCAAAAGATATTAGGTGGGACGGGGTCGCGCTTAGCGCCGATGCGAGCAAGAACGTCCGCCGCTTGATTAGTTTCTCGAGCCACATGATGGAACTCAAGCCCCTCGAACCGGGCCGACATTTTTATGACTGCGTTATGATAAGCTGCCATCTTTGGATCTTTGGCGTTGAAGTCTCCATTTATTTGAGATATTGCGAGGTTTGAGTCCCCAGGCACTTCTAGGCGTTGTATGCCCATGGAGACAGTCATCCGGAGACCATGCAATAAGGCCTCGTATTCGGCTGCGTTATTGGAGTCTATGTATAGTATTTGGAGTACGTACTGAAAGACGTCTCCAGTAGGGGACGTTAAAACGACGCCCGCTCCTAGCCCTGCCAGCATTTTGGAGCCATCGAAATACATAACCCAATTGGAATATGTGTCGTACTCTTTAGGGAGTTCGTCCTCTGTCCATTCGGCGACGAAGTCAGAGTACTTGGGATTTAATAGCTCGACGTGGTTTGTATGTAATATCGAATGGAAGGAGCTCAATGGCCCATTCGGCAATCCAGCCCATGGCATCGCGGTTGTTTATAATGTCATTGAGTGGTACTTCGGAAGCCACCGTAATCGAACACTCCTGGAAGTAGTGACAGAGCTTTCGGGATGCCATGAAGACCGCGTATGCTATCTTTTGATAATGGGGGTACCGGGATTTGCATGGTGTAAGGACAGTGGTTACGTAGTATACTGGCTTCTGAAGTGGGAATTTGTGTCCGTCCTGTTCTCGTTCGACGACAAGCACGGCACTCACCACCTGATGTGTTGCCGATATGTATAACAACATCGGCTCGCCGATGTTTGGTGCGGCCAGGATTGGGTTGCTCGCAAGAATGGTTTTTATTTCCTCCACTCCAGTTGTTGCCGCATCGGTCCACTCGAAGTGATCGGTTCGCCATAGAAGACGATAGAGTGGCAGTGCCTTTTCTCCCAATTTGGAGATAAAGCGGCTTAGAGCTGCCACGCAACCCGCCAGCTTTTGGACTTGTTTAAGATCTGTTCGCGTAGCCCATTGTGACAGAGCTCGGATTTTGGCTGGATTTTCTTCAATTCCTCTGTTGGAAATGATGAAGCCCAGCAATTTTCCGGCGGGGATGCCGAAAACGCACTTTTCAAGATTGAGCTTGATGTCATGCGTGCGGAGGTTATCGAATGTGAGACGTAAATCGCCTATTAATGTTTCGACGCGCCTGGTTTTGATGACAATTTCATCCATGTAAGCTTCATCTGTCTTGCCGATCTGCTTCTCTAGGCATGTTTGAATCATGCATTGGTATGTGGCGCCGGCGTTCCTGAGCCCGAAGGGCATTGTATTGAAGCAGAATGGCCCATATGGGGTCATGAATACTATTGCAGCTTGATCGGACTCCTTCATTTTGATTTGATGGTATCTGGAATATGCATCCAGGAAACACAGTGAGTCGTGTCCTGCGGTGGCATCAATGATTTGATCAATGCAGGGGAGGGGGAAGGGATCCTTAGGGCAAGCCTTATTGAGGTCTTTAAAATCGACGGACAACCGCCAGGATTTGTCCTTCTTTGGCACCATCACCAGGTTTGCCAACCAGTCCGGATGTTCTATTTCTCCGATGAATCCAACCTCAATTAACTTGGCTAGCTCCTCCACCATATCTTGACGTTTGAGTTCGGAAAAGCGCCGCGGTGTTTGCTTGACCGGTTTATATCCTTTTAATATATTGAGGCTGTGTTCGACCAACTCGCGTGGGATTCCTGGCATATCAGAAGGGTGCCGGGCGAATATATCCCAATTTTCGTGCAGGAACTCTCGTAGGGCGGCGTCACCCGTTGGATCTAATTGTGCTCTGATGGATGCTGTCTTCTTGGGGTCCGTTGGATGGACTTGGAATTTGACTATTTCTTCTGCTGGTTTGAAGGAGGTGGATTTGGGTCATTTGTCTAGGACGACATCATCCCTGTCCACCGTAGAGTGCAGCACGGCTAATTCTTCGGCCGCGAGGGCTTCAGATAATGCCTCGAGGGCCAAGGATGCGGTTTTATTCTCGGCGCAGAGTGCTATGTCCGGATCACTAGCTAGAGTGATTATACCGTTGGGCCCAGGCATATAAAGCTTCATGTATCCGTAATGGGGTACCGCTTGGAAGCGCGTCAATGCATCTCGCCCTAAGGGGGCGTGATACCCGTTGTTGAAAGGGGCCACTTGGAAGGTTATTTCTTCGGGCTGACAATTCTCCGCGTGCCGAATACCACGTTGAGTGTTATTTTTCCCGCACACCGCGCCTCTCGACTAGGGATAATTCCTCGGAAGGTCATGCTGCTTTGCTCAATGCGGCTCCTGTCTATTTCCATTTTGTGGAGTGTATCTTCGTAGATGAGGTTTAGTCTGTTACCGCCGTCCATAAGGACCTTGGTAAGACGAAAGCCGTCCACAATTAGACTGAGGACCAAGGTGGCTGGTGCTCGGAGTGTCCTATTTTTTGGTTCATCGCCGGCATTAAAAGTTATAGCAATGTCGTTCCAAGGGTTTATTGCTTCTATTTGACAGACTTCGGTGAGTCCGCGTAGTGCTCTCTTGCGCCTATTGTTGGAGGCGAATGTCTCGAAGACCGTCAGTACTTTGGGGTCGTTGTCCTATGGGGGGTGTTGTTCTAGGTTATTCTTGGTGAGGATATCCTCGCCGCTCTTGGCCACTTGCCGGAGTATCCAACATGCTCTAAGGCTATGTGTTGGTATGTTATCCGGTGTTGTGTGTATTTTGCATGGTCCATCAAGCCATCCTTCCAGAACGGTTCTGCGCCCCATACAGGACTTGTATTTCTTTACTATTGAACCGAGCATGTTGCAAGGGTGCGCCCTTTTCGCCTGAATGAAGGGTTGAGTGGGGACCGATGATTCCCAACGAGCTGCTTGAGTTTTCCAGGTGCTTTCCATTGCACTGTACTTGTGTACGATGGTTGCCAAGTCAGCGAAGTGTAGGATGCGATGGTGGTTGATCGCGTTGAGGATTCCTTTGTCCCTGCAATTGTTGCGGAACACTAAGATCGCTTCCTCGTCGTGGCAATCTTTAATCTTGTTTTTGACAAGAAGGAATCTGGCCTAGAAGTGGTGGACTGTTTCCTGAGACTGTTGTTTTATGCTCATGAGAGCGCTTATGTTCTGGTGGGTGGGTGGATTTAAATCTGAACCCTGCCCCAATTTTGGATCCGGAGTCTGAAGGTCTTCCGAACTTAACAGATCGGGCTCTGGGATGTCCACTAATTTCTTTGGCCCGTCGTCCGATTCTATGTTCAGAGGGCAGGATGCTTCACCTCGCGGGTAGGTGTCCGGCTCTTCGAGACCGAAGATCCGGACATAGCCCGTCCTCAATATGGAGGAAGAGTTATCGACTCGCTCATCGACTACCACTATCTGGTGGGTGATCGACGGAGATTTGATTTCTCTCTGATCGGGTTTAAACCCAATCCGACCGTAGTATGTAGGGACCCCCAGCGCGGCGATGCGATCTAGGAGCTTGTTTAAAGACGAAAGCCCTACTGGATCCATTTGCTTGGAGTGTTCGGAGTTTATACGAAGGGGGTTTTCGATGACTCGTGAGGTCATCGTCGGCTTAATGACCGAACAGACGGTCATGGTAAAGCCGCCCTGCCGGAGGGTTTGGCCTAGAGCCAGCGTTCCTCCCGTGGCGATATTATCCTTGATAACAAGGCGAGACATCAATCTTGTTGTCGACGGCATAGTGGAACTCTTAATGAAAGCACCAATGTCGGTGTCAAAACTGGTGGATCTCGGGTAGGGGGTCCCGAACTGTGCGTCTAAGGTCAATGGTAACAGGAGACAAGAGACACAGTGTTTACCTAGGTTCGGGCCCTCTCTATGGAGGTAGTACCCTACATCCTTCTTGATTGATATTTATGAATATGAGTATTACAAGAGTCGATCTACCTCGAGATCGTAATGGCTAAACCCTAGAGGCCTAGCTCGTATGGCTATGATAATGAGTGTCCTATCCGGACTAAGTACTCCGGTTTATATAGACACCGGGAGGATCTAGGGTTACACAAGGTCGGTTACAAAGAAGGGAATCTACATATCCGGTCGCCAAGATTGCCTTCCACGCCAAGGAGAGTACCATCCGGAGACGGGTGAAGTCTTCGGTCTTCGTATCTCCACAGCCCATCAGTCCGGCCCATGGCTAACAGGTCGGACGCTCGAGGACCCCTTAGTACAGGACTTCCTCATACGTCCTACAGTCAACATGTGCTCTGATACCATCTCTATAGCGACCCGACCTCAAATGGCCAAGCCTCTGTTTATCCGTGCCATCCCTGGATCAGTATGCTGGCACACAGTACATCAATATATATATATATATATATATATATATATATATATATATATATATATATATATATATATATCAAAGTGCAATCACGTGTATAAATAATGTAAAACAAAGATATACCTTGTAAATCTCAGCGGAAACAAACAATTGGGTTTGGAGTCCTATCAATGCCATCGGCAAGTTGAGTGTTGTGACAGCCTGGGTTTTGCCCTTTCTTATTTGCTTGATTTTTCATTTGAATGTTTTTGAAACTTGGAGTTTCTAAATCTTTTCATATGGACTTAAACACTTGGGCATCCTTGGCTTTCACCCAAGTGCTTCACTTCCCTCCAAAATCATCATTTCACTTCTGACCCACCCAAAAATAATCTTCGGAATGAAAAATATTCATTTTCTTTCCAAAAACCCTAAGCCAGATCTGTTTGCTTCAAAGCAACCCCAATTTTTATGGCTCAGAAAAATCTGAGATAATTCACAAATATTCTGTGAACCCTAGTGCACCTTCTTGAGGAAAAATATTTCATCACTTTTTGGAATATTTTTGCTACAGAAAATCTTTTCTATTCCGGACAGAAATGGTAGTTTCTACAGCAACTACCATTTTACTTGCTCCATTTGACCTGAACTTTCTTGTGCATCTTTACCCTAGTAATTTATCACTAGCCTCCAAAGCACAGCTTCAAACTCCAAGCCATTTGACCACAGTAACATCACCAAGTTACTGACCAGAAACTTACTTGGTGTGTGAAAACTTCTCTACTGCACCCGAATCCAAACCAAATCGTGGTAACGCTCAAAACTACCACGAACAACATACCAGACATTGAGTTTTTGCTTAGATCGATCTGATGTCATAGTTCACGCGGTGACCGCGTTTGTCCAGGCGTGCTGGCATGCAGCCGACGCGCTCTGTGATGCGCCCGAGCCTCTGTTGCTTGCGTGCTCGCTTCACCGCCTGCCCAACCATGCCAACTCTCGCCACCATCATCATCTCAACGTTCTTAACTCCTCCCTGGCGCTCGCCGACGCTGGAGCTCGCCGCAGCGAGCACGGGCAAGGTCCGGCCAGCCCAACATTGCGAAGCGCACTGTGCTCGTCGCCATCCTCTTGATCCTGTGCTCGTCTCCGCCAGCCCACACTGGCCGCGTGACCTCCGTCACCTTCTCCCCCTCTCACTGACGCTGCTCGCCACCGGGTGCCGTGGACAAGTGTCCACCGGCGGAGCCCGGAGCACCCTCGCCGCTCGCCTATAAATAGAGCCCTCCCCAGCCTCCTCGAGCACCATCCAGCACTCACACACACCCCATGATCGAGTAGGAAGCCGGAGCCCGACCGGACAGGCCTCGGGCCGCCGTCCCCGAGCTTGAGCTCGCCGGCGATCCCCTTTGGTCGACGCAGTAGCTCCAGCCCCTCCCAGGCCTTGGCGACCCCTCCTGGGCCTCCGCCTCTCTTCGGTGAGGCCGTCTTGCCCGCTTGGAGCCCCTGGAGTGGCCTCTGCTCGCCGTCTTCCTCAAATCCGGCAAACTCCACGTTCTGCCTCTGCTTGCGAGGTTGATTCCGACGCCGTCCGACCTCCCCTAGCTACGTTACGGGTACGGGCAGGTGCGCTTCAACCCCCTCTTGCCATCCCTCCCTCTCGTTTGGGCCAAGGATCCCTCGTCACCGGCGAGAGCTCCGACGAAGCCGCGGCCCCCTGTGTTTCCTTCTCCCTCTTCCCCCACCTGACTAGCGGGTCCCGCTAGTCAGCCACTCAGTACGCGCGCGAAGCGGTACAACTGGTGGCGCCCCTGGGCTTTACGCCTTCGACGTCACCCCCCCCAGTCGATTTCTTTTATTCAAATTCATTTGAATTTACAAAACACTTCAGACAGTTATAACTTTTCAACCATAAGTCCAAATGAATTGATTATTTTTGCATTGTGTTCTTTGATAAGAAATCTAGTAGGTCACCAAAGATGAGATTTTTCTGAGCTGTCTAGAATTTCTGGTGATTTTCAGAAGTGTTCTTGATATTTTCTTTTTGTGTTTAAGACAATTTTCAGAAGGTGAAGCTTCTCTTGAGGATCACCTGGAGGCTTGTGAATCTCATCTGCACTAAGGCAAGCCACAGCAACATTTTCATGGTGTCACTTCAATATTTGTGATTTTCTTACTTGAATGAAATGATTAATCCATGCATTTAAATGATTATGGAGTTATTTATATTCTGTTAAACATTGGTTAGTTGTTATGCTTGATCTACAAAATGGGTGAAACTAGTTTAGTGCATAAAGCAAGATAAGATTTATTTGAGGTGATGTTAGAAATAATTTTGTTACGCATGTTAGCAATTATTTAAAGCTATGTTTTTGCCCTCTTAGATTGATAAAAAATTGTTAGAAAATGTCATGTTAAATACTTGTTTAATCATATTACTTGTCTTACAGAATGTTTGAACCCAACTTAGTGATAAAGAAAGTAAGAGTTGCTGATAGTGAAATCTTTTTGACAAGCATAAGAGAAATTTATCAGAGTTACTTTCTTTCTTAAGAAATCAATAAAACTTGTTGCAAAATATTTTGGTTAAGTTGTGAGTTATTTGAGCAAGTAGAGTAATTTGAGTTGTTGACGTTATGCTTGGTGTGTATAAGGATGACATCGGTCATTTTTATCACTATATGATGCATGTGTTGTTTTGCATTTCATGGCATGCTATGACACCGGTCATTTTTAGTTCAAGGTTAAACCTGAATATAACTCAACTTGAATATACCGTTGACTGGGTCATGGTGCCGCTGAATCGAGTTTCTTTCCAGTGCAACCACATTTGCCTTTGTGGGAAGGCCTTGATTCGGTCCATTGACACGGCCTCTGGTTGGTGCCTCCATCTAGGGAAGGTTATGCCATGCTTGCCCTGGCCCGGTAAGCAGACATAGTCTTGTGTGCTCATTGATGAGATTATGGTACCGAGTCCCTGAGTGGGAGTGTCCCCGAGTGGGAGTATTTTGACCACGAGGGTGGTCCGGGGTGTCTTTGGTAGACACGGGGCCACCCATGACCAGCCCGCTGGGAATTTGGGTCGGAGTGGCCGGGAGAGTGCTGTGGCAATGGAGGGGTTTTGAGGGAATGTCGTTGGTCCACACGAATGGGAGTGCGAGGCCATGGGTTCCGTGGTGTGGGTACGGTGTGCTACCTCTGCATAGTGTGTAATCTATCGATAGCCGAGTCCACGGTTACGGACACCTCGTAGTAAGTCCCACCATGAGTCAATGTTTAATAGAAATTGCACACTAAGCTATGAACTTTGCATTATTGATGGATGGCAGAAAGGCCATCGAGGAATTTGGGACCAAATGATGGTCGTGGTTGTGATCACCGTGAGGATCACGAGTTGTTCTTGAGAAAAACCACTTTGGTGGTGTGTTTGTAATTTAACCACTTTGTTGGTGTGTTTGCGATCTAGAGATGATCACCGTTGGTAAGCTGTCCCGAGGGACATTCGAGCATGATCACAGCATGTTGACATATAGTGTTGCATTTTTAATAATTGGTTAAATATCATGATATTGTTTGTCATTATGATTATGCCTGTTGTGAGCTTGCAAGTACATTCAATGTATTGACCTGGCGTGTCATGCCAGATTTCAGGAAAGTATCATTGGAGAGGAGCGCTGTTCGAGTCTAGATCGTGTCCACATCGGTGTCCCTGTGATATGGAGCTTCTGCCACGACGTTATTCCGCTGCCATGTAGTTGTATGGATCGAGGTCCCTTTTTGTTCACTAAATAATGTACATATTGTTCAGCCGCACCGAGTGTGCCGCTTGGCCTCGACAGCTGTTGTAATGTAACTCTGTTCCGCTAGCATCAATAAAGCGGTTGTTATTCTGTACCAAGATGTTGTGTGTTGCTAGAAGACATGGTAAACCGGTCGCTCTGAGACGGGGTGCCACAACGCTTGCTATCATAGTGTAACGCCCCGAGACCGATGTGCCAGGTGTCGTCCAGTTATTGCTGTTGTTGCCTTGTCATTGCTTGCGTGTCATGCATTGCATATCATGTCATCATGTGCATTTCATTTGCATATGTGTTTGTCCCATGCATCCGAGCTTTTTCCCCGTTGTCCGTTTTGCATTCCGGCGTTCCGTTCTCCTCCAGTGGTCATTTCTACCTTTCTTTCTTGTGTGGGGGTTAAACATTTCCGGATTGGACCGAGACTTGCCAAGCGGTCTTGGTTTACTACCGGTAGACCGCCTGTCAAGTTTCGTACCATTTGGACTTCGTTTGATACTCCAACGGTTAACCGAGGGACCGAGAAGGCCTCGTGTGTGTTGCAGCCCAACACCCTTCCATTTTGGCCCAAAACCCACCTAACTCTGCTCCATCATCTAGAGCGTTCGATCACGATCGCGTGGCCGAAAACCGCACCTCATTTGGACTCTCCTAGCTCCCTCTACCTATAAAAGAGCACTCCTCCCTGAAATTTCGGATCAATTCGCGGATGAAACCCTAGATCCAACTCCCTCCGCGCCGCCGGACGTTTCTTCCTGCACCGGACATGTCCACCGCCGCCGCCACCTCACTCCGACGAATCGGAGCTCGCCACATGACCCTGCCGCCGCCGCTATCCAATCCGGAGCCGCCACCTCGCCCTCTCTCTCTCCTCCCGCACGGCCGGGCCCGAGGAGCCCGTGGCCGGCCCGCCCGAGCCGCCCCCGGGCCAGATCCGCACCGCCGCTGCCCGAGTCTTCCTCCGCCGCCGCCTCCTCGCTTCTGCCGCACCGGAGCCTCGCCGCCGACGAGCACCTCGACCCAGGCCGGAGTTCCCCGCCGCCACCTCGTTCCTCGCCAGATCCCGCATCCCTAGCGCCGTCATCTCGTCGTGGCCAGATCCGGCCCCGGGGAGCCGAGCCCCGCCGGATCCGGTGCTCCTTTGCCTCCCTGCCTCGCCGGAGGTCTTCCAACTGCCCCGCCGGAGCTCCTTCACGCCGCCGCCGACGGACGGGATCGGGAGAGCCCCAATCTGCTTCGCCGTTGACTCCGCCCGAGCCCGCTGCCTCGTTTGCGCGGCCCAGCTTCCCCGGCCCAGTGCAGCGTCGTGTCAGGCCCAGCCAGCGCCCCCGCCTCGGCCTGCCTCCTCCTCCAACCTGGGCCGAAGCCCACTGGGTGAGGCCTCCCCAGCGCCTCTATTTTTTTTCCTTCCTACTGTTGGGCCAGTTCCTGATTCGGCCCGCATGTGTTTTTTTTCAGCGCCTGGGATTTTCCCATTTATCCAGAGATTGCCAGTTTTGCAGATTAGTCCCCCTAGTTCATGCATTTAATAACTCGCTAACCGTGCATCGGATTAAAATATTTTATATAGGAAACTTGCTCAGAATTTTGTGTAGATTAATAATATCCAACTTTCATCTATGTTTGAAATGTTAAAAATGTTGTTTGCATTAATTTGCTCCTATGCCATGTTAAAATGATTTAATTCATAACTAAATAACCGTAGCTCCGTTTTTAACAAACTTTATATGTAAATGGGGTAGAATTTTGCCTAGTTTAACATGGTGACCTTACTTTGCATGTTTAACAACTTTAAAATTGTGTTTAGGGCAGAACAGTACCAAACCTAATTTTTGCATATGAGGAGTTTCCGGAATTGTTGTTCGTTGCTTCCGGCCTCATTTAAACTTGTCTACATAGGTAGTTTTGTTGTGCTTCACCTCTTGCCATGTTAATCAACATTTAATATTGTTGGGTACATAAACGAGAGAGAACTAAATAATTGATGTGGTGTTCTGTCAATATGCATCCCGATGCATATTGAGCTCCACTTAATTTGTAGTTTTGGTTGTTGCACTTTGCCATGCCATGCTACATTAAACCGGACATGCATCATACTTGCTTGCGCATCATGCCATGATTATGTGGTGGTTGTTTACTAGGTTGTTTGCTCTTTTCTGATGTTGCTTCTTCGGGTGGTTCCGATAACGTCGCGTTTGTGAGGAACCGTTCGACTACGTCCGTTTGTCTTCTTCATGGACTCGTTCTTCTTCCTTGCGAGATTTCAGGCAAGATGATCATACCCTTGAAATCACTACTATCTTTGCTTGCTTAGTTGCTCGCTCTTTTGCTATGCCTATGCTACGATACCTACCACTTGCTTATCATGCCTCCCATATTGTTGAACCAAGCCTCTAACCCACCATGTCCTAGCAAACCGTTGATTGGCTATGTTACCGCTTTGCTCAGCCCCTCTTATAGCGTTGTTAGTTGCAGGTGAAGATTGAAGTTTGTTCCTTGTTGGAACATGGAGATGTTGTTCCTTGTTGGAACATGTTTACTTGTTGGGATATCACTATATATCTTATTTAATTAATGCATCTATATACTTGGTAAAGGGTGGAAGGCTCGGCCTTATGCCTGGTGTTTTGTTCCACTCTTGCCGCCCTAGTTTCCGTCATATCGGTGTTATGTTCCCGGATTTTGCGTTCCTTACGCGGTTGGGCTATTATGGGAACCCCTTGACAGTTCGCCTTAAGTAAAGCTCTTCCAGCAATGCCCAACATTGGTTTTACCATTCGCCACCTAGCCTCTTTTTCCCTTGGGTTTCGCGGACTCAAGGGTCATCATTATTTTAACCCCCCCGGGCTAGTGCTCCTCTGAGTGTTGGTCCAACTGTCAGCTACCGGTGACCACCAGGGGCAACTCTGGGCTGGCCTACCCGTACCTAGGACAATCTGAGTGTGCCCTGAGAAAGAGATATGTGCAGCTCCTATCAGGATTTGTCGGCACATTCGGGCGGTGTTGCTGGTTTAGTTTTACCCTGTCGAAATGTCTTGTTGTACCGGGATACCGAGTCTGATCGGAACGTCTCGGGAGGAGGTCTATTCCTTCGTTGACCATGAGAGCTTGTGATGGGCTAAGTTGGGACACCCCTGCAGGGATTTGAACTTTCGAAATCCGTGCCCGCGGTTATGGGCAGATGGGAATTTGTTAATGTCCGGTTGTAGAAAACCTGAAGTTCGACCTTAATTAAAATGAATCAACAGCGTGTGTAACCATGATGGTCTCTTTCCGGCGGAGTCCGGGAAGTGAACACGGTTGTTGGAGTTATGCTTGACGTAGGTTGCTATAGGATCACTTCTTGATCATACTTTTATCGACCGTGCTTTGCCTTCTCTTCTCGCTCTCATTTGCGTAGGTTAGCCACCATATATGCTAGTCGCTTGCTGCAGCTCCACCTCATACCTTTTACTTTACCCATGAGCTTAAATAGTCTTGATCGCGAGGGTGCGAGATTGCTGAGTCCCCGTGGCTCACAGATACTTCCAAAACCAATTTGCAGGTGCCGATGAGAACGTGCAGATGACGCAACCAAGCTCAGGAGGAGCTCGATGAAGATCTTGTCCTTTGTGTTGTTTCGTTCTAGTTGATCAGTAGTGGAGCCCAGTTGGGGTCGATCGGGGACCTTTGTCGCATTTGGGGTTCTTCTTTTATTTTGGTTCCGTAGTCGGACCTTGATTGTATCTGGTTGATGTAATCCTTTATTCCTGTATTTGTGTGAAGTGGCGATTGTAAGCCAACTATGTATCTCTTTTCCCTTAATGTATTACATGGGTTGTTTGCGAAGATTACCTCACTTGCGACATTGCTTTCAATGCGGTTATGCTTCTAAGTCGTGCTTCGACACGTGGGAGATATAACCGCATCGAGGGCATTACAAGTTGGTAATCAGAGCCTTCCCTGACCTTAGGAGCCCATTGCTTGATCGTTTTTAGCGGCCGAGTTGTGTCTAGAAAAATGTTTTGAGTCTTTAGGAATTATATATCGGAGAGTTTGGGAATTCTTTTTACTTCCTAGTCTCCTCATCGCTCTGGTAAGGCATCCTGACATAAAGTTTTGACTCTTCTCTTCTCAAATTTCACTAAAAAAATTTAGGATCACGCGGGTATCTTGGAATCGTTTCGATGGTTTTATGATGAGAACATTGTCTTGGTGCCTCCTGTCAGGGGTTTAGTGGAAGTGTTCCGGGGAGTTGAGCTCTGAGGTGTTGTCGTCATAATTTTATTGTTGCAGTTCTGGAATACCTGAGTTTAGTACGCCGACATCGAAAATCTCTTTTATGCAGTTCGTTGGTGAGATAACCTCGACACCACCCAGTACTGGGGCGGGAGTTCGGGAGTATCGCCATAACTTGTATAACGGATGCTTTTCGAAGGTTGAGGTAGACGATTTCCGAAGGTTTCTTGGTTGTGTGTTGAAGGATGGATACGGCTGGATGTAGGATTTGCTAGTTTTGGGTGAGATATTATGCTTCCCCTGTATCCCCAACACCTGATTGCATAACCAGAAAGGTTCGGAAGTTTATAAGTGGGAATTCAAGTAGCTCTTAGGATATCTTTCCGACAGATGTATGATATGAAATTGGGGTTCGACGTCTAGTGGTCCGCCTATTCACGGTCGGTTTTATAGTGGTCTCGTTGTGTCTTAAAGAGTCCTTGGCTATGCCGACTCGGGGACGCTTCGTATGTCATGTGCACTGCCTTGTACATGATGGTGCTGTACGATCGAGCCCGTGTAGGCCCCACCACGAAAACTTCGGACGAAATCTCTATCATATGTTTGTTCCGACTTATTCTGCAAGCCAATCCCTCTGTTTTTTGTTTTGAGTTGTGGTATTCAAGTTGCTTCGAAGTCAAATGTTGATTCCATACCTTCCCCAAATGGTGTTCTCATATTTCTATGTGAATACTAATCCTTCTCGATCATCGAGTTTCTCTTTTCAATTTCTTTTCAACCGGTGTGTCTCTCCTCAAGTGGATCCGATCATTTCAACATCTGCAAGATCAAGTATCAGCTCTCTCAACGGCGTTCGTTTCATCCACCTCCAAGTTGTCTTCCTTTTTCCCACCCTCCCTCCCTTTTTGTTTCTTCGAGGACCTAGATTTCTTCATCGGGTATCCATTTAATTCATGTGAAGTCACTCCATTCTTTTTCGTCAATGTTCTTACTCGGTGATTCTCATGAAGATCCTAACGGAGCCTCAAGTTCATCATTCTTCATTCTTTTTCTTCTCCGGTGGAACCAATTCAAGCATTATTGATCATATCTTTCTCCTCGTTTCAAATACCTTCTCATGCCGGTGCACCTCATATTCATTCACTTCTCGCTATTCAATTGTTCCGGAGTGCTCAAGATATCTCGAAGATTCGTGTTTCCACTCTGCATTCGTTCAAGCTCTTTTGAGATTGGTATCTCATTCAAGTCATTTAATCTTACTGGTGCAACCTCTCTTCTTAATCATTTCAACGGTGTTTCTCTTGAGTGGGCCCTAACCCACAGGTCTTTTCCCAGGATCTTACCTGACTCTTCTTATTTTCCCGGAGGTATTCTCAAATTCTTTTCGAAGTTTGACGTAAGAATGATTTATCATCAGTCAAATGTCTTCTCAAGATCTGCCAAAATCTTTTCTTCGTTGGCTCAACTTTTCCATTCTTCATTCCGGAGTGTCTCAATAATTCTTGGTGATGTTTCTCGTCGTCTTTCTCATCATTTGACGACCAAAGAAGAGTTTTTCCTCCAAATCTTGCTCCATTCTCTTCAAGATTCGTGATTCTAGCTTGTTGCCATCCTCTCATAATTATTTTCGATTGTGAGAATCCTTTTCACCAATCAGGAGATATTCAGGAGTCTTTTCAGTTTTGTTATCCGGAGTTCACCAATTCAGGGTTATTCATTCTCAGTTTTCAGCTCTCGTTCTCTAAATCTTACCGGTGCATCGATCATATATCCTCTAATCAGTGCATGATCTCTTTGTTCTCTCATATATAAATTCTCTCAAGCATCTTCATTCATTTGCTAATTCTTCCCGTTGTTTTCTTTATATTCTCTTCGTTCATTTTTAATTCTTACGGTGGCTATTCAGGATTTTTCTTCCTTGTTATAACATCAATTTATTCGTTGTTTTTAATCCTTCCGGTGGTTCGTTGAAGAATTTCTCAAGTTGACGCTATATCTATCTTAATCCTTTTCAAAGAGAATAAGTAGTTTGCCAAATCCGTTTGCTCGACATGAATTTAAATTGGTGATGGGTAAGCATAATGTAAGTCTTATTCTTATTTCATCGAGTAAATTCAATTCCTTATTCCGGAGTGGTTCATCATATCATATTCTCAGTTCGAGATGCTTTATCTTTTCTTCCCGAAGTTCCAAGCTCTAATTATCACGGAGGTCCATCTGAATCATTATAAGGTTTCACCTTGTGTTTTCAACTTCTCTCTCTTTTCGTTATCTTTTGTTTATCGGAGTCCTTCATGAAGGTTCTACATGATGGTTCATCAAGGATTTAATTTCTTCTCGAAGTGTTCATCAATATTCTGTTCAGGGGAACTCAAGCTTTCATCATCTTCCTATCCGGAGTGCAATTCTTCCTTCCGTATTATTGGAGGTGGTATTATGTCATTCTTAATAATTTGAGTTCATGTTTCATAACTCACATGTTGTTATGAATGAGGTATTTTAAATCCATCAATCTCGTCATTGGAATTATCTTGGGTTATATTTCACCTAAAGCCTTCCCTATGGCTTGTTGCTATCTATGTTGTTTATAAATGAACCAAGTTATTCATCTATCCTCCTGGTGAATTAAGCTTCTCATCTCCTTGTTGTTATCAATCTAATATATTGGTTCTGTTAGTGGCAGAATTTCACCTAATAGTTTTGAGATGTTCTCCATAAGCCCACTACAATCCTTGTTCTTTTCGTTGTTGGTTTTCCAACAACTCCGTTCGACCCTTCTCCTAAAGATGCCTTCTCAAGCTCTTTTGGCAGGCATTTTTCTCCTCATTTCTCCTATTTCAATTATCTATCTTCTATTCTTTTGTTCCGGAGCCATTGTCATGTTGCTTTCTTCAACCGTCATCTCGCTTCATCAAGATCATGTTTCTTTTCATGCCTACTCATTTAACCGGAGTGTTGTGCCATTTTGCTCAAGTTCTTTTCGTCTTATCAAGTTGTCATCTCTTTTCAACCGAAGTGCTACCCGAACCGGTACTTTCTTATTCATCTTGCTTAACGGAGTGTTTTCAACTTTGTTCATCTCCGTTGTTTTCTTTTCTCGTATTTTCCTAACCTCCTCAAGGTTCTTTGGTTTCACTCGTTTGTCAAAGAAGCAACTTAGTTTTACCTCTTCTCTTATCTCTTCCGTTGTCCCTCTGGTGCCATTCTAGATCTCGGGACGAGATCCTCTCGTAGTGGTGGAGTGTTGTAACGCCCCGAGACCGATGTGCCAGGTGTCATCCAGTTATTCGCTGTTGTTGCCTTGTCATTGCTTGCGTGTCATGCATTGCATATCATGTCATCATGTGCATTTCATTTGCATATGTGTCCGTCTCATGCATCCGAGCTTTTTCCCGGTTGCCGTTTTGCATTCCGGCATTCCGTTCTCCTCCGGTGGTCATTTCTACCTTTCTTTCTTGTGTGGGGGTTAAACATTTCCGGATTGGACCCAGACTTGCCAAGCGACCTTGGTTTACTACCGGTAGACTGCCTGTCAAGTTTCGTACCATTTGGACTTCGTTTGATACTCCAACGGTTAACCGAGGGACCGAGAAGGCCTCGTGTATGTTGCAGCCCAACACCCTTCCATTTTGGCCCAAAACCCACCTAACTCTGCTCCATCATCTAGAGCGTTCGATCACGATCGCGTGGCCGAAAACCGCACCTCATTTGGACTCTCCTAGCTCCCTCTACCTATAAAAGAGCACTCCTCCCGGAAATTTCGGATCAATTCGCGGATGAAACCCTAGATCCAACTCCCTCCGCGCCACCGGACGTTTCTTCCTGCGCCGGACATGTCCACCGCTGCCGCCACCTCACTCCGACGAATCGGAGCTCGCCACATCACCCTGCCGCCGCCGCTATCCGATCCGGAGCCGCCACCTCGCCCTCTCTCTCTCCTCCCGCGCGGCCGGGCCCGAGGAGCCCGTGGCCGGCCCGCCCGAGCCACCCCCGGGCCAGATCCGCACCGCCGCCGCCCGAGTCTTCCTCCGCCGCCGCCTCCTCGCTTCTGCCGCACCGGAGCCTCGCCGCCGACGAGCACCTCGACCCCAGGCCGGAGTTCCCCGCCGCCACCTCGTTCCTCGCCGGATCCCGCATCCCTAGCGCCGTCGTCTTGTCATGGCCAGATCCGGCCCCGGCGAGCCGAGCCCCGCCGGATCCGGTGCTCCTTTGCCTCCCTGCCTCGCCGGAGGTCTTCCAACTGCCTCGCCGGAGCTCCTTCACGCCGCCGCCGCCGGACGGGATCGGGAGAACCCCGATCCGCTTCGCCATTGACTCCGCCCGAGCCCGCTGCCTCGTTTGCGCGGCCCAGCTTCCCCGGCCCAGCGCAGCGTCGCGTCAGGCCCAGCTAGCGCCCCCGCCTCGGCCTGCCTCCTCCTCCAACCTGGGCCGAAGCCCACTGGGTGAGGCCTCCCCAGCACCTCTGTTTTTTTTCCTTCCTACTGTTGGGCCAGTTCCTGATTCGGCCCGCATGTGTTTTTTTTCAGCGCCTGGGATTTTCCCATTTATCCAGAGATTGCCAGTTTTGCAGATTAGTCCCCCTAGTTCATGCGTTTAATAACTCACTAACCATGCATCGGATTAAAATATTTTATATATGAAACTTGCTCAGAATTTTGTGTAGATTAATAATATCCAACTTTCATCTATGTTTGAAATGTTAAAAATGTTGTTTGCATTAATTTGCTCCTATGCCATGTTAAAATGATTTAATTCATAACTAAATAACCGTAGCTCCGTTTTTAACAAACTTTATATGTAAATGGGGTAGAATTTTGCCTAGTTTAACATGGTGACCTTACTTTGCATGTTTAACAACTTTAAAATTGTGTTTAGGGCAGAACAGTACCAAACCTAATTTTTGCATATGAGGAGTTTCCGGAATTGTTGTTCGTTGCTTCCGGCCTCATTTAAACTTGTCTATATAGGTAGTTTTGTTGTGCTTCACCTCTTGCCATGTTAATCAACATTTAATATTGTTGGGTACATAAATGAGAGAGAACTAAATAATTGATGTGGTGTTTTGTCAATATGCATCCCGATGCATATTGAGCTCCACTTAATTTGTAGTTTTGGTTGTTGCACTTTTCCATGCCATGCTTCATTAAACCGGACATGCATCATACTTGTTTGCGCATCATGCCATGATTATGTGGTGGTTGTTTACTAGGTTGTTTGCTCTTTTCCGGTGTTGCTTCTTCGGGTGGTTCCGATAACGTCGCGTTTGTGAGGAACCGTTCGACTACGTCCGTTTGTCTTCTTCATGGACTCGTTCTTCTTCCTTGCGAGATTTCAGGCAAGATGATCATACCCTTGAAATCACTACTATCTTTGCTTGCTTAGTTGCTCGCTCTTTTGCTATGCCTATGCTGCGATACCTACCACTTGCTTATCATGCCTCCCATATTGTTGAACCAAGCCTCTAACCCACCATGTCCTAGCAAACCGTTGATTGGCTATGTTACCGCTTTGCTCAGCCCCTCTTATAGCGTTGTTAGTTGTAGGCGAAGATTGAAGTTTGTTCCTTGTTGGAACATGGAGATGTTGTTCCTTGTTGGAACATGTTTACTTGTTGGGATATCACTATATATCTTATTTAATTAATGCATCTATATACTTGGTAAAGGGTGGAAGGCTCGGCCTTATGCCTGGTGTTTTGTTCCACTCTTGCCGCCCTAGTTTTTGTCATATCGGTGTTATGTTCCCGGATTTTGCGTTCCTTACGCGGTTGGGCTATTATGGGAACCCCTTGACAGTTCACCTTAAGTAAAGCTCTTCCAGCAATGCCCAACATTGGTTTTACCATTCGCCACCTAGCCTCTTTTTCCCTTGGGTTTCGCGGACTCAAGGGTCATCATTATTTTAACCCCCCCGGGCTAGTGCTCCTCTGAGTGTTGGTCCAACTGTCAGCTACCGGTGACCACCAGGGGCAACTCTGGGCTGGCCTACCCGTACCTAGGACAATCTGAGTGTGCCCTGAGAAAGAGATATGTGCAGCTCCTATCAGGATTTGTCGGCACATTCGGGCGGTGTTGCTGGTTTAGTTTTACCCTGTCGAAATGTCTTGTTGTATCGGGATACCGAGTCTGATCGGAACGTCTCGGGAGGAGGTCTATTCCTTCGTTGACCGTGAGAGCTTGTGATGGGCTAAGTTGGGACACCCCTGCAGGGATTTGAACTTTCGAAAGCCGTGCCCGCGGTTATGGGTAGATGGGAATTTGTTAACGTCCGGTTGTAGAAAACCTGAAGTTCGACCTTAATTAAAATGAATCAACAGCGTGTGTAACCGTGATGGTCTCTTTCCGGCGGAGTCCGGGAAGTGAACACGGTTGTTGGAGTTATGCTTGACGTAGGTTGCTATAGGATCACTTCTTGATCATACTTTTATCGACCGTGCTTTGCCTTCTCTTCTCTCTCTCATTTGCGTAGGTTAGCCACCATATATGCTAGTCGCTTGCTGCAGCTCCACCTCATACCTTTTACTTTACCCATGAGCTTAAATAGTCTTGATCGTGAGGGTGCGAGATTGCTGAGTCCCCGTGGCTCACAGATACTTCCAAAACCAGTTTGCAGGTGCCGATGAGAACATGCAGATGACGCAACCAAGCTCAGGAGGAGCTCGATGAAGATCTTGTCCTTTGTGTTGTTTCGTTCTAGTTGATCAGTAGTGGAGCCCAGTTGGGGTCGATCGGGGACCTTTGTCGCATTTGGGGTTCTTCTTTTATTTTGGTTCCATAGTCGGACCTTGATTGTATCTGGTTGATGTAATGCTTTATTCCTGTATTCGTGTGAAGTGGCGATTGTAAGCCAACTATGTATCTCTTTTCCCTTAATGTATTACATGGGTTGTTTGCGAAGATTACCTCACTTGCGACATTGCTTTCAATGCGGTTATGCCTCTAAGTCGTGCTTCAACACGTGGGAGATATAACTGTATCGAGGGCGTTACACATAGCCACGCTGACAGTAGGCCACGCTAGACTACGACGCGCTAGATACGAGTTTTAGTTGAGTACCGGTAGTAATTTGTGCTGATTGTTGAGTTGCATGCATTCGGTTTATATATTTATGCTAACCTGCTAATGGTTGTGGGTGTAGATGGCTCCGGTGTCGTATCCGTGCCAGTTGCAGCTGATGCCGTACACGTCACCGCACCTCCTTCGCAATGTGTGGCGTCAACTGTACCCTCTCAGAGACGACCCAGTCTATCGTGTGTACCGGGAGCATCTAGCTGATTAAGTATATGAGTATCACGCAGTGGTCACTCTGCGCACTAATTCCGATTCCAGCTCTTACACTCGCACTTCTCGGAGCGATTATGCGTACACCGCTTCTGAGGTTGTCCAGTTTGTTGCATTTGAGGTCCTTGTCGAACTTTGCTACAACAAGGTCCGAATGCAGAACCACCCAGGTTTCTACTACTACCCATCTCTGCATGACAGCGGTCGTTTCCGTATCCCTCTCATTGATCCGGAGTCTGATAGTGTTGCTAGCCACCTTGCTCGTTATATCACTGCTAGCTATCTCATGATCCACGAGCTGGCTCAAGAGCTGACTCGTACTCGTACTGCTTTAGCCACTACTTTGGCCACTTCTAGATCTGCCACTACTCTGTCTTCACTTGTATTTACGCCTTATGTCCCAGTCAGTTCTAGCTCCCCTATTTCGCCGGTTACTCCCCCGAGTAGCACGGGCGTCTCGGCCGCGAACCCTCTCAGTACTCCTGCCGAGTGGGTCTTACTTCTCGCTACTCATGTAGCCCCGATGCTTCATCGTACCCCTGCCCCTGAGGGAGAGCCCTCGAGGCAGCGCCGTCGTGTTACCTTTAACCCGGAGGTTTCCTTTAACCATGTCAGTTCGGGATCCAAGACCACTTCAGGGGAGGACGCCGCAACACCAGCAGAGCAGTAGTGTCTTTGAGTATTCGCAGTTGTCTGAATGATGTATGGATGTAGTCGTACGAGTCATGATGTTTCATTGCTTGTATGAGAGTAGTGAACCAGTCATGTTGTTTACTTTTCATGTATGAGTCTATGTATAATTATGTTGGGACTTTATTCGCCGCATTTTTCGCTCTTCTACTTTCTTCTGGGATTTGTCGCTGGCTTTTCGCCAATTTATTTTTGGGTGTTTCTCATCTCGATTGTGTTGTATTGGGAAAAATTCACAATAGGATGACGCGGGGAGGCAGCAGTAGCAACGTTCGTGAGGGAACTCCTGTTCGTCGTTCCGCACGACAGGCAGGACATTCTCCCGAGCCGTACGTTTAGCCACCACCTCCACCGCCTGATCCTCCCTCCACCGAGCAAATTCTGCGTATGTTTGAAGAAAAAAGGAACAATGACCTGATTGAAACATTGAGAAGTGTTCAAGCTATGGTTGGACAGAATGGAAATCAGAATGGTCATCACTCAAAGCTGTCAGACTTTCAGAGGACCAATCCACCCAGTTCCAGTCATATTGTTGACCCAATGGATGTAGACGATTGGTTACGCACAATGGAGAAAAAGCTTGAGATTGTACGTACTGAAGGAAATGATAAAGTTCCATTTGTAACTCATTACCTTGAAGGCGCAGTTGCCATATGGTGGGAAAATACAAAGTCCATGTGACCGATTGATGAGCAAATCACCTAGGAGAAATTTAAGGATAAGTTCCGAAAATATCATATCCCTACTGGAGTTATGAAGGCCAAGCAGCGTGAATTTCTCGTGCTCGTCCAAGGAAATCAGTCTGTGGCTGAATATCTGCAAAAATTCAATCATTTGGCCCATTACTCTCTGTATGACGTGGGCACCGAAGAAGTGAAGATTGACAGATTTCTTGAAGGTTTAAATCCGCAACTTCGGTGTGCTCTTAGTATGTTTGATTTCACGGATTTCCAAACTCTGGTGGACAAGGTGTTCATTGCTGAACGGGAGCACAAGCTTATCTCTGATAATAGGCCTGCTAACGACAACAAGCGCAAGTTTGAGCCAAAGAAGGATGGGCCACCTGTGCAAAAGGCTCGTACCTGGTAGCAAACACGGGTTGAATACAGGCCAAATTGGCAGCAGAATGTTAACAAGACCACCACTTAAGTCAAGAATATTGTGACCAATCCAATGCATGAGGAGCGTCAGCGCAATAATTCTTGTTTCATTTGCGGGCATCATGGACATTATGCCAAGCATTGCCCCAAGAACAACAAGACGAATGCCCTAAGCCGGCCGCAAGTCAATTTTATGGAGTCACAGCCAAAGCAGCAAAACTTCACCGGGCACGTGCATCATATCTCCGCCGATGAAGCCCAAGAAAGCCAGAAGTCGTCATTGGTATGTTTTATGTTAATGACATACCTGCCATAATTTTATTTGACTCTGGGGATTCCCATTCTTTTATTTCTCGGAGTTTTTCTGCCCAAAACAATTTTCCTTACACCATTTTGGGTAAAAATATGCTGGTACAAACCCCGGGATCCATAATTAAGAGCAATATGGTCTGCCGTGATCTGGAGATCAATATCAACGGGGTCCGCTTTCCAACATCTCTGATAATCCTTGAATCTGAAAGGTAGGATATTATATTGGGCATGAATTGGTTGGCCAAATATCAAGTTTGCATAAACTGCGCAACCCGAGAAGTCAATCTGACCAGTCTGGATGGGCAGCTCACCAAATTCTATGCTCGCAAGAATATACCCAAGGCAGAATTAGTGTGCACTGCTGTGGTTGAATTGGAATTTATTCATGTGGTCAGTGAGTACCCTGATGTGTTTCCAGAAGAACTGCCAGGCATGCCACCAGATTGGGAACTGGAGTTTGCCATAGATCTTGTGCCCGGAACCGCACCATTATACAAGAAGTATTACCGGATGCCCTCATCAGAATTAGTGGAGCTAAAGAAATAGCTTGACGAATTACTCCAGAAAGGTTATATTCGTCCCAGCTCCTCACCGTGGGGATCACCTGCAATTTTCATGGGCAAAAAGGATGTTAGTCTCCGTATGTGCATAGATTACCGCCAGCTGAATGAGGTCACCATCAAAAATAAATACCCGCTGCCAAGGATTGATGATCTATTTGATCAGCTAAGTGGGGCCAAGGTATTCTCTAAAATCGATTTATGGACCGTATCTCATTAGCTCAAGATTAAAAAGGAAGATATTCCTAAGACCGCATTCACTACTCGGTACGGTCTTTACGTATATACTGTGATGTCCTTTGGTCTCACCAATGCCCCTGCTTTCTTCATGCGTATGATGAACAAAGTATTTATGGATTTCCTCGACAAATTCGTGGTAGTCTTCATCGATGACATCCTCATTTACTCCAAAGGTGAAGAAGAACACAAGGATCACCTCCGAGCAGTACTACAACGGCTCCGCGACCATCAGCTATACGCCAAGTTCAGTAAGTGTGAATTTTGGCTCAAGAAGGTTGGATTTCTCGGACATGTACTATTCGTCGAAGGTATAGCCGTCGACCCGAGCAAAGTAAAGGATGTGCTCGATTGGGTACCACCCACGACCGTGACACAGATCTGGAGTTTCCTCGGATTAGCTGGATACTATCGTCGTTTTATTGAAGGGTTTTCCAAAATTGCTAAACCCATGATGGAGCTGCTCAAAAAGGATACAAAGTTTAAGTGGACAAAGGACTGTGAGAAGAGTTTTATTGAGCTGAAGATACGACTAACAATCGCACCTGTATTGACTCTTCCAGACATTTATCATAGCTTTGATGTGTACTGCGATGCCTCCAGACAAGGTATTGGTTGCGTGTTGATGTAAGACAGCAAGGTAGTAGCATATGCATCCCGACAGCTACGACCTCATGAGGGAAATTATCCTACTCATGATTTCGAATTGGCTGCAGTGGTTCATGCATTAAAAATTTGGAGACACTACCTCATTAGAAAAAGGTGCCAAATTTTTACCGACCACAAAAGCCTCAAGTACATTTTCACTCAGCCAGATATGAATCTCCGTCAGCGAAGATGGTTAGAGTTGGTCAAGGATTATGACCTTGGAATAAATTACCATCCAGGCAAGGCCAACGTCGTTGCTGATGCGCTCAGTCGAAAGCCCGTCAGCTTAAATGTCATGTTAAAATCATTGCCCACTACACTCCAAGAGGAGATCGCTCAGCTCAACTTGGTCATCATAGAGGTTGACCTCGCTAATATTTTGGAAGTTACCCCCACACTTGAGATGGAGATCTGCAAGGCACAACTAGCTGACACCAACCTACAAAGACGTGCCAAGGGCCAGATGGCAAAGCAGGCCTCTGACTTCTCCAAGGACAAATTCGGTACCCTCCGATTCTATGGACGCATTTGTGTGCCAAATCAACCGGACTTGAAGAAGAAAATCCTGTTAGAAGCCCACGAATCCGCATATTCCATTCACCCGGGAGGTACGAAAATGTATGAGGACCTTAGACAAATATTCTGGTGGGATGGAATGAAGAAAGACATTGTCTATTTTGTAGCCTGTTGCGACATATGCAACAAGGTGAAAGCAGATCATCAAAAACTAACCGGACTTCTCCAACCGCTGCCAGTTTCACAGTGGAAATGGGATGACGTTTGCATGGATTTCATCACTGGATTTCCTAGGACTCAGCGAGGCAAGGATGCAATTTGGGTTATAATAGACACCCTGACCAAGGTTGCTCATTTCATTCCGATCAGCACCAGATACAGGGCAAATGAACTTGCACAACTGTATGTATCCAGGATCGTCAGTCTGCATGGAGTACCCTGAACTATCACTTCCGACCGAGGTTCTTTGTTTACCTCCGCCTTTTGGTCCCATCTCCATCAAGCCTTGGGGACAGCACTGAAATATAGTACTGCCTATCACCCTTAGACAGATGGACAGATAGAGCGGGTAAACCAAATACTCGAAGATATGTTGCGAGCCTGTGTGCTAGCCAAATGTGTTAAATGGGAAGACTGCTTGTCGTATGCCGAGTTCTCGTATAACAACAGTTTCTAGACCAGTCTAAAGATGTCACCATACGAACCTCTGTATGGACGTAAGTGTCGCACTCCTCTAAATTGGTCTCAGACTGGAGATAGCCGTATCTTCGGAACGAATCTCATGCTGGAAGCTGAGAAACAAGTTAGGGAAATCCAAGACAGACTGCAATTGGCCAAATCTCGATAGAAGAGTTATTATGATGCCAAACATCGGCATGTCAGTTTTGAACCCGGAGAACACGCATACCTCGGAGTTACTCCTATGAAAGGTGTCAAGAGATTTTAGACTCGTGGAAAGCTGGCACCAGATTCATTGGTCCATTCCCGATTATGTCTCGAGTGGGAACGGTTGCATATCAACTGGAACTACCCCCGGAATTGTTATACATACACAACGTGTTCCATGTTTCGCAATTGAGACAATGCATATCCCCGCCTGAGAAAAAAACTACAATAGCTGAGATAGAATTGGCAAAAGATTTAACTTATGAAGAGAGCCCGTTCAAAATTTTGGATCAGATGAAAAGGGTCACTCACAGTAAAGTCAGAAAATTTTACAAGGTTCACTGGGAGCATCACACAAAGTCAGAAGCAACTTGGGAGCAGGAAGAATTCCTTAGGGATCAGTATCCAGAGTGGTTTTCCCAAGCAACCGAATCTCGAGGACGAGATTCATTCTAAGTGGGGGAGGTTTGTGACAGCCTGGGTTTTGCCCTTTCTTATTTCCTTGATTTTTCATTTGAAAGTTTTGAAACTTGGAGTTTCTGAATCTTTTCATATGGACTTAAACACTTGGGCATCCTTGGCTTTCACCCAATGTGCTTCACTTCCCTCCTAAATCATCATTTCACTTCTGACCCACCCAAAAATAATCTTTGGAATATTTTTTCTTAAATGAAAAATATTCATTTTCTTTCTAAAAACCCTAAGCCAGATTTGTTTGCTTCAAAGCAACCCCAATTTTTATGGCTTAGAAAAATCTGAGATAATTCATAAAAATTCTGTGAGCCCTAGTGCACCTACCTGAGCAAAAATATTTCATCGCTTTTTGGAATATTTTTGCTACAGAAAATCTTTTCTATTCTGGACAGAAATGGTAGTTTCTACAGCAACTAACATTTTACTTGCTCCGTTTGACCTGAACTTTCTTGTGCATCTTTACCTTAGTAACTTATCACTAGCCTCCAAAGCACAACTTCAAACTCCAAGGCATTTGACCACAGTAACATCACCAAGTTACTGACCAGAAACTTACTTGGTGTGCGAAAACTTCTCTACTGCACCTGGATCCAAAACAAATTGTGGTAACACTCAAAACTACCATGAATAACATGCCAAACATTGTGTTTTTCCTTAGATCGACCTGATGTCATAGTTCACGCGGTGACCGCGTTCGTCCAGGCGTGCTGGCATGCAGCCGACGCGCTCTGCGATGCGCCCGAGCCTATGTTGCTCGCGTGCTCGCTTCCCCGCCTGCCCAACCATGCCAACTCTCGCCATCATCATCGTCTCAACATTCTTAACTCCTCCCTGGTGCTCGTCGACGCCGGAGCTCGCCGCAGCGAG
The DNA here is from genome assembly GCF_002162155.2 of Triticum dicoccoides. Taxonomy (NCBI): domain Eukaryota; kingdom Viridiplantae; phylum Streptophyta; class Magnoliopsida; order Poales; family Poaceae; genus Triticum; species Triticum dicoccoides. The sequence goes on from NC_041392.1 coordinate 405,101,788, forward strand.
CACGGGCAAGGTCCGGCCAGCCCAACAGTGCGGAGCGCACTATGCTCGTCGCCATCCTCTTGATCCACTGCTCGTCTCCGCCCGCCCACAATGGTCACGTGACCTCCGTCGCCTTCTCCCCCTCTCACTGACGCTGCTCGTCGCCGGGCGCCGTGGACAGGTGTCCACCGGCGGAGCCCGGAGCACCCTCGCCGCTCGCCTATAAATAGAGCCCTCCCCAGCCTCCTCGAGCACCATCCAGCACTCACACACACCCCACGATCGAGTAGGAAGTCGGAGCCCGGCCGGGCAGGCCTCGGGCCGCCCTCCCCGAGCTTGAGTTCGCCGGCGATCCCCTCTGGTCGCCGCAGTAGCTCCAGCCCCTGCTAGGCCTGGGCGACCCCTCCAGGGCCTCCGCCTCTCTCTGGTGAGGCAGTCTCGCCCGCTTGGAGCCCCTGGAGTGGCCTCTGCACGCCATCTTCCTCAACTCTGGCGACCTCCATGTTCTGCCTCCGCTTGCGAGGTTGATTCTGATGTCACCCGACCGCCCCTAGCTACGCTATGGGTATGGGAAGGTGCGCCTCAACCCCCTCTTGCCATCCCTCCCTCTCGTTTGGGCCAAGGATCCCTCGTCGCCGGCGAGAGCTCCGGCGAAGCCGTGGCCCGCTCTGTTTCCTTCTCCCTCTTCCCCCAGCTGACTAGCGGGGCCCGCTAGTCATCCAACCAGTACGCGCGCGAAGTGGTACAAGTGGTGGCACCCCTGGTCTTTACACCTTCGACGTCACCCCCAGTCTATTTTTTTTTCAAATTCATTTGAATTAACAGAACACTTCAAACAGTTATAACTTTTCAACCATAAGTCCAAATGAATTGATTCTTTTTGCATTGTGTTCTTTGATAAGAAATCTAGTAGGTCACCAAAGATGAGATTTTTCTAAGCTGTCTAGAATTTCTGGTGATTTTTAGAAGTGTTCTTGATATTTTCTTTTTGTGTTTAAAACTATTTTCAGAAGGTGAAGCTTGTCTTGAGGATCACCTCGAGGCTTGTGAACCTCATCTTCACTAAGGCTAGCCACAGCAACATTTTCATGGTGTCACTTCAATATTTCTGATTTTCTTACTTGAATGAAATGATTAATCCATGCATTTAAATGATTATGGAGTGATTTATATTCTGTTAAACATTGGTTAGTTGTTATGCTTGATCTACAGAATGGGTGAAACTAGTTTAGTGGATAAAGAAAGATAAGAGTTATTTGAGGTGATGTTAGAAATAATTTATCTACGCATGTTAGCAATTATTTAAAGCTATGTTTTTGCCCTCTTAGATTGATAAAAAATTGTTAGAAAATGTCCTGTTAAATACTTGTTTAATCATATTACTTGTCTTACAGAATGTTTGAACCCAACTTAGTGATAAAGAAAGTAAGAGTTGTTGATAGTGAAATCTTTTTGACAAGCATAAGAGAAATTTATCGGAGTTACTTTCTTGTGTAAGAAATCAATAAAACTTGTTGCGAAATATTTTGGTTAAGTTGTGAGTTATTTGAGCAAGTAGAGTAATTTGAGTTGTTGACGTTATGCTTGGTGTGTATAAGGATGACATCGGTCATTTTTATCACTATATGATGCATCTGTTGTTTTGCATTTCATGGCATGCTATGACACCGGTCATTTTTAGTTCAAGGTTAAACCTGAATATAACTCAACTTGAATATACCGTTGATTGGGTCATGGTGCCACCGAATCGAGTTTCTTTCCAGTGCAACCACATTTGCCTTTGTGGGAAGGCCTTGATTCGGTCCATTGACACGGCGTCTGGTCGGTGCCTCCATCTAGGGAAGGTTATGTCGTGCTTGCCCTGGCCCGGTAAGCAGACATAATCTTGTGTGCTCGTTGATGAGATTATGGTACCGAGTCCCTGAGTGGGAGTATCCTCGAGTGGGAGTATTTTGACCACGACGGTGGTCGGGGTGTCTTTGGTAGACACGGGGCGACCCAGGACCAGCCCGTTGGGGATTTGGGTCGGAGTGGCCGGGAGAGTGCTGTGACAATGGAGGGGTTTTGACGGAATGCCGTTGGTCCACACGAATGGGAGTGCGAGGCTATGGGTTCCGTGGTATGGGTACGGTGTGCTACCTCTGCAGAGTGTGTAATCTATCGATAGCCGAGTCCACGATTACAGACACCTCGTAGTAAGTCCCACCATGAGTCAACCTTTACTAAAAATTGCACACTAAGCTATGAACTTTGCATTATTGATGGATGGCAGAAAGGCCATTGAGGCATTTGGGACCAAATGATGGTCGTGGTTGTGATCGCCGTAAGGATCACGGGTTGTTCTTGAGAAAGACCACTTTGGTGGTGTGTTTGTAATCTGACCACTTTGGTGGTGTGTTTGGGATCTAGAGATGATCACCGTTGGTAAGCTGTCCCGAGGGACGTTCGAGCATGATCACAACATGTTGAAATATAGTGTTGCATTTTTAATAATTGGTTAAATATCATGATATTGTTTCTCATTATGGTTATGCCTATTGTGAGCTTGGAAGTACATTCAATGTACTGACATGGCGTGTCATGCCAGATTTCAGGAAAGTATCATTCGAGAGGAGCGTTGTTCGAGTCTAGATCGTGTCCACATCGGTGTCCCTGTGATATGGAGCTTCCGCCACGACGTTATTCCGCTGCCGCGTAGTTGTTCGGATCAAGGCCCCTTTATGGTCACTAAATAATGTACATATTGTTCAGCCGCACCGAGTGTGCCGCTTGGCCTCGACAGCTGTTGTAATGTAACTCTGTTCCGCTAGCATCAATAAAGCGTTTGTTATTCTGTACCAAGATGTTGTGTGTTGCCAGAAGACATGGTCTCTGGGATGGCAATGCATGGTAAACCGGTCGCTCTGAGCCGGGGTGCCACAAGTGTAGACCGTAAACCTGTACCGTACTCTTACTCGTCGTAAGAAAAATCTTCAACATGATAGTTGCAGCCGTGTAGGTCAGTACATTGAATGTACCGGCAACATCACAATAAAAGAAAGAAGATGAAAATCTATACTATATGAAATATGGCTTTGTGGCTCTGTGTCTGAGTTTTGTTTTGCATAATAGCTTGTTTTATTTATGCTACAACAAAGGAATATCAGGAGTCTGCACTACAGAGTTTTCTATCATGACAAGGTTCCACCAACCGATGTCTCATAGCCCAAATCATCATATGTTTCCCACAATTAAATTATCAGTCCCGTGTTGAGAGTTCCGAGATAGATTCAAGTCTAGAGGCTCAAATTTTCCGTAACCGGGGACACAGCTAATCAATTAGATTTTAACCCTCTGCAGAGGATTGTACACTTTACCCGCAAGATTCGATCCCTCTTTTTACGTTCTCGTACTTCAGAGTGTTTGAGAACAAGATGACCGAAACATGGTCTTCCGAAGAGTTCCTCTGACCACTGTCCGCTACAAATCCAATCCTACCATAGTTTTATATCTGCTAGCATCGTCCCAGCCAGAGTCACAACTAAGTTCAACCAAGCCAGAGCCCACAATGACTTGCAGTTGTATAGGTAAGTTTCCGGGCATGAAGTATTCTTCCGTCTCTTTGAGTCTGGGTGATGCTTTCCGTAATATGTCATGGCGCTTCTCCATGCATCCCGGTCATCGACTGGTTGCTCCAGGGTGCCCATCAAATCCATCCTTCACGCAGTACTGTGTATTGAATTCTTGTCTCGAGTCTCGAAATCTTGATATCTTGAAGTCTTAGGTCCTGAAGATGCAGTCCTTGCCGATGCCATCATGAAGTTGTCGTCATTGACATAGGGTCCTCCATTCTCACACCACTCCCGAGCACTCATACCAACCCCGTCTACTATAGCGTAGCATTGAAACTAAACAACGTCACGGGCTTGATAACAGGGAGATGAGTTCCTACTTCATGCATTCTACTCAACTAGAAGATTCAATAACACTATTCGAGGGGTCATTGAAAGGGTGCTACTACATGAAAATAAAACATAGGTATGAAAAAAATGGTCAAAGTGAACTTGCCTGGTATTACTTGATGAAGAAAATAACGCTCTCAAAAATAACTTGATACTATCCGTCACTCCGATGAAAATCTATATTAAACAGTCATAGAGTTCATATAAGCAAACATAGCAGCAAGCAATTTCTAACACTCATAATCAAAATCCACAAATAAAAGCAACAAAGAAATCCATAAGAAAACCAAATAATTGTAGCATAATAGTCGGTGACTGTAACGCATAAGGAACCTAATAAATCTAACACTAATGGTCTCAACGGAGAGATTTCTTCGAGACGAACCTAGTGCAATTGGTTTCATCGTAAACGGAGCTTCAATTCAAAAATTATGATCGAACGAAGGTTTGAGCTAAATTTGAAGTTGCATAAATCTGATTTGCTCAATCTCCAAAATCCACTTTTTACTTGAAAGTATACGTCACAAGGAGTATTTTGCAAAAAGAATCACTTAAATCGGAGTGTCGGATCCAAAGTTATGGCCTAACAAAGTTCAAATTTGAATCTATTCAAATTCAAATTTCAAAACTTCAAAAAAATTGGTTGAATTTACTGGATAGATGAGATCAATACGGACCAGTAGAAAAAAGAATCATCTAATTTGAATATATAGAACTAAAGATATGATAAAAGAAAAATCAGAAAGAATTCTAATTTTGAATCTATTAAGTTTCGGCCGACCATGGCAGAGGTGCCACTCGACGCACTACAAGTGGCTCTGATTGTTTACCGCGGCGGGTGGCCGAGGCTTTGGGGTCTCAGTGGCGGTGGCTAAAAAAAATATCTCCCCTTGCTACATGGCACACAATGATTGGTTGGGGGGTCATCCGCTTAGGTGCTTAAGTGATGGACGTTCGCAATATAGGGCATACCGGTTCAGAGAAAAAAAACGAAGCAGATCTAATAGGGGCTGCACAAAATAGATCGAAAGGTGGAGGGGATTCCTGGTGGCTTACCGCGGGTGGCAGGGTGCTCCGGCGAGGTGGCCATCGGGCGGTGATGCGGGCGGCACTTCCCGTGGGTCTCTGGCGTCAGAGAGATCGTGGGCGGACGCCGTCAAGCAAGGCGGTCTCGGGGTGGTCTCCACGTCGCTTGGCGATGACGGTGACTAGAGGGGAAAGCTCGACGAGCTTTGGCTCTGGTGGTCGATGGCCTTGGTGAAGAGGGCGGCTCCTCTCGCGGGTCTCCGGCATGGCGAAGAGTCGGGGTGATGCAGCAGACGAAGGGGAGGCCAATGGTGGTGGCGGCATGGCTCGGTGAGGTCTGTGGGCGGTGGTGGCAGAGGGGAACTCCGGCGAGCAAATTCTGGTGAGGCAGAGGGTATCGGCGAGGGGAAATAGGGGGAACGGAACAAGGGAGGCGGGATTTATATAGGGGAGGTCAAATTGGGAGAGGGGTCGGGTCGAGGAGAAGATCTCGAGGATCACAGGATATGGCGGCGGTTGGGCTAGCTTAGGCGTGGCCTTAGCTTGGCGTGTGGAGGAAGAATACGCGGGCCCCGCTATCAATGTGAGAGAGAGGGTTCGGTCGTCCGAGTGATAGCGCTTCGACATTCGAGTGGCTGCTGGGCCAGCCTAGCGCGTAGGGGATCCGGGCGGCGCAGGCTGGCTGGCGCGTAGATGGGCCGAGGGAGAAAGAGAGTCGGGTCGGTTGGCAACACAGGGCTTCGGCCATTTTATTGAAATAAGCACACATAAGAAAACTAAATAAAGGAAAGAATAAGACTTTTATATAGACATATTATATATCAAAATTTTCATAAAAAGAAATCCTAAATCATTAACATATCTGCATGTACAAATAAGCTACACAAAAATTAATACAAAGCAAACAGTGCTACTATTGCATTTTAAAATCAAATGAAAAATATTTTAAAATACCAAAATAATTTTAAATTAATTTATCTCCATTTTTATATTGTAGGGAATCATTTTACCCTATTTTCCATATAGTTTATTTTTGGAGAAAACTAATTTGAATAAAAAACTAATAACTCCAAATTGAAAGTGGGTTTCAAAATAAATTCAAAGGGACTTTCAGTTTTATTGTTTGAAAATTCCAACTCTCTTTCTTAGGATTTGAAGAAGTCATTTTATCTTCTCTCATGAAACTCGTTGAGTTGCATAAAGTTTTCGAATTTGAAATATTTCCAAATGGAATTCAAATCTTTTCAAAACCCTTTTCGTTTATTTAAATGGAAGAAGTCATATCATCTTCACTCTAGGGTTTTGTGATAAAATGAATTTGAATACATGGAGATCAAAATGCTAAGATGAAAGTTTGGGAAAGTCATTTCATTCCCTCTCATTCAACTTTCAAAAAATTTCAAATTCCACTCAATTTCACACAAGCAACCACACCACAATCAAACAACAAGAAAAACTATTTATTTGATATAACATTCCAAAATTTAGAATTTTGGGATGTTACAGGTGGATTTTTTGGAGGCACTAGGAATGTGGTAGCAAATCCGAACACAAACTTCACATGTGGTGGTTTTTTGCAATTCACTCCATCTACATTCCACCAGATTATGCCACATGTACAATCTAGAAGACTCCATGGTTGAACTTAAGCATAATGCACAAACCTCAAAACACAAGCACTTCTCCTTTGTTCTAGTATCTTCCGTATCATAATTTCCCAAACTTTTTTTCTAAATGAATTCCCATTATTACTTTTTACTTTATGCTTTACAACGCACAATTCCATGAATCTTAAAATAGATTAACTTTTTTATAAAATTAATTGATTTTGAAGAGATGAACTACAAGAATTAAACGAACATCTGCATCATGCATATATGACTCAAAGCTTACATGCTATAGTGTGGTATTTATTCATAATTTGGTTGCGAAATCTCATGCGTGCAATGCATGTGTACCTTACTAGTACTTTGAATATGTGCAAAACATGTAATTTAGAATTGCAATGGCACGCTACACAGTGTCTCTCCCTTTTTCAGTTAATATATTTATGATTAAAATGATGTGGGGGCATCCATGGAGCAACGCGGCACATGTGGAGGTGTTGTCGTGACCTTCTTGTGTAGATTGATCATAGTGACGTGTTGTTGGTTAAAAAAGAATGTACATGTCCTCTCTCACGCACACTAGAAGAGTACGTGCACGAAGGGAAGATGTGCACGCACACACTCATTCCCTCACATGCACATGTGCGTATACGGTGGAACACATTTTTGTACGAAGATCCACTCCATGTGATAATTTGATGCGTGTAAATTCGTTCACTTAATGGATGGTTAATTAATACAACGCATGCAAATTGAGTGGACATGAGGGAGGAAGTAGTTGAGAATGACATGACTACTCCACTGCGCGCATGCGAGTAGTTAAATCATGGGTTGCTACGTCCATTGGTCTCCTTCGTATTTTGTGCCAATTTTTGACCATAATTTAAGTATACAATATTAATGCATGTCATAAAAAGTAATATCATCTAAAACTATGTTCAAATGTGTATCCAATGATATAATTTTGCGTGAAATGCATTAACATTTTCTTGGTTAAATTTTTGGTCAAATTTTGGCACAAAATACAAAGGGGGCCAATAAACTAAGACGAACGCAACATGATCAATTTTTGCCTGGGTTACTGCTGGTGGCCTTTGTATTTAAATATGGACGGAGTGTAGTAGTACTATCTTTATCTTAGCCTCGTAGGTCTCTCCCAGCACCTACACTCGCCTTCGCGCCTCAACCACTGGATGCCGCCATGGAGGATCCCGCCATGGATAATTCCTTAGATCCTAGAATCCCGTGGGCCGCCCTCTCATTGCGGCCCACAACATTGTTGCCTTTGAGCAAAACCAACATGTGTTTGGGAGGGGATCCATTGCTCTGGAATCACAGATCGGTGGCACCGGAGGACATGGTAGGGCTGCATTGCAGGTGGTGGGCAACGAGGGCAAATCAGATCGAGGAAGCGTCACATCGATTGGAGACAAGTTCAGAGGAGCTTTGCCTAGCGAAGCACAAGGCGGATGCTACGTCTCTAATGTACCTACTTTTCCTAATGCTTTTCCTCTTGTTTTGGACTCTAATTTGCATGATCTGAATGAAACTAACCCTGGACAGACGCTATTTTCAACAGAACTACCATGGTGTTGTTTTTTTGTAGAAATAAAAGTTCTCGGAATGGAACGGAACTTTGCGAGGATTTTTTATACAATAAATATGAATTTCTAGAGCCAGGATCCACCGGAGGAGGGCACCAGGGTGGGCACAACCCACCAGGGCGCCCCCTCCTGACGCTCCCAGGTGGGTTATCCACACTTGGTGGCCCCCCGGACCCTGAAACCGACGCTATAAATCATATTTTTCCAGAAAAAATCAGGGAGAAAGAATTATCACGATCCACGAGACAGAGCCGCCGTCACCTCCTGTTCTTCATCAGGAGACCAGATCTAGAGTCCGTTTGGGGCTCCGAAGAGGGGGATCTTCGTTCTTCGTCATCACCAACCCTTCGTCATCACCAACCCTTCTCCATCGCCAATTCCATGATGCTACCCACCGGGAGTTAGTAATTCTTTCGTAGGCTCGCTGGTCGGTGTGGAGTTGGATGAGACTCATCATGTAATCGAGTTAGTTTTGTTAGGGCCTGATCCCTATTACCACTATGTTCTAAGATTGATGTTTCTATGACTTTGCCATGCTTAATGCTTGTCACTTTGGGCCTGGATGCCATGATTTTAGATCTGAACCATTTATGTTATCACCATTATATCCATGATCTAGATCCGATCTTGCAAGTTATAGTCACCTACTACATGTTATGATCCGGCAACTCCAGAGTGACAATAGTCGGGACCACTCCCGGTGATGACCATAGTTTGAGCAGTTCATGTATTCACCGTGTGTTAATGCTTTGTTCCAGTTCTCTATTAAAAGGAGGCCTTAATATCCCTTAGTTTCGAATAGGACCCCGCTGCCACGGGAGGGTAGGACAAAAGATGTCATGCAAGTTCTTTCCATAAGCATGTATGACTATTTATGGAATACATGCCTACATTATATTGATGAACTGGAGCTAGTGCCGTATCGCCCTAGGTTATAACTATCTCATGATGAATATCATCCAACAAGTCACCGATCCAATGCCTATGAATTTATCTTATATTGTTCTTGCTAAGTTCCTACTTATATCGTTACTGTTGCACTTGTTACAAAACTATTGTTATCACTATTACCATTACAATTGTTGCTGCTACTATTATCAAAACTATCATATTACTTTGCTACTAATCACGTTGCTGTAAATAATTAATCTCCAGGTGTGGTTGAATTGACAACTCAGCTGCTAATACCTTCAAATATTCTTTGGCTCCCCTTGTGTCGAATCTATAATTTTTTGTTGAATACTCTACCATCGAAAACTATTGCAATCCCCTATACTTGTGGGTTATCAGCGGAGGTGAAAGTCGATCTCAGGGGAAAGATGTTGAGGGATGTCAGCATCTGGCAGCGTCGCATTGATTTTGAGCTGGGGCTAATGGCAGAGATCATATTCACGGAGTCGACTGCCGAGGAAAGAAAGCACATGCCTGAGGGATGGGATGAGCAGCCGGTGCAACTGTTCAAATGGGCGGTAGGAGAAGCCAAATCGCGGAGCCAGCTACAGCGACGGTGCTGGTCATGCATCATAGGCGAGGTGAGCTGCCCTCCTTCCCCGCCAGCGATGCAGTGACCTACTCGGTTGCTGCTGGAGTGAACTTGCGACGCCATGGCAGTTTGCAACTGTGACAATCACTCCATCTATATGTATTGTATTTCTGTGAAAATACTTGGTCGTTTGGAAAAGGATGGTACTTTATTTATCACGAGTATTTGAACGCTTGGTCATGACAGTTACCCGAAGCCACAACCACAAGTCTACATCGCGTAATACTTGACGGTTCGTCGCACCAATAGATAGTCAGTCGAACCCGCATCTCACCGAAGGGACACACATAGGCTTGGTCTGACATGTACAACTAGGTACATCACTGACATGTGTGACCGCATTCGAGCAGTACTTGAAATTTTTGTTCAACGAAACTCATCGGGAGCCGTTTCGGGCTTCGAAACCAAAACCATCAATAAATCTTTAACTTGTTCCCATCACATTCCAAAGTAGTTGTACTACTACCATGCTATAATTAAGTGCAAACCTGTGCACACCTATCAAACCTGAACGTGTTCCCACTATGCAGTACTACTAGGTTATAAAAAGGGGAACTATGTAGCCAAAAATTATTCTACCTTCCTCCTCATAAGTCTTTCTTGTTCGTCCTTCCTTGCCATGGCCGGTGTGCAGAGCTCTAGGTCGAGAACTACTAGTAAGAAGGGAGCAACGACCAAGGCTGTGGAAAAAACAAGAGAGGGATCGCCTTCTTG
>NC_041392.1:405112664-405144731 GCF_002162155.2 Triticum dicoccoides
GGAAGGTGAGGGCTCCCAGGAGCACACTAGCCGTGGGGGCGACCATGCCGAGCTGGCGGTGCTGGGTTGTTATCTGTCGACAACATGCCCGCTTAGCTCAATACGCTGAAGGAGTTGACCAATGGCTTGTTTGAGCTACTGAAGGAGAGCCTCGACGACATGCCCACTCATCTCAATAAGCAGGAGGAGTTGACCGCCGGCTTGGTGAAGTTGCTGAAGGAGAACATTGCCTCGGGTAAGAAGGCGACCAACAAAATCCTGCAAATTCAGGAGGACAAGGCGAAGCTTTGCCAGGAGCTCGACCTCCTGAAGGAGGAGAGCGCTGGATGGAAGAACCCGCATGAGAAGAGCAGTTCCTCGATGGAGATGCTGAAAGACCTTGTCGTGGAATAGAAGGAGGACTTGGCGAAGCTCAGCATCGAGCACCCAGCTGTTGTCCAACAATGTAATGCAGCTTTAGAAGAGATGATGCACGCTCGCTTCGAGAAATCTTGCGTCATGGACATAATGAAGAAGATGGCGGAGGAGAGGTGCGAGGAGATGAAGGTCATGGAGGCGATGAAGAAGCAGTAAGGACTCCGCGGCCAGCAACCCTTCATGAAGTAGAGAGCAGCGACCCAGATTTGTGTCTACGTCTCCCTTCTTCTTTGGCTCTTGTATTTCTTCTTTTTCTTGGGTGTTTCGCTGCATGTGCCACATTCTTAGTGAGGTACGAATAGAACAATGTTAATGATGAGCGGCGCCGTGGGATCGATGACAAGCAAATTAGATATTTTTTATCTCCATATCGCACTGAGCTACCGTGTTTCGCACTCCTCCATCATACTAGTACTCTAGTGGAAAACTAGAGTATACCACACAGTTCTTTGCTCCTTCGCAGGTCGTCGGCAACAATTATACGAGCAGTCAAATCACAAGGCCCCACCTTCCAACAATAATGAACCATCAAATCACAAAGGCCCTCAGCTCTCTGTCAAACAGACCATGCGAGACTGCCCCGCCCTCGCCTTTTAAATGTACTTTTGTATAGTAGTAGTATCGATGGATTGCACCGTGGAGCAAAACTAACAAGATGGAATTAAAGAAAAAAGGTGGTACATATACAGAGCGCTCGTCGCCAAATTTTGCATAGTACCATTAAAAAAGCTAGTTTGTGATTAGATGGGGTGCTAAAGTCTATGAAAGAAATTAGCACCTATTTAATTGTTTGACAACTAAACTCCTTCATGCTTTGGGTAAACTTCTCTCATTTAAGTTTTTTTAGAATTACTTATCTCATTTAAATGTTTTGCGTATGTGGCATGCTTAGAGAATGGTTAATGGTATAGCCAATTGTTGGCTATATGATGTTGGCCATATCATATATAGTCATCACTTGTCGTCACTCATACATACTAGTGCGTATATAATGTGAAGAGACGAGTGGTAGTACTACCAAATACAAGATGAACTATAAGAAATACTAGTATTTACGTACTAAAGAGTTAAAGTAACAAGAAAGAACATAACATAGTTCTGCTGGGGGCTCAGTACAACATGCCCCTAAAATAAAACTAAGCACCTTGAAATAAAACTAAGCAACTAATCCAATAGACACTGCATTAGAACCACCACGAGCAACGACACTGCCACCTTACTAGGAGTGCTCATCCACGTCCTCGACTTCGTCCATGTCCCTCTTCCTCTTCGCCGATACTTCTTTGCTTGAACCGCACACTAGGCTCTGGCTCTTCATCCAACCCTTGTAGATATTGAAACAAAAGGTAGGCATCCATTGCAGCGTACTAGATATTGTCTTTATCTATTTTCTTCCACTCCCATGCAAGATGAAACTTGTGGTGAGTTTTCGTTAGTTTATCGTACAAAGGATCAACCATGGCTCCTGCCAGGGTCAGCATTGAAGATTGACGGGAGGACACCAACCTGTTCTTTTGGATGTCGAAGGGCTGGCCTACGATGAGGCCTATCCGACCTAGGAGTTCCTCATATTTATGAAAGTCTATAATAACAAATTTGACTCTGTCGTCCGCGAGGAAGTTCTTAAAATCCTTGAACTTAACGTCGGCATGGCATATGTGGTAGACCAAGAACAAGTTATGCACACAAACCAGGATCACGGTGGGCTTCTTCTTCTCTTCCTCCTTTAGATTGTTCTCTTTTCCCAGGACTATGGTGTAGTCAACATCTAGCCCAGCGACCCACTCATCACCATTTGACTTTTCAAACATGCATTTGAAGCGAGCAAGGCATCCTTTCACCATCGCGAAAGAATGGGTGTAGATGACGTCGAACTCATCGTCGGTGATGGTTCTAACCTTGTACTCACCGGCATTCGTGGATATTTGGGATGCCATGGATCGTGGAGGAGGTTGGGATTAATGGAACTATTGTAATGTGAAAGGGCGGGATGACTAGGACCGAACTGCCGTAATGTTAAAGGACGGCCGGGGACGAGTAGGTGCGAACTGCTAGTGGTTTTTTGATTGTAAAAATGCTGAGTGGGGCGTGCGAATGGCAGGGTAGTGGCTATCCTGGTGGATAAATGGCTTCACGCACAGTACTATGGGGCCCAATTAGATGTCATGTCTACTATACTTACTTCGTAGGCCTGACAGTATATCATATGTGTGTTCGCATGTGAAGCATCGGGAAAATTTCACGTGATACAAGGCTTTTTGTGATCCCATGATACGGGCTTCTGAGAGCCCTTGTATCGGAGATCAAAAGGTTGCATGGCATGATTCCAGACCTATGGGTGAATATCCTATCCTGGAGGGTTTTTCTGCAAATTTTCAGCAATCTAGCATGCGGCCATTCGATCCCAGATCCAAGGGCTCTCAGCAGCCCGTATCATGGTTGCGCCTACCACGACCGTCGCCTTGCTCGCGCTCTTGGAGATTTCAGACGGCTATAAATGAGAAGTTTTTTGCCTACTTCTCATGCATGAAACTACTTCCTCCGTCTAGGTGCATTAGGCTATGTGATGTTGGCATGTTATATGTAGTCATCACTTATACTCACTCATACAACAAGGTTGGCTGTAAGAGTATTTTTTTGATTTCTGACTATCTCTTTCTTCGTAGAAAAGTATTTATTGCATTTGCCAAGGAGTAAGTAGCTAGGGTCTTGCAAGAGAGCCCACTCCCACCATTTTCCCATGTCTCTCTCCTTCACATATAAGCAAAAGTGTCATGTAAGCGGGCTATAAGCACATTATTGTAGAGTACTTGTTCTTAGCACGTGTATGCCATGGAGGGGATCAGGGGAGACTCACCCCGGTCGTAGCATGGCAGTAATACTGATAATGTCTAGTTAAATCATAGGGGCCCACTTGTCCAGCAGTAACGAGCCATCAAATCACACAGCCCTATGTTTCCAACAGTAAGTTGAATCTACTACTCCCTCATCGTCTCGCCTTTCTATTGAACCGACTAGGCAGAACTACCTCGCCTACCACGCAGGAAAAGCCCCACCCTTGACTTTTAAATATAGTTTTGTATCCATGGATTGCGCCACGGAGCAAAGCCAGAAGAAAATGGCAGTACACATGTATACAGCATGCCCGTCGCGTTCGCTTCGCACCCAGACGGTCGGTAGGTCTGGCATGCCTCTCACTGAATGGAACGCGCGTCATATTGCATTTGCACACACATGTGGGACCGCAATTGAGAACCGACCATATGCACACTCCCCTGTCCCCGCAAGTCAGTTGAGTTAACAGAAGAAAGGGACGAGCGATAGTACTGGAGTAGTGTTGTACACACGTTTGTGCATGGATGATCCCTACACGACATGGGAGATGAGTTCGTCCATGCATGTAACCAGACTCCAGCAGATGGCTGGATTGGCTATCATCTACATATCGTGCAGGCTGTGTTGTACAGGTTTGTAGTTCCGATGAGAAATCTAAAAGAAAAAGGGAGCACCAGGTATATTACATTAGCAATATAAGTTTAACCCATTTTTGGTATACATACAAATCTACTCCAGCCACCATAGGCGGCTAGGGCAACCTCTCCCCTCCATGCTTCACCGGTGAGCCCGTGGATTCACCCCTCCCCTCTTCCCACCGCTTCGTCGGCCGGTGGTGGGGGAGGGGAATCCTGGTCCCTCTGCTTGGGTTATTTGTTTATGTTAGGGATTTTAGTCCTCGCACGTAAGAGCTCACGCGGATGTCAGCACTTCTTTTCCGATTCTCTATTTCGGGCTCCAATCCTCCTTGAGGTCATTCGTTGACACATAGTCGATGGAACTCCACCGTAGATTCTTGCCATCTCCTTTGGGCAGTTAGGTTAAGATTTCTTTTCATCTCGCAATATTAGGTGTCATGTGCTTTGGATCACTGTGAGGGTTAAACGACGACAACTACGTTCCTCCAAGGCACTGGTCATTGGGGGCACATGCACGAAACCACTCGGCTGCCATCTAGGTCAAACCGGCTAAGTTAATTAGGACGTCTATCAATTGACCCCTTTTCTATGAGTTTGTTTTTAATTTGAGCTTTGATCCTCATCTAGTTTGTCCGTCGGGACGTAGTCCACGGAGCTCCAGCATAGATTCATGTTGTCTCCTTGGGGGAAGTGAGGTTATGGTTTCTTTTCATGTGGCATTTTTTGTGTTATGTTAATCCGGTGCTTCAGATCAAAATGACGACAACTACGCCTCCGGGGCACGTGCATGAAGACTTCTCGATAGTCATTGACGAGGTCAAGCCGACTCCGATAGAAAAAAGAAAAATACTCCACTATATAGGCAGGAGCCTCCGCGCTTGCTTGCTAGTGTTGCTCTCTTCACACTCTCTCATCTTCTCCAGATCTAAACACGATAGTTGTGGCCACACACTCTCTCTTCTCACCGCTGGTCACAGATCCGGTCGGATCCCCTCCGCTGGGGAAGGTGCGAAGGTGCAACAACCACGTGGTCGTCCTCGGCGACGGCTCTGACCCACTGCCGGCGCATCTCGATCAGCATGCCTTGCCATTCTCTACCATGCAACGCTGGCTAGGGAGGGCCTCAGACCCCTTCTTCCTCGTTGCCATAGTGTGGGCAGATCCATCCTCCCACCGCCCACCTAGGGACATCCTGGCAACCCTCGGGTATAACTTCCTTTGAAACTCACCTTGCTCTAGTGCTCTACCTCCTCATGTCGCTACATTTGTATCTTTTACTACTTCTGAGGCCCCCTCATAGATAGGATCGATTGGCTGTTCGAAAGGCACCTAAATTTTTACTATTAAGAGGAAAAACTACTTCATGCAGTCGATTCTAGTAGTACTACTTCATGCCATCGAATCTAGTACTACTTGGTTCAAACAGGGAAGAAAGGGGTGGGGTGGGGGAAGATTTGTTACCTGAATCTATGACTTGGTCGAAAGAGGAAATAATGGGGGCGAAAAGTAGCAGAGACTGGTTATCCAAGTGTTCTTTTGGTCTAATAGGGAAATAAAGGGAAACACAATAGAAACTCGATATAAACGGTTATATTGGTTGAAAAGGAAAGAAAGTGGGGATTGGAGGACAAGTCAACAGAGTATGTCGAGCAGTAGGTTTGCTAGCCTCACATAGTAAAAGGTGGCTATTGTCTAATTCGGGGCTCCGGAGACCCTTGAGAGGTTCGAACACTTGGGTGCGTACGAAGAACTCCCTCTTCCCAACCAGCCGGCCCAACGATTCCACAACCTAACTCGACGAACCCAAGGGACAAGAGATGCGGCGGTTTATCCTGGTTCGGGCCACCTCATGGTGTAATACCCTACTCCAGCTTTGTGGTGGATTGACTCGAGGGGCTGAGGATGAACTAGTACAATGGGTGAACAGCCTTAGGAGGTGAGGTGTTCTTGAGCTTGATGAGCTAGTGGGTGTGAGGATGGTCTGAATGATCTGATCCGTCTCTCTCCCTCTCTACGGTGGTGGCTGAGTTCTATTTATAGTGGCCTTGGTCCTCTTCTCAAATGTAGGTGGGAAGGGATCCCACAACAGCTAAATTCAAAGGGAGACAACTAGTACAAGTTATCCTGACAAAAGTAGTCTTTGCATGCAGAGGCTCTAGTGGTGACGCTGCAGTGGGCTCTGCGAGGACCTTCGTCCTGTCGTCCTGGCGGTCTTGGTCTTGTTGCACCAATATGGAAACCTTTGCCTGATTGCTTGGGACTCCGCGCCTGCGCTTGCCTCCTTGGCATCAAAGAGGAAACTAGTACGCTGGGCCTGCTGGCACCCGCCTGGCCTTGGTTGTCATGGCTCACATCATGTGAACCTCATGAGGTGCGCCTTGCATTGATATCTCCACTCCTTGGGAGCCATCCTAGTGAGGCCACCCCCCAGGGAGGTCTGGTGTCGTCCACCTCGCGAGGCTTGGCCCCTTGCGAGGGTCTTGGGTCATTGTTGCTAAAATTGGGCCATACCGGGCCATAGATGGAGCCACACCGTGGGCCGCAGGCAGGCAAGTCTGGGTACCCCCGTTCCCAGGACGCCGACAGTAGCCCCCGGGCCCAAGGCGCGCTCAAACGTGGCTTTGAGGAGAAGCCAAAGGGCAAGTGCGGAGCGCCGCGGGCCCCAACCACCTGCGGCCTTGGTTGACGCATAGAGATTGATGGGACGTGGGCGCCTCTGCTTCCCCATGCTGCCTCGGCAACCATCCCTCATTGTCAAAAAGGCTGGTGCCTACTGCAGAGCTTTCATTGCCTTCCTTTCGTCTTGCTCCAGATCCCCTTTCTCCTCCTTGCCCAGAGAGCCCTAGATCCACCCAAAACTCTTCCCCCAGCCCGCAGCTGATGGCCACCGACAAGGAGAAGGGCGTGTGTTCTCCCTCGTGGTTTGAGCCTGCCTTGGGCATGTCCATGGTCTCGGAGAAGAACCTCACCGCCGCGTGGTTGGTGACGGTGGGCGGCAGCAATGAGGGGGGGAGAGACAACGCTTCGAGCCGGCTCCGCCAAGCTTGAAAACTTGGGCGGTACCTTCTATCCCTTCTTCTTGCACAGCGTCTTTGCGGGGCTGGTCCCCCCTTCTCCGGCTTCTTCTATGCCGTCCTCCATCACTACAATCTCCACGCACTCCATCTTCATCCCAACTACGTCCTCCTCCTGTCAATCTTTGCCTTTTACTGTGAGGCGTTCGTGGGGATGATGTCGTCCGTGGTGGTGCTTCACCATTTCTTCTACCTCCGGCTCAAGGAGGGCCAGTGCTCGGGGTGTGCCAACTTCGTCGTGGCCAACAGCAGCAGCGCGATCTCGCAAGCTGGGAAGAAGGTGGATGACTTCAGTAACAAGTGGATCCTCATGGACACCAAGCTCTCCTACCATCGGCTGGTGCCGCCGACTAGGATGCCAGTGCCCCAGGAGGGGTGGAATCACGCGAAGCTCAATGATCCTCGGGTGGAGCGGATGATGGAGATGATGGTGGCTGACTTGAAGCCCGACGACCCGAGGGCGGAGAAGCTGATGGGGGCCATGATTGTTAAGGAGTTCCTGACGGAGCGCCTGGCTCCGCTCCAGGCATGCTCGCGCCCCTTATGGAAGCTCATGGACGAGGGAGGCGACCTTCGCCTGCGCCTGCACACCTTGTCCAACGAGGAGCTGGACAAGGCCCTGTGCCTCCTAGTCGGGAAGGACTAGGGCTGCCCGCCAGATACTCATCTTTCGCTGTACCGTAGCCCTGATGGGGCGAAGATCGCCGCTGCTATGTATGTCTTCAACGAGCAGGGCACGTACCGCTGGCACCCTCCGGGCCCCCGGGCTCCCTGGTGGCGGCCGCTTTTGGCGAGTCTGAGGAGGAGGGGGTCGGACTCGGAGGAGACTGTGGAAGGTATGGGGGAGACCTCCTCCCTGCTCTAACCTGGCCCCCTCCTCGTCTTTTCTGACGATGATGGCGATCCGGAGAGCACCCGGCTCAGGAGCCCCTGTACACTGCTGGGGTCTCCATGAGATCCAGGGGCACCCCTCCGAACAAGCCAGAGCCGGGGGTCGCGAAGAAGAGCCGGTCAGTGTTGATCCCTCGAGGTGGCGCCTCTGACTTGCCACCAGCTAGCGCTGACGCAGGCCCAGGCGTCATGCCCCTATCCGCCCCTGGCGCTCGTGCGTTCATGCTCCAACCTGCAAAGACCATGGGCATGGTGCTTCCGAAGAGGGCGAGAGATTATACCGCCGTGGATTAGTAAGTGCTCTGCCCCGATCTTCCTTCTTTTCTCTTGTTGTAGTATGTTGATGCCTCCCTTTGGAATGGCTAGTCCTACGTCGGTGGTGAACAAGAAGAAGGAGACGCCGGTGGTCCCCGTAGCTCAGCAGCTTGCCGCGGCCGCATCGCCCCCGGCACAGGAGGGCGGTGACGGCCCTCGTGCTCCTATGGCGGGGTTATCCTCACGGGACCTGGGGGCCCAGCCTTAGGAGGAAGCGGTCTCTGTAGCTAAGCCAGCTCCGAAGACGCCCGCCCTCAGCTCGCCTGATGAGGCGCCGAAGGCTCCGGAGCCCCCGGCCCCCTCTGCTGCTGCTAACTTGCTGACCCTAGCGTCGACGCTGCCTCCTCCCCCTTCCATCACACCGCTGGGCCATGGTTCTCCTGTTTCGCATGGCGCCCTAGAGGAGGCTCTTTTCGCGCTGACCCAACTTTGCGACGATCTTCAGGGCACCGACCGTCGCCTGGCGTCGGGTCGCCTGGAGTTGATCTTGGGGTGGCTGCGATCTGATGCGTCCGTTAGGGAGGCATGGTGCCACGCCTTAGTAGCCTCCGAGGAAGGTAAATAGATTGCCGACCTAGCCACGGCCGCCCACGACGTGGCATTGAAGGATGCTAAGGCTGCCAAGGAGCGCAGTCAGGTGGCGGAGGCCGAGCTGGAGACCCTACGCAGTGAGCGTGCCACCGAGGCTCATCAGCGTGAGGTGCGGGAGGAGGAGCTGGAGGCTCGAGAAGACGCAGTTGCCGGTCATGACATCGAGCTAGAGCAGTCAGCGCGGGGGTAGGCCATAGAGCGCGATCGCCTGGAGAAGCTGAAGCAGGCCAGAGGTGGTGGAGGAGAAGATCCGGCTGGAGGCCAAGGCGAAAATCCTTGCCAATGATCGTGCCGCCTTCGATTCTCATAAGGAGAGGTCCCACAAGGTATAGTGTGAACTCTACGGGAGGGGGTTGAAGGAGCCATTGGTGACTGCTAGGGAAGGCCCCGCCGAGCTGCTCCATCAGCTTGTCGCGGCGCTCGAGGACATTGCTGATGGAGTCGGCCCCATGGTGGAGGGGGAAGCCCGCGCGATCTCCGCTTCGGCTATGACGCTCGTCTTCAGCCACCTCCATCTTCGCGACCCCATCATCGACTTCAGAGCCCTGCTTGAGCTAGTGGACGAGGAGCATTGCACCGCCACCGCCGAAGCCGTGAAGGACCAAGTGGAGCCCCTGCTACAGATGTTCCTCGCCATGGACCCCGCTCCCACGGCTGATGATGCTGCCGAACCTGCGGCCTCAACTAAAGGCACAAGTGATGGCGATGTCGCCAATGATGGCGCACTCCTTGCAGATGACGGTGATGCCCAAGCCTGAAGAAGAAGCTCGTTGGTGGTGTTCCCCTTATCTTGTCTTCTACAACATGCACTATGCCTCATGGAGGCGTTAACACTTATTTGTTCTATTCCTTTTAAGAGACAACGTTTCTTGTAATAACTTGCTAGGGTTTGCGATTTCCTTCCCACTTGCTTGATGTTCTGCGTCGGGAGGGCCCGACTCCGCGCATACCTCAGCCGCCGTTGGGTCGTCCGGATCACCAGGACGAGACCAAGGGGTGAGGGGCTACGTGACCAGTTAGGCTCCTGAGTCATGATGCTCCGGAGTCCCACTTGATCTACAAACAGCCCGCGAGAAGGAGATGCGAGAGTAGGCTTTAGCGTTTCGCATCGGCAGGGCCTGGCCCCGCGCGTACCTTAACCCTGATCGGGACAGGGGTGTGACGACCAGGTCCGAGGGACCTGGCAGGGTGGCGTACGCCAGGTGTGACCTGAGCGTAGCCCCCATTCCTAGCCCCCTCGGGCGACTCTCCCGAGGGGGAAGTGTTGTGATGCGGTTGGAGACTGCGCTTGACAGCTCCCTGAGGTTGATACGGCCAGGGGGCCGCCCTCAGTTGTTTCTCACTAGTGCGGAGCATGGCGCTTCCCCACTTGCACGGGCATAGCCTCTCCTAAACTATGTCGACTGCCAACGCGGAGCATGGTGCTTCCACTAGTGCGTGGGTGGGGGGGCCCTCTGAGTGGATCCCCCCGCGCGTCTCCAGCCCCAACCTGACACGTGGCTTGCATGGCAGGTCTAGACGAGGTTTGTCTGGGCACTCGTGAGCCAGCGCGGGACTCACGAGGCCCTACCTCAAGGCGGGTTGCGCTTGAATTTGGTTCTTGACAACTGTGATAGCCCTGCAAGGTGGTTAGCATTACAAAAAAAGACACATCCATGACATTTTGAGCCAAATGAAAAAAAAATTATGTCATACTTATGACACCTCTATGACGATAATTGTGACAAAACCCGGTATCATCATAGATGTGGTGGGGTCCTACTTCTTTGACAAAAAATCATGATAGAAAATGGGCTTTTCATCCTGGGCGGGCCGGGGACACAACTGCATGACATTCTTTGGGCCGGCCATGATGGAAAAAACCTTGGTAGAAGCGAGTGAGGGAGTCCTAGATTAGGGGGTCTCCGGACAGCCAAACTATATCCTTTGGCCGGACTGTTGGACTATGAAGATACAAGATTGAAGACTTCGTCCCGTGTTCGGATGGGACTCTCCTTGGCATGGAAGGCAAGCTTGGCAATACGGATATGTAGATCTCCTTCCTTGTAACCGACTCTGTGTAACCCTAGCCCCCTCCGGTGTCTATACAAACCGGAGGGTTTTAGTCTGTAGGACTACAATAACACCATAGGCTAGCTTCTAGGGTTTAGCATCTACGATCTCGTGGTAGACCAACTCTTGTAATAATCATATCATCAAGATCAATCAAGCAGGAAGTAGGGTATTACCTCCATTGAGAGGGCCCGAACCTGGGTAAACATCATGTCCCCCGCCTCCTGTTACCATCCGCCTTAGACGCACACTTTGGGACCCCCTACCAGAGATCCGCCGGTTTTGACACCAACATTGGTGCTTTCATTGAGAGTTCCACTGTGCCGTCACCATAAGGCTTGATGACTCCTTCGATCATCGGTAACTATGCGGTCCAGGTTGAGGTTTTCCTCCTCGGACAGATCTTCGTATTCAGCGGCTTCGCACTGCGGGCCAACTCGCTTGGCCATCTGGAGCAGATCGAGAGCTACGCCCCTGGCCATCAGGTCATGTTCGGAAACTTAAACTACACTACCGACATCTACAGAGACTTGATCTTCGACGGATTCGAGCCCATGTCAGGTGCGCCGCATGATCACGATGAGCATGATTTAGCTCTGTTGTCGGACAGTGTTTGGGAGATTACACCTGCAACTACTTCGGCCTTCAATCCGAAGCAAATTGCGCCATCCGAGGACGGGTGGATAGACCCCGCCATGGAGGCCGCACTCTCAGTGGCGATAGAGCCGGATATTGACTTCACCCCTTACGAGAGCCGTGTTGCCGAACCACTGGATTCGTCTCTGGCAACGGACTCTGAGCTGCCTGCGTCCATGCCTATCGAATCCAATTGGGCGCCGATCATGGAGTTCACCTCCGCGGATATCTTTCAGCACTCACCTTTTGGCGGCGTGCTAAATTCATTAAGGTCTCTCTCCTTGTCAGTAGAACCTTGGCCTAACTATGTCCGGCTAGAATGGGATGCGGACGATGAAGAAATTCGCTCCCCACCCACCACCCACTTAGTAGCCACTGTCGACGATTTAACCGACATGCTCGACTTCGACTCCGAAGACATCGACAGTATGGACGACGATGCAGGAGACGAACAGGAACCACCGTCCACAGGGCGCTGGACCACCACCTCATCATATGATATATACATGGTGGACACCCCCAAAGAAGGCAATGGCGACGAGACAGCAAGGGATGACCCCTCCAAGAAGCAACCCAAGTGCCGACGTCAGCGGCGCCGCTCTAAGTCCCGCCATTGCAAAAGTAGTGATACCGGCACAAGAGACAATAACACTCCGGATAGTGCCGAAGACGACAACAATCCCCTCCAACACGATTTAGAGTGGGAGGGTGAACAAGCTAGCCCTCCAGAGCGAGCAGCAGATAGAGAATCGGAGGAGGACAATTACATGCCTCTCTCTGAAGACGAGGTGAGCCTCGGCGATGAAGAATTTATCGTGCCTGAGGATCCCGTCGAGCAGGAGCGCTTCAAGCGTCGGCTTATAGCCACAGCAAATAGCTTGAAGAAAAAGCAACAACAACTTCGAGCTGATCAAGATTTGCTAGCAGACAGATGGACCGAAGTCCTTGCGACCGAGGAATACGAACTCAAGCGCCCCTCCAAGAGTTACCCAAAGTGTAGGTTGCTACCCCGACTCGAGGAGGAAGCATTGAAACCTACATCACCAGTGTACGATGCGGCTGACTGGCCACCTCGTGGCCGAGCCAGAGAGGCGTTTCAGCCTGAAGTTCAGCATGCACCCCGCCGCCACTCAAACAAAAATACCAAGGCCCGGGGCAACACATGGGACCTGCGAGACGTATTGGAAAGTAAGGCAAAACATGCAAGGTTGATATACGGGTCACGGAGGCATGCGCCAACGTGGGACGATGACCGTCACGCCGGATACACTAAAAGTAAATCCGGCTAGGCCGAATACAGCAGACAAGTCTCATATGAACTGCGTCGTGACATAGCCCGGCATAGAGGCGCCACACACCCCTTATGCTTCACTGATGAAGTAATGGATCGCGAATTCCTAGAAGGGTTTAAACCCGTAAACATTGAATCATATGATGGTACTACAGACCCCGCGGTATGGATAGAAGACTTCTTCCTCCACAATCACATGGCCCGAGGGGATGACCTACATGCCATCAAGTATCTCTCGCTAAAACTCAAAGGGCCAGCTCGGCATTGGCTCAATAGCTTGCCAGCAAACTCCATCGGAAGTTGGGAGAACCTGGCAGAGGCATTCCTGGACAATTTCCAGGACACTTATGTGCGACCGCTGGACGCTGGCGATTTAAGTCATATAACTCAGCAGCCAGGGGAATCGGCCAGGAAATTCTGGACCCGGTTCCTAACCAAGAAGAACCAAATTGTCGACTGTCCGGATGCAGAGGCCTTAGCGGCATTTAAGCATAATATCCATGACGAATGGCTCACCCGGCACCTCGGCCAAGAGAAGCCAAAATCCATGGCAGCCCTCACGACACTTATGACCCGCTTTTGTGCGGGCGAAGATAGTTGGTTGGCTCGTAGTACCAATACAACAAGAAAACCTGGCATATCAGAAGCCAGGGATAGCAATGACAAACCACGACGCAACAAACACAAGCGCCGCAAATATGGTGAAAACACCGAAAATACAGAAGTTAATGCCGGGTTCAGGGGCTCAAAGTCCGGTAAGCGGAAAGGGCCACCCAAAAATAAAAATCCAGGTCCATCCAGTCTGGACCAAATACTCGATCGCCAATGCCAAATTCATGGCACCCCAGAAACGCCAGTCACCCATACCAACAGAGAATATTGGGTCTTCAAACAAGCCAGCAAGGCAGGCGCCAAAGACGAAGAGGGTTCTCAAAGCGACGATAGCGACGAAGAGCCCAGATCACCAAACACAGGAGGGCAAAAGAAACCCCCCATATTCAATCCGTGAATGTGGTAAATACCACCCAAATTGCCAACTCGGACCAGATATGCACCCTTATGGATGGCGACTCAACGGAACTAGTCGTCCCACAATATAAACTAGGGCCGGTCACCTTCAACCACACGGATCATCCGGTTAACGCCAATCAGGGCTATCCAGCCGCACTAATCCTCGACCCAATAGTAGACGGGTTCCACCTCACTCGAGTCCTTATGGACGGAGGTAGCAGTTTAAATCTGCTTTACCAGTACACGGTGCGCAAGATGAGCATCAATCATTCGGCGACCAAACCCACTAAAGCCACTTTTAGAGGGATCATACCAGGTATGGAGGTTAGCTCTACATGCTCCATTACCCTTGAGGTAATCTTCGGATCACTAGAAAATTACCGTATCGAAGAGTTAATCTTTGAAATCGTCCCTTTCCGCAGTGATTATCAAGCACTGCTCGGACGAACCGCGTTCGCTCGATTCAACGCAGTGCCACATTATGCCTACCGTAAGCTCAAGATGCCCGGTCCACGCGGCGTCATCATGGTCCATGGCAAGGCCGAACCTTCCTTCGGCACCAACAAATACACCACTGCCTTAGCAGCAGAAACAATGAGCAGCACCTTGCAGTCGAACCTTGAGTCGACCTCCAGGCTCCCGGACACCGTCAAGGGGCTCCGAACTACTTCGCGGAAGGATACCCCGGCTCGTCCAGAGCTCAACTAAACACTCCGGCGAAGGCCATGACAGGCCGAACTCGGTGGTTCAACCACCCTCCGGCACGTAAACATTTCTTATATTTCCTTCGCAGGTTCACCTTTGCACCGACTAGGACGGACTACACGGAGGCAGCTTGAACGCGTTAGGGAATCCTTATACATTCCCGCAGTGACCGTCCAGCTATATTATGGATCCGCACTCAACCTCTTCCCCCTGTCACAACAGGTTCGGCTATCAGAACCCCTTTTTATCACATTACTTGTACCCATACGCATAGACGTATTATTCAAATACAACATGTGGATTTATATGACGTTTACCTGCTGATTATTTCTTATCGAAATCATTTTGTCAAGTGGCATCCATACACAGTGATATGCCTTAAATATGCCAAGGGCTTCGTTTTTCCCATAATACGGCAATAAAAGTCTGAACACCTTCATGGAAGTTCGTCACCCCGAACCTATAGCATTATTTGCATCAACTCCGAATCATGTCTTGGGTCAATAGTTGGGTTTGCCCGGCTCCCATGTTTTGGTACCTTACGTTTCGCTATATTGGCTAAGGTAGCACTGTGAGAACTACTGCGATTGTGTCTCGGTTCTTCCGGATGAGCACCTCAGTAGAGAAAGCCGAAAACTGACTGTCATGATACGGTGAGAGCTGGTCAGCTGTTCGAGCGGTTACAAAATCTTTGAGGATTTCTCCCGCATAATGCCATAACTAATGCAGCGTGCGATGGATTAGTTTTTTCTCCGATCAGGCGCTTATAGAGCCCCTAGTACGGTCTTCTGAACACAAGGGGCTGCGCCGACCATACTAAAGCTCCTATGGCTAAGTGAGAGTGATAAAGCCCTATAGTCCGATTGCCTGGTTCGTTGTGCTGAGTACCCCCTTCGAAGGACCAAAAACTGGGATAAAGAGTGCTAAGGTTTATCCCGAACACCCCCGTACTTTTTACGTGGGTGCAGAAGCCGACGGCTGGCCAACTCTCAGGTTTAATATAAAAATGGCCGCATAGGAGGGTAAACTTTTATATAACAGGCGACAAATAAACGACCTTGTTCAAACATTACAAAGGACAACATGATTGGCATTCATGGAAATATAATGTCCTTGGTGCATAGCTCCGCTGCACGGTAGGATCCTTTCAGGACACTCTCATAAAATAATTCAGGCTTGCGGTGCTCCTTCCCCTCTAGCAGTCCTCCGGTCATCAGCTTTTCGGCATCCATCTTCCCCCAGTGCACCTTTGCACGGGCGAAGGCCATTCGCGCTCCTTCTATACATACCGACCACTTGATGACGTCAAGTCGAGGGCAAGCGCTTACAAGCCGCCTCACGAGCCCAAAGTAGCTGCTTGGAATCGGCTCGGCAGGCCATAGCCGGATAACCATATCTTTCATGGCTAGTTTCGCCGCCTTATGCAGTTCGATCAGTTGTTTCAGTTGATCGGCAAAAGGCACCGGATAATTTGGCGCCAGATATTGCGACCAGCAGAGCTTATCTGCGGTGTTCCTTTCTTCGGCTCGGTATAATTGGGCGGCATCTGATATGCTGCAAGGTAGCTCGGCAAATACACCTGAGAAATCCGGATTCAAAATCAGAAACATAGTTTTCCCTTCAAATACTTGCTTTACATGGGAAAACCTTACCCGCCGCGATCTTTCTCGCCTCTCGGATCCCCTGCAGGGTGCTTTGGGTTTCCCCCCGGGCATCGCTCATGGCTTGACACGCCTTGGTGAGTTCAGACTCTTTCTCCGTTAAACTGTTCTCCAAGGTCTCGCATTTACTTATGGCCTCTTGCAGCTCCTGCTCAGCTTTAATAACTCTGGCCTCGTGTTGCTCATGAAGAGTCCACTCTGTGGCCGCCTTTTTTTTGGCCTCGGCAACGGCCCTTTTGAGGGCCTCGACTTCGTTCATAACCCCTAGCACAAATTATGCGGCTTATTTCATACTAAACATTTATTTCACAATAAATGCGCGCAACGCTTGTGCATACCTTGTTTATCCCTCAACTGCATTTTCAATTGGCCAAGTTCTTATCTGGTCCGCTTCAGACTTTGATTTAGTCCGGAGATCTCCGCAGTACGAGAGGAAGCGGCTGCTACAGGTACCTGCTTGAAATAGAAGAGAAATCAATGTCATTCAATGAGTCTTCCTGCGATCATCAATTCGATCCCCTGTCCGGTTCTTTCTTTCACTGAACAGTGTATCAGGGGCTACTATCTATACTATGACACTCTTCGACAACTCATAAAACATACCTCAAAGCCTCTTATAAGGCTGATACAGGCTTCGTTTAGTCCACTCTCAGTTGACTGAATCTTCTCAATTACTGCACCCATAAGGGCACTGTGTTCATCAACAATGGAGGCGTCTTGCAACGCCACCAACAAAGCATCCGACACTTCTGGATGGACAGAGGTCGCTGGCGGAACAGGCACACCCCCTCCAGCCGAAGGAGGTTGCCTTCTTGATTCTGGAGCCGTATAGGTCTCTGGAATCGCATCCGGTGGGGAGCCGAACTCAGGATCGCCCCCGCCGTCAGACCACATGGGAATCTTTTCCCCCACGTGTCTGGCCCCTGCGGTTTGACCTCCAGGCGCCGCCTTCACGATTTCTTCCTTTCCCCCTTGGCCGGAGTCCTTCTGGGACAAAGCCTTGGTGTTATGCGCCTGTTTGGAAGAGGCCTTTGGGACAAAGCCTTTCCCCTTTTGGGTAGTTCAGCCTCCAAGGGTGCGGAGTCCGTCCTCTTCCTTCTTCCCCCCGCAGGGGATTCATCTTCCTCCTACTCTTCGTCCTCTTTGGAGGCGGAATGGGCACCAGAACCTTCAGATATTGTGTCCGAAGTGCCGCGGCGACGAAGGCCACCCCGGGTCTTTTTGGCCTCCTTCTCGGCCGTCTTCTTCGGCACCTTGTAAGGCACCGGGACCAGCATCTTCGTCAGAAGTGGGATGGTCGAGTCTTCGGGAAGCGGGGCCGGACAATGGATCCACTCCGCCTTCTTCGTCCAGCACTGGGAGAGTTGAGTAAAACGCGTTAAGCTCTTCTATTTGGTCATGCGGATAGAAAAGTTGGATAAACTCACCGAACTTGCAGGGCGGGACAGTTGGTACCCACGGTCCTCGGCGGAGTACGACCATGATTTGCTGGACTTGAAAAGCACCTTCCAAATGTCCTTGTGCGAGGAGCCGAAGAACCCTCGCAAGGTTTGGTGCCTGGTCGAATCGAATTCCCATAGATTGCAAGTCCGATGTTGACAAGGCAGTACCCGGCGGACTAACATCACCTAGACTATGTTGACAAGTTCAATGTTCTTATCTCCCATATCTTTAACGCGCATCCAGAGCACCGACAGTTCGTCGCACAAGGACCAGTCTAGGCCTTTCTTAACCCAGGATGTAAGCCATAGAGGGGCGTCGGATCGAAACTCGAGGGAGGCATCCCATTCCTTGCCGCATGGCTTAGTGATGATAAAACCACTGTTGTTGCCACTCCTTGACAGTATCATTAAAGGTTCCCGTTGGCCATATGACATTGGGCATCTCGCTCACCATAGCTCCCCCGCACTCGGCGTGCTCGCCGCCCACCACCTTGGGCTTCACATTAAAAACCATCAGCCATAAACTGAAGTGCGACGAAATGTGGAGAAAAGCCTCGCACACGACAATGAATGTTGAGATGTTGAGGAAGGAATTAGGGGAAAGATCATGAAGATCGATCCCATAATAATACATGATGCCACGAACGAACGGGTGGAGGGGAAACCCTAGCCCGTGGACAAAGTGAGGGAGGAATACAACCCTCTCGTGGGGTGCCGGAGTGGGGACGATCTGTCCCGCCGTCGGGAGACGGTGGCTGATTTTCTTGGCCAGATACCCGGCCTCCCGAAGCTTTTTGATATCCTTCTCTCGGACGATAGAGGCCATCCATTTGCCTCCTGCTCCGGATTCGGACATCTTTGGAAGACCTTTTGTGGGCAGAGAAGGTGAACGCTTGAGCGCTGGAGCCTGAGCAGAACGGAATGGATCGGGATGAAGGCGTGGGTGAAAAGAGTGAATCCTTGTCCCTTTATAAGGGCGGAAGAGGCGATGCGGCTACCCACTCACCTGGTAAAACCTCTCATTCCCCAAGCGCCGTAATTGATAGCACGTTTCGGTTACCCACATCTGTATTGATGAGAATCCCATGATAAGGGAAACGATCTCTGCTTCGACAAGACGTGCCAAGGAAACCACCTCGTGATATGTGCAGTAGCTGGTTGAGAAAAATGGTTCGAATAATGACCGGGCCGTGGTATGATGTCATGCTGTCAAATGTGTCAGCAGATTAGATTTGTGGAAATATTATTCTCTCTATGGTGGTATGTGGAACTTGTTTTGCAGAGCCGGACACTATCCTTGTGTTCAAAATCTTCTATGGAGTATTCGGAGGAAGAACCCGCCTTGCAATGTCGAAGACAAAACTGCGCGCCGGACTCATCGTCATTGAAGCCTGGTTCAGGGACTACTGAGGGAGTCCTGGATTAGGGGGTCTCCGGACAGCCGGACTATATCCTTTGGCCGGACTGTTGGACTATGAAGATACAAGATTGAAGACTCTCCTTCCTTGTATCCGATGTGACTCTCCTTGGCGTGGAAGGCAAGCTTGGCAATACGGATATGTAGATCTCCTTCCTTGTAACCGACTCTGTGTAACCCTAGCCCCCTCCGATGTCTATATAAACCGGAGGGTTTTAGTCCGTAGGACGACAATCATACCATAGGCTAGCTTCTAGGGTTTAGCCTCTATGATCTCGTGGTAGATCAACTCTTGTAATACTCATATCATCAAGATCAATCAAGTAGGAAGTAGGGTATTACCTCCATCGAGAGGGCCCGAACCTAGGTAAACATCGTGTCCCCCGCCTCCTGTTACCATCCGCCTTAGACACATAGTTCGGGACCCCCTACCCAAGATCCGCCAATTTTGACACCGACGGCGAGGGCGAGGAAAATGTTGGGGGAGTTCCCGGTTACGGTGGGTGGTCGGGGGCCGAGCGATGCGCATTTCTATCGTATGTACGCGTGTGTGTGCGAGGCGTTGTGCTCTAACTAAGAAGCCGAGCGATGCCTTGGGCTCTAACTGAACCCGAGCGATTGCACTGCAGGCTACGCATTACTGAACCCGGGCGACCGATCGATCACTTGCTATTAACTGAACCCGAGTGATTCCTTCGCTACTGCTGCTAACTGAAGCCGATCGAACACTGTTGCCTCCTTCACTTGATGAACAGTGAGCGTTGTTGGTGGGGGGGGGGGGTTGGATGAACAGTTCCTGGTGGGGGTTGGATAAACAGGACCTCGTGGTAGTAGAGGCCGTTGCCACTGGATGAACAGGACCCCGATCGATCCATCTGGTGGATGAACACGACCCCGTGGAGGGGTGGATGAACAGGACCCCATGGAGGTCTGGATGAACAGGATGACCCCGTGGAGGGCTGGTTGAACAGTAGCCGGTGGAGGGCTGGATGAATAGTAGCCCATGGAGGGGTGTTTGAACAGGACCCCATGGAGAGGGCTGGTTGAACAGTAGCCGTAGTGGCAGAGCACGCGGTGGAGGCTGGATGAACAGGAGCCCGTGGGTGAACAGTCGTGGGGCGAGGCTGGAGGAGGTCGACGGTGGATGAACAGTAGCGTGTGGAGGCAGTCGATGGTGGATGAATAGTAGTCCGTGGAGGCAGTCGGCGGTGGAGATGAACAGTATCCCGTGGAGTCCCGTTTTGCGGTACGCCACACCCCTCCCGATGAACAGGACCCCCGTTTCGACCGTAGCGCTCCAACAGAAGTTTGTTTCCTCTGTTTTGCAGTACGCCACACCCCTCCCAATCAACAGGACCCCGTTTCCACCATAGGAGTCCCGTTTCCTCTGTTTTGCGGTACGCCAGACCCCTCCCGATAAAGAGGATGCTATTTTGACCGTGGCCGGTCGAACACAAGGCCGTTTCCTCCATTCTACGGTACGCCAGGCCTTGTTTCCATCGGTTGTTCCGTCCAAGCCGGTTGGTCCCCGATGGACACGACGACGCATTCTATTCCGACCGAGCCGGTTGCCTCCCCATGATCACGACCATGGCGCAGCTTCTCCATTCCGACCCAGCCATGTACACGAGTCCTGGCCGTATGTATGCGCGAGTAGGCGTTCGAGACCCCGCCCGTATGTACGTACGTGGCCGTATTTTTTTCTTGCACCCTGGTCGTTGTACGTACGTGTACATGCTACGTGCGCGCCTCTACTACGACACGTGCACGCCTCTACATCGACCAGTATGTACGTACACGTTCGCGACTAGAATAACAATGCTACGTACGCTTCGACCAGGTGGGTCTCGACCATCAGGCACTTCCTTGCGTGTGACGATGTAGCTGGTGGGTCCTAGCAGTCAGGGGGGGACGTTTTTTCCTGAAATACGGTGGCCCTTCCAGTGGATCCCTGCTGTCATGTGGAGGAATCATAATTTTCCGCGTAATAAGAGGCACTTCCTTGCTGCGGCCGTGGACCCAACTGTCAGCCTCTCCACGTACAGTACTCTTCCGATGGAAGTCGGTCGTTGACCACATTGATCATGCCGTGCCGAGAGCACCAAGGCAGTGGACGATGGCGAGGCCTAGGAAGGGGACGACATGGAGCCGGGGAAGACGCGGCAGTGGATGCCCAGGCGGAGAGGAGTACGAGGGTTCACTGGTTCGGCTGTGGTCTGAGGATGCCGTCACCGCGGGGCATGGCCAGTGGTGGGAGTAGTAGGGGGGTGAGGCCTCCATGGCAGCACAGCCGGCCACGGGAGGCAGGTGTTGGCGGCACAACTAGCGCTGCTTTGGGCGGCTGGAGCAAGAAGACCAGATGTTGAAGAAGCACTATGGCCGTTGGATGGACATCGTACAGTCACTGGAGCTAGAATCGTTCATATTGACTAAGTTAACAAAGCCCTCCGTCCCCGTCAACTTAGTAGGTCCACATGTCACCCTCCCACTATGCTCGGTCCCAGCTAACAGGGGGAGTATTCATTTTTTTGTGCGTAATAAGGAGGCACTTCCTTGCGTGCGAAGATATAGCTGGTGGGTCCAACCTGTCAGCGGGGGGGGGGGCGTTTTTTCGCAAAATACAAAGGCCCTTCTGGTGGGTCCCAGATGTCAGGTGGAGGAATCATTATTTTGCACGTAATAAGGAGGCATTTCCTTCTGTGCGGCTGTGGACTCAGCTGTCAGCCTCTCCACGTAAAGCCCACATCCGATCGAAGTCGTTCGTTGACCACGTTGACCACGGCGCGCCGACAGCAGCAGGGCGGTGGATGACGCCGAGGCCTAGGAAGCAAACGACACGGAGCCGGGGAAGACACGGTAGTGGCTGCCCACGTGGTGGGGAGTATGAGGGTTGACTGGTTCGGCTGCCGTCGCCGAAAAATAACAGGAGGTGTGGGTGAGTAGAGGGATAGCCACGCCAAGGATGCGAGTATGGTGGGGCCGTGAGGCCTGCCCGGCAGCACAGCCGGCCATGGGAGGCGGCAGCAGGCGGTTCCTCCAGCACTGGTTTGGGCGGCTGGAGCAAGAATACCTAAGGTTGAAGAAGCACTACGACCGTTGGATGGACATCGTACGGTCACTGGAGCTAGAATCGTTCATATTGACTAAGTTGACAAAGCCCTCCGTCCAGGTCAACTTAGTAGGCCCACATGTCAGCCTCCCACTATGCTGGGTCCTAGCTAGCAGGGGGAGTATTCATTTTTTTGTGTAATAAGGAGGCACTTCCTTGCGTGCGAAGATATAGCTGGTGGGTCCGACCTGTCAGTGGGTGGAATGTTTTTTTCATGAAATACAGAGGCCCTTCTGGTGGGTCCCAAATTTCATGTGGAGGAATCATTATTTTGCGCGTAATAAGGAGGCATTTCCTTGTGTGCGACCGTGGACCCAACTGTCAGCCTCTCCACATAAAGTCCACGTCCGATGGATGTCGTTTGTTGACCACGTTGACCACGGCACACCGAGAGCACCAGGGCGGTGGATGACGGTGAGGCCTAGGAAGGGAACGACACGGAGCCGGGGAAGACACGGCAGTGGCTGCCGACGCGGTGGGCAGTATCCGGGTTGACTGGTTCGGTTGCCGTCGCCGTAAAATAACAGGAGGTGTGGGTGAGTAGAGGGACACCAAGGCCAGGGATGCGAGTATGGTGGGGCCGTGAGGCCTGCGCGGCAGCACAGCCGGCCACAGGAGGCGGGAGCAGGCGGTTCCGCCGGCACTGGTTTGGGCGGCTGGAGCAGGAAGATCAGAGACTGAAGAAGCACGATTTTCGTTAGATTGACATCTAATGGTCAGACGCTCGTAGAGTCGATTGTTGACTAAGTTTTTTTGAGAAACCTGGTGTACGCATGAACTTAGTAGGCCCACAAGTCAGCCTCCAAATCTATGGCAGACAACACAGAGCCCATTTGCTAATTTTTCTTATAATTTGCAGCCCATTTGCTAATTCTTAAGTAATTTATTACAACTCATTTTCTGCCCAGGACCATGGTCAAAAAGTTCAACCTTATTTTGCATATTTTGGTGGAGTCCGAACTGTTGTAATCCCGAAATGATAAACATTTGTTTTAAGAACTTATTGATTTGCCAAAAAAATCATTTTGTTTTTGTAAGCAAACAAGACGTGGGACAATTGAGTTGGTTTAAGGGAAAACCAGTGGTAAAAACATCAGCGCTGGGAGGGAAAACAACAACAAAAATAAGGATGTAAATATGAAAAGGGAACTTTATGTATTTTCAATATAATGATACATGTATATGAACTAGTAAAACTATAGGTAGAGATTAGAAAACGGAAGTAGGACATGGCGTTTCAAGAGGAAAATAGAACTGGGCTGTGTGTTTGATTTAGTAAAAAACTGCCTACGAATGTTGTAAGACAAAATATAACTAACGCTGGCGGGCCAGAGGCCAGTAGATACTTGGTGGATCTTTGTGCCCCGTTGTCATCATGGGCTAGGCCTGTTAAAAACGAAACCAAGCCTGGGCAGTCTACAACCCAGTTGAAACTTGCTCGACCTGAAAAAACAATATACCTGCTCAATAAACGAGAGAATTCTGCAAGTACAGACTGATAACTAGGATGCAACAGGTATATTGTTTTTTCATCGTGATAATGAGTGCATGCACTTGTTTCAAAAAAATTGGAGAACTGGGAATTCAAATGACAGTTGTTTATGCTAACCATCAAATAAAAATCAGATGCCTGAAAATTCGTTCTGAAACAAATGATTCAGCTTTATATCCACATCGACCCTCGGCATGATGGTTGGAAGCAAATGCCAAGTTCATACCGAAAGATCATTAACAACAATACCAACTTGCGGACGATAAGGTAGTACAAGTACCAATATCAAACTAACTTATAATCTTTTTAGTCCTGGCCCTAGTGTTCGTTTGGTAGAAAATCTTGCAGAGGACCAGCTCCCACTCCTTCTCTTGCTCTAGGTCCCCGAGGTGGTACTGGTGCATCACCCAGTTGGTCCTCTGCTGGTCGAAGTTCTTTTTTGCGGGAATGGTCGAAGTTCTTGTTGGTGTGCAGCACCAGAACCTTTTTGCCGCCCATCTGTCGGCCATTGACCATCACCGGCAAGGTATTGTCGGTGTTGTGCCACATTGCATGCATGCCGCACTCCGACTGTATCTTGCGACGCGTCCACTTGCCCCTTTTGAACGCCCTGGTATTGCGCTGGAAGAAATGCTTGGTTAGGCCACTCAGTGTGATACCTGCACTATTGTCGAATACAGGTTTTAGTGTATGTAGTTGGCATTTTCATAACATCTTTGGCATGTTGCAGTCACTTGTTTCACTTTTTATTAACTTTCAAATTGTAATTGCTTCACTAGGTCCGCGTCTAAAAAGAAAAATAGAGCTATAAACAAAGGAATATGTTTGTGCAAGTAGACGGCCGATCGGTGTCTTACCTGGAAGTTTCTCAGGATGGGTGTAGCATATGTCGTGCTCGTTGTCGATGGTTGGTATGAACAAATCGTTGAGAGGGTGAGATCTCACGCTGTCAGAACTCACTTTGGCATCAAGGTGCTCGATCAGCTCCTGATCTGTGGGATCGAACTTGATGCCAGCCGGCAGCACCGGCAAATCCTTCTTGGAGTTGCATCGGTTAATTCCAGTTATATGGTACTCAATGTATGATCAATCGACTGTTTTAAGTGAATGATGAAAGACTTTGACAGATAAGTGGTAGTACTCCAAATCTGAAGTACACAATACCCGAACATGCCGCCGGGATTCTTGTGTCACCTCACGCGCAGTGTGTTGTCATGTCAATTAAATGAGAGGACATGATGAATAATTTGACCGACGTATACTAGTACTGCTATTGTACTACTTACTAGTCGTATTTAGTGTCACATTTTAACCATAGGTTTAACTAACAAAATTTCAATGCATCTCACCAAAAGTTATTCCATTGGAAACTATGTTCAAATACGAATAGAACGATATAATTTTTTGTGACATGCATTAACATTTAGTTAGTGAAATTTATGGTCAAAATTTGACACAAATTATGAAGGGGACCAGTAAATCAGGAGGGAGGTAGTAGTACGAGTAGCGCAATATACGGTATAGAGGACTAGTACTAATTTAGAAATGGGGTAAGAAGTTACAAGGCTGTGCGACAGACTTTGTAGGCTACATGACTAATACAAAATATAATTCCCATTGGACAACACTTTCACCAACAAGTACACACTTGAAGCCTAATTGATATCAGTACAGTACATCGAACACAGGTGAGTTAGGATGCAGTTGATCCCAGAAAGGTATCTATCCTTCAAACCAGAGGAGTGCTTCAAACTAACGACAGTACATAATATCCAACAAAAGAGGGTCATGCTACAGCAGCAGAATACATGGTTCAGTCTAGATATCAGTACGAATCAATTTGTGCATATTTGCTGTTGGCATGAACCACATCGCCGCATGTCGGGTTTGCAAAAGCCATCCATCGCATTGACGCTTGATGCCTTTCACACACTAAAGATTATCTGACAACAAGTTGTGTTGACGAATCTCTGGATATGGTGATTCATGAAACCCATGGTATGATGTGTAAACACAGTTCCCCCTGGCAAATGGAAGTTCCATAGCACGATAATCATCGCTGGTGATATGATCGATGATTGTTTGGATGATCAGATAATTGAGCCCAAGGAACATGGAGTGGTTGCCGAGGTTGTAAACCCGCCTCCAGTTGAATACGCCTGGCCCAACGGAGCTGGGATCTTTCTCGAACACAAAGCAGCCATAGCCATCAATGTCACGAATGCCCCAGGCATTGTACTGCATGTGGTTTGATGAAATGGTTTGGTCAATTTGGTACGTGGAAATGAGCATCAAATGACCGCCTTCAGCTGAACAAGCGATAAACCACCACCCATCGGCTGGTATGATTCTAGGTCCTGGAATCATGAAGGCCAGCGCATTTGCGTCTGCTGCAACAATTCAAATTGGAGACCAAAGGACAAAAATAAATAATCATGTTCAAAGTATGTGTGGAATTAAGATTATTATAATAGTGACACATATCATAGACAGAGAATTACAATGCCGTGGTCATAATCATACCCCAAGTTAAAAAAATAAGGCAATGGCTTTCATATTCTAGCAATATATCATGGTTCAAACATCATGTACAATGAGAGGAAAACAAATATGATAGGGCCTACTCATATTCTACCATAGCGCTTACTACAGTTATCATATCAACTCTAAGCAATAACATGTGTTGTTATAAAAATCCTGGAAATGAGAGTAACATATAGAAATCATGAGGTTATACTCATAATATCTATTCTAACAATCATTAGATGCCAATTGTTCTCATATCAACTCTAATACTAACATGTGTGGTCATAAAAATCTAGGAAATGAGAGGAACATATATCAATGATGTGGTTATAGACATACTAGGCATGTTCGGATTCCCTCCTCCTCCACAACTCCACTCCGGGAGCTGGAGGAGCTGCAGTTTAAAATCACGAGAGTGGGGAAGGAGGCGCTCTACAGATTCTCATATTTCACGGTGCGGGAGAATTACCTAACAGGCCTATATATTCTAAATTTGTAACAATGAACACGCAATCGTATTCATAAGGTAAAGATGAGATGATATAGAACAATTACACGACGATAGATTCCACCAGTATAGGCAGCCAATATGTGCATCGACCGCGTAAACGATGACATCATGCACTATAGCATCAAACAGAAATGTTGGCTGAAGAGGATTGACGATGAGCCATAACCATGTATGGCGACCAGATTCCAGATAGACTAATCCCATGTTGAACACGGCAATGAGCTTGTAATCCATGTAGTCTTCTGATGGTGTGGGCACTTCGCAGATTACAACCTTCAGCAAACAGAGGTCGAGCCAAAAGATCGCCGCGTCTCATGCATAGAAGGCAAGAGTGTCCGGCGGGCCGCGGGGCTCGATGGCGGCGGTATCCAACAATGGAAGGGTGATCTCTCGCTGGGTGTAGATATCCACGAGATGCTATGGACTACCGGATTGGTGGATGAGGACGATCCAGTTGGCCTTCATGCCCGCCCAGTAGTGGCCGCGCATGAAGGACAGGTGGACGAGTAGTGGTAGCATATCGAGGGGAACCATGACAACCTCTGTAGGATCATCAAGTCGGTGTCTGGGCCACCTGCGAGGATCAGGCATCAGCAAGCAGGGTGTCTTGAAAAGAGTCTGCCGGTTGCAGACGAGTAGATGGTACAAAGACATCGAGCACGTGGCCAGACAGACGGTGCTGAGCAGGTCCATACGATTACAGATCTGCTCCAAGAGAACATCAGGGAGGGATTTCCAATCGCAGCTCTGCGTGTCAGTCAGTTCTGCCATAGGGTTTTTTAGGGCGCTGAGTGACTGGGGTTTTTGGTGCCTGCGAGCCAGCGGGGAATTGGATTTGGGCGGGTGAGTGAAGAAGATGGCGTGTGTGGCCGAGAAGTGAGCGGGGGGATATGGTACGTGCGAGCTACCAAGGAAGATGGCGCGGGAGGGCGAGCAATGAGCGGGGGGAAATGGTGTGCGGCCGACGATGGGGAAGACAGGAGGAAGAAGAAGAGAGGAGGAAGAAGAGTGAAAGACGAGGAAGAAAGTGCATTAAATCTCAATTCTACTAGTACTACTACCAGGATATATCGTCCTTCGGAGTGTAAATAGTTACACCGATGACATGTGGGTCTACCTCAAGAGGGCCCATATGTCAGTTAATGGAGGAGAGATGTGCGTAGTCGTATTTGTGGAAGCGTACTCCACTAGCAAACATGATGGCAGTACTGGGTAAGGCTGATTTAGTGACACCAACATGCTGGTTCAGCTTATTAATTAAGTGCCCCATCTGCTACAGTGTGTATTGTCACTTCACTGTGAAGACTAGTTGAATAGTTCTCTCTGACCGAGATGGGGAATAATGGATCACGAAGACTTCCTATCTACAGTATCCCTATGCATGTACGCTCAAGCCCCTCCCAATGCTCCGCCTTGTACAGGTGCTAAGGCTACCATGTAGGCAAAAAGTCTGATGTGGCAAGGTAATTAAGAGGAGAGAGATAAGTGTGGTGACCCTAGTACTAAGCGCGAGAACCTAGACAAAAGACTTAAATGGAAGAATCCCAATAGTGCATGGAGAACTTTAGTTACAAAATCATTAAATAAAGGATTCTTAGCACCAACAAGTTAAGCACCTATGCATTGGGAGCTTTCGTTGCTAAAGTTTTGAATGTGCTTAGCACCCCATGTAAGCATCGATGCATTGGAAGTAGCCTCATCATGTCCAACAAGATGAAACATTGGCTAAGGCACCCGGCGCCAATAATTTAGGAGTACTAGTACTACCTCATTTCCGATTTATAGGGCTCAATTCTAAAATCTCATCAACCAAGGTAGATGATGAGTGGTGGAATAATTTTTGTAGTTTGCATAAACACTCAATTAATGCACTCATTTTCCTCAAAAAATTATGTTTACCAATGCATTAATTTTGTGTCAAATTTTGACCATCTACGCCCTCCATCCAGGTGAATAAGTCATCTTTGGTTGTGCGCCGTGACCAAGGAGGGAAAAACAAGAGAACTTAATGTTTATTTGTTACTCCCTCCATTCCTAAATATTATCTTTTTAGACATTCAAATGGAATACAACATACGGATGTATGTAGACATATTTTAGAGTGTAGATTCACTCATTTTGCTCCGTACGTAGTCACTTGTTGAAATCTCTAGAAAGACAAATACTCTGTATTTGGGAACAGAGGGAGGCTTTTACTCCGTATTTGGGAACAGAGGGAGTATCACCATATGGAGGGAACAGACGAAGCTTGAAATATGAACATTTCAATGCGAGGGAGTAA
Source organism: Triticum dicoccoides (assembly GCF_002162155.2). NCBI lineage: Eukaryota > Viridiplantae > Streptophyta > Magnoliopsida > Poales > Poaceae > Triticum > Triticum dicoccoides. Next base: position 405,141,560 of record NC_041392.1, read on the forward strand.
AAGCCTCATGCATGCATGTAACATGCAACACTCACACGTACACATGGACGCATGGAACACTCACGCACCCATGCGGCACAGAGCACACGACGCAACACACACGCTCACACTCAAGTAATCAACCTACTCCCTATGTCCGTGAAAGACTATACATTTAGAGATTTACACATTGACCAGTGCATAATTAACGCCCAATAGTAGCAGACTTATGTGTGCATGAGACCATTGAGAGAACAAGATTAAATGAAGGTTGTTGCATGTTGTAATTAAGGATAGACATGTAGCCTATAGCTAGAGCGCAAGTTGGTGCATTAATCCATCAATATCTATTTTAGATTAAAGGCTAAATGCATTGGAAGTGTAGATGTACACTCTTTGTTTTTTAGCCGATGTACACTCTTTGTTGGAAGATCGAGGGAGAACACGTGCATGCACTCACATACACAGCCAGGGTGGTTCGTGCGCAAGGGTTGGACTCCTGTCGCGCCCATGTAAAGTTTTGTTTAACTGATTTCTTTGCTCTGTCAACTGACAGGTGGCACCCAGAAACCAGGTGACAATTTAACCAGTCGACAAAGTGCCACGTCGACTATGTGGCCGGTCAGTAGGGTGCAATACGGTGCTCTACAATGAGCTAGTGATCGTATAACCACCACAAAACTATATATAGTGACCGTAAAGAGTGTATTGTGACATACGTTGATCGCCAGTGTATTTTTCTCGTTTCAAATTAAGCCATATTAACCGGAAAGGACTAGTACTAGTACTGCTTTGATGTGTCCTGTCTACTCGCCGAACGAAGAGAAGCTTGCTTACTATGCCTCTCCCGCGCCCACGCGCACGGTGGCTCACAGGACTAGGAGAGGGTTTTGACTACAGCGCTCTCTCCCTCTCCCTCTCACTCGCCCTCGCCCTCGCGGTGGACGTGCAGAATTTCAATCAGTGTCAGATTTCCAGAAGCATATTGTATTGTAGTATCATCATTGTTGGACCTTCCGAAGAGGCGAAGAGCCAAGTGCAAGGTTCACACGAGTATGAACTGTTGAACCTCCCGAAGTGGCAAAGAGCCAAGCGCAAGGTTTTATAGGAGTTTTCATCCTAGTAGGAGTATTACAACTATAGTGAATGGTGCTACTGTATGATGCCGCCACATCACCTATATCCAAAGTTGTGCCACCTTTTTTTCTCAAAGAGCATGTTGGAGCCCGTGCAACAACCACACAAGTTGCACGTACACATAACACATTTACTAGTAATAAATTCTAAAGGACAAATGCCAGTATGCCACACAAGTTCATCACCAATTCATGTGATAAATTTGTGCATGACTAGTCTACATATATTCGCAGCGCTACAGTTCACAATTTACCATACCCCACTTACAGGTTATAGATGGGCTACATGTCCTCCTCCAGGTTCCAGTCCCGGGTGTTATTCATGGATGACATGATCCATAGCGGTGGGCAACGGGAATCATTGTCACAACTTTCTAGTCCGGTTCCACACAATGGAGACTCATCCAAGCTGAAGCGGCATAAATCAGGGATAGCGTGTCCCAGCATGTCATTCATCCAGTGGTGCGCACTAAAGACGCAATCGTGCTTCATGAACGGCAGGCCTTCGATGTCATGCACGGAAGGTGGCATCCGCTTCACAATGGGGTACCTGTCCCCAATGAAAATCGAGTACTCTCCAAGAGTGTTCCTCGGCACCCATGTAGCATCACGGGGATCGAACTCGGCGCCGTTCATCTGGTGCACGCGGCATCTAAGATCTGGACAGATGCTAACGTACACAGTCAAGGTCCATGCATAATAATGTTCTTCTCAAATATGGCGATCAGTAATACTATGCAGCAAATAGTACTACTCCAGTATAGAGGAAGTAAAATAACCGGCTTATTATATATAGCCACTCATGGCTACATGGATCAGATAGTAAGACATGGAAAAACAAAAACGGTGGCAGGTAGTGGGTTCAAGTGTTCAAGGGCCTAGTACTAGTAAGTAAGTAGTGCAACAATGAAAGAGAAGGCGAGAGGTTTAAAATATAATACTAAATGGAATACCTGGGTAGATGGTGACGGTCTGATCGTGGTAGATTGTGTGACCATGTTGCACATCAGTGGTACCATGGGTAACGACTGCTAAGATAGTTGATCCCAATATGCCAAAGTCAGCTACAAGGTTCCAGGTTAGACCGAATCGCAGATGTAAATGCACATCCAGGATCGGCGATCTTATTTTCATCAGGGGATGACTGGTCCCTGCAAAATAATGGAGTACCGTTAGGGATGCAAATGATGATTTGTGCATTCTGTTTCTAATCCCCCGTACCACAGGATGGAAACCAGATGAAACAAGTCCCCTCGCTTGTCACCGCGAAGATGCGGCCTAGATGGCGCACGGCGTCTTCGAACGTGTAGGGGTACAAATCTGCCGCGGCCAACATGCGCCAGCCTCTGCCGTTACTGCCTCTTGCATTGATGGCAATCCTTATGTCAAACACCGCGATGAGATAGTAATTATTGTAGCCGCGTCGCTTTGTCGGCGGGTCCGCAATTGCTATCTTGTTCAATCTCATGTAGGCATCATCATGCGTAATCAAGCCCAGCCAGTCCGGAAGGCCGACCCCAATGGTTGAGAAGGGGTCTATGGGAATGGTTGCACTGTTGTGGATGTTGTGCAAAATGATGGTGGTATCCAGCCGGAGGTATGCAAGCCAGTCTTCGTTGGCACCGACCCAGACCTATATATAAGACAGTGGGCAGCAGAGAAATTACGGGATGGAAATGGAATAACTAAGTACTACATGATCAAACTCCATGACTGACCTACTCATCGGACGAAATCCGACTACCTCTCAACGTCGGCAACTCTAGCAGAGTCAACATGCAACCTTGGCCAGGGAGCGATGGACTGTTAGAAGGATTGTCCCACAGAAGAACCTTCTCCTCAAGGACGCATGGAAGACCAACAAGCATGGCCTTTTCCCAAGCCTGTTTAAGCACCATCTTGAAAAAGTTGGTGCAGGAAGCACCGAGTCTTGCGGTGGTGAGGACGTCGGAGCGGCGTGCTATTTCTCCCCGAGGATCATCGTCCAAGGTCTCCCAGTCCCGATGAGGAGGAGAACCTCCTGTCGAATCCATGGGAGTAGCGACGAACTGCCTTCT
>NC_041392.1:405145120-405207523 GCF_002162155.2 Triticum dicoccoides
GGGAACTAGCGAGGAGGAGATAAGAGCGTAGTAACCGCAGGGCCTCGTCCCTTCCAACTGTACCTCCTTGATCGTTCCTTAGCGAAGGGTGAGGCTATTATTGACTACGTAGTCATACTATAGTAGTTATATTACTACTTTATCAACAAGTAGTTGATGTAGTATTGTACTTCTAGTATAGTGCACCAGTTTTGAACTCTTGAATCTCAAGGCCAAGGAGCTATAGTTGGAAGTAGTGGGTAGTACTGTTCTCTAGAACCATCGTTGTACTATCAATGTAGGGAAAGTACACCTGCATAGTGGGTACTCTTGGTGCTCTATTCCAGCGCGTAGCTGGCCTACTTAGCCGCTCCTCTCACGCACACACTAGCAGCCTGTTTATCAGCGACGGTTACTGCGGGGGCAGAACATTTGAGTTATTTGATATAGCGAGACTAGGCTTTTCGCTTCCATTTGTGGAGATTTAATGGATCTCTTCGGACTTTGTTAGTAGTACCATCTTCATGAATGAGACGAGGCAAAGCTTTTGCCTCCATTTCAAAACAAAAAAATCACGTCAAGAGGAATTTCCTTTATAGAGACGATAATGGAGTGAAGTCCATGTGTGCAACACCACAAGCTACAAAGTAGTAGAGTACTAGCACTTTACATACAGAGCCATATTGCACAGTTTCCAATGCCATGCCAGGCTTTTCTGGCTCCTCGGGCTTAATTGGGAGGTGCTAGTTCAAATATGCTACAAGCTAATGAGGAAGCTGCAAGTGAGGTACAGCTAGGGCGAGCACGCGAGCCACGAGATGATGGGAAGGAAAATCCATTCACGTGGTTGGGCTATCCAGTGCACCCAGATTGTGGTGCGACACATCCATTCGACTTCAAAACTCAAACTACCCGTGTAAAATATTGGCTCGCAGCGAAGTTACTTTTTAGAAAAAGGTTGTCATGCGTTTGGCCGGGATCGAACCCACAAAACGAGGTATACACTCCCGCGACCACTAGTAGTACTCATTGGAGTACAACGCAACGTAGAATCGCCTTTTGTCGCTAGTAGTACATTGTTCCTTACAAGAAACCACTAATAATGCCAAGAAACCACTAATAATGCCAACAAACTACTACCACTTGCATACGTCGTAGACTTAAGAAAATACTACCTTATCAACCATTGTACATGCCCTTACCAACCAGCCCTATCAAGAAACGACTACTCTACAAAGTGCTGTTATAGGAACATTTCAACCCATGTCGCCCCTTAAGTCAACGCCTTCTATTCGACTGGCAAGTTAGGCGTTATAACTTGTGGGATCTACATGTCAGTCTGCACAAAAATCCCCCAGTGACCTCCTACCTCAGGCCCGTCCACCTAGTCATCCTCGTCCATGGGACGCAGCTACCGCCACCGGCAAAAGGCGAGGTTAAAACCGCCAGCGGTGGGGAGCCCATCTTGCGGCAGCCCAGATGCCAGCTTCGTCCGGCGCTCGCGACCACTAGCTAGCTAAGATAGCTCCGTCCAGCTGCTTGTCTGCGAGGTTTGCTAGCTACATTGGCACGGCGGCGCGGCAGCTTGCTCACGTGCACCGCACTCAGGTCAGCCATCTGGCTTGAGAGAAAGCCAGCGATGTGGCTTGCTCCCGCGTGAGTCATGCTCGGGCCAGCCTGCCAACCTGTGTGGAGGCCAGTGTGGCGTCCGGCCCGTCTGGCGGAGCAGCGGCCAACTCCCTCATCACCGGCGCCAACGACGAACACGCATCAGTACTGTTTGAAGTAATGTTCAGGAAAAATAATGATTTGAGGGGGAATATAATATGATAGAAGGTCAGATGTGGGTCCCTCATGCCAACGGTCAAACAAAATGTGTTGGTTTAAGCTGCCTCGTCAGCACGGACATGTGCGCCAACCCTTTCATAAACGGGTTTAAACGAGCCTAATCGGCACTAGGTAGTAGTTTTTGGCATGGATTAACAATTTTTGGGTATGTTTTTGCTATTTTTTGTACAATAGTTTCGTCCTAGGGCTGGTTGAAACTGGTAGTTTTTTGTTAAATACTCTACATATTGTAAGTAGGAGTGAAAGTTAAGCTTTGGAAGCCAATAAGCAAGGCTAGTTACATAGTGCCTATGTGTGCGTGATTGAAAGTAAATATCTACCATGAGTGACTAATATCTTGATGGAAAACTTGAAACTATGGAAATACTAGCATTTCCTTTTTGGAATGGCTAGAAATACTAGCAATGTTCACGTGCGTTGCAGTGGATCATAATTAGAATAATACTTATTCACAAACTTGATACGAAACACTCTAATTTTGATATACATATACCACTAGAGATATATTATGTTTCAATCAGAAAATATTCCTTGGGCTGTTTTGGTGAGGTGAGGGAGGGGTGTGGTTGGTTTTAAGATACTAATTATGGGTTTTTCCGCAAATTGGTAGAGAAGTGGGATGTTTATGAGAAAAGGTAACAACTTACCTCACAGTCGTTAGATGTATATCTAATGGTAAGAAATGACGGATGGCACACACACCATCATCACCAACTTAGTATTTTGTAGGAGTACTAGCAAGATGTCCGTGCATTGCACGGAGCATCAAGATGCATATTTTTATAAAACACTTGTTGTGATTGACCCATGCAGGAGTAATCCCATGTGTAAAAAGTAATGATATCTCAAGAAAGAGGAGATAAGGTGAAGAGGAGTGGGGCGTGGTGGTTATTGGGGGTCGGACTGAGCGAACACAAGGGGATGGACGACGCCGGCAATGGCCACCAGGCCAGTTTGTTCCAGAGGCTTCCTTTTTTAATTGCTCAACAATGAGTTTGTTGGAGATAAGGATGAACGAGGGAAGGCCTTGTCTGCAAATGTGGAGAGAAGTGCGAGTATCTTTTAGTTTAATTTCCATCTGTCAGACATAGATCGGACGGTCTATTGCAAGATGGCACGCATACCATCATCACCAACTCGGTTTTTTATAAGAGAAGAAATATAAGTATGGACATACAAACGTATTATCGATACTTGTTTCCATATACAAGGATCTACATTCTATTCAACGGCTCAGCATGTGGGGCCTTAGCACAATGACTTCTCGACTGTGTAAAACAAAGGTTTTCCTGTCACCGATAAGGAGGGGGCACTACAAAAAAAGACACGTCCGTGACATTTTGGGTCGAACGAAAAAAAATTATGTCATACTTATGACACTTCTATGACGATAACTGGGACAAAACCCGGTATCATCATAGATGCGGTGGGGTCCTACTTCTATGACAAAAAATCATGACAGAAAATGGGCTTTTTGTCCAGGGCAGGCGGAGACGCGACTGCATGACATTCTTTGGGCCGTCCATGACGGAAAAAATCGTGGTAGAAGCGAGGGAGAGGAAAATATCGGGGAGTTCCCGGTTACGGTGGGTGGTCGGGGGCCGAGCGATTGACCTTTCTCTTGTACGTACGCATGTGTGTGCGAGGTGTTGGGCTCTAACTGAACCCGAGCAATTGCACTGCAGGCTACGCATTACTGAACCTGAGCGATCGATCGATCCCTTGCTGTTAACTGAATCCGAGGGTGATTCCTTCGTTACTACTGCTAACTGAAGCCGATCGATGCTGCCTCTAGATGAACAGTGAGCATTGTTGAGGGGGTTTGGATGAACAGTTCCCGGTGGGAGGTTGAATGAATAGGAACTCGTGGTAGTAGAGGTCGCTGCCGCTGGATGAACAGTACCCCGATCGATCAAGCCGGTGGATGAACAGGACCCTGTGGAGGGCTGGATGAATAGGACCCTGTGGAGGGCTGGATGAATAGGACCCCGTGGAGGGCTGGATGAACAGTAGCCGGTGCAGGGCTGGAGAATAGTAGCCCGTGGAGGGGTGGTTGAACAGGACCCCCGTGGGGAGGGCTGGTTGAACAGTAGCCGGTGGAGGAGCGCGCGGTGGAGGCTGGATGAATAGGAGCCCGTGGATGAACAGTCACAGGTGGAGGCTGGAGGAGGTCGATAGTGGAGATGAACAGTATCCCGTGGAGTCCCGTTTTGTGGTACGCCACACCCCTCCCAATTAACAGGACCCCCGTTTCGACTGTAGCGCTCCAACACAAGTCCGTTTCCTCCATTTTGCGGTACGCCACACCCCTCCTGATCAACAGGGCCCCGTTTCCATCGTAGGAGGTCTGTTTCCTCCGTTTTGTGGTACGCCAGACCCCTCCCGATGAAAAGGATCCCATTTCCATAGTGGTCTGTCGAACACAAGGCTATTTCCTCCGTTCTACGGTACGCCAAGACTTGTTTCCATCGCCTGTTCCATCCAAGCCGGTTGGCTCCCGATGAACAGCATGTGTTCCATTGCCTACCGATGAATACGACGCATTTCGTTGCCTCCCCATGAACATGACGACGATGCAGTCTCTCCATTCCGACCCAGCCACAGCCATGTACACGAGCCCTGGCCGTACGTATGCACGAGTAGGCGTTCGAGACCCCGCCCGTATGTACGTACATGGCCGTATTTTCTTGCTTGCACCCTAGCCGCTATATGTACGTGTACATGCTACGTGCGCACCTCTACTACCACACATGTGCGCCTCCACTACCACACATGCGCGCCTCTACATCGACCAGTATGTATGTACACGTTCGCGACCAGAATGACAATGCTACGTACGCTTCGACCAGGTGGGTCCCGACTGTTAGGCACTTCCTTGCATGCGAAGATGTAGCTGGTGGGTCCCAGCAGTCAGGTGGCGAATCATTTGGCATTTCCCGTAATATGGACGCACTTCCTTGCGTGCGCAGATGTAGCTGGTGGGCCCCAGCAGTCAGGGGGAAACATTTTTTCGCGATACACGATGGCCTGTCCGGTGGGTCCCTACTGTCAGGTGGAGGAATCATTATTTTGCGCGTAATAAGGAGGCACTTCCTTGCCGCGGCCGTGGACCCAGCTGTCAGCCGCTCCACGTACAGTACTCTTCTGATGGAAGTTGCTCCTTGACCACGTTGACCACGCCGCGCCGAGAGCAACAAGGTGGTGGACAACGGCGAGTCCTAGGAAGGGGACGATGCGGAGCAGGGGAAGACGCGACAGTGGAACCCAAGCGGAGAGGAGTACGAGGGTTCGCTGGTTCGGCTGCGGTGTGAGGATACCGTCGCCGCAGGGCCTGGCCAGCGGTGGGAGTAGTAGAGGGAAGTGAGGCCTCCGCAGCAGCACAACCGGCCACGGGAGGCAGGAACAGGCGGCACAACCGGCCCTGCTCTGGACGACTGGAGCAAGAAGACCAGAGGTTGAAGAAGCACTATGGCCATTGGATGGACATCGTACAGTCACTGGAGCTAGAATCGTTCCTATTGACTAAGTTGACAAAGCCCACCATCCCCGTCAACTTAGTAGGCCCACAAGTCAGCCTCACTCTATGGTGGGTCCCAGCTAGCAGGGGGAATATTCATTTTTTGTGCATAATAAGGAGGCACTTCCTTACGTGCGAAGATATAGCTTGCGTGCCCGAGCTGTCAGCGGGGGGAACATTTTTTTTGCGAAATACAGAGGCCCTTCCGATGGGCCCCAGCTGTCAGGTGGAGGAATCATTATTTTGCGTGTAATAAGGAGGCATTTCCCTGTGTGGGCCCCTACTGTCAGCCTCTTCCAATGGTTGTTGTATGTTGACCATGTTGACCTCGCAGCGCCGAGAGCACAAACGCGGTGGACAAGGGCGAGGCCCAGGAAGGGAACGACCCGGAGCCGGCGAAGCCACCGCAGTGGATGCCCACGCTGAGGGGAGTACGAGCGCTGACTGGTCGGCTGCGGGGTGAGGCTGACATCGCTGAAAAATAACAGGATGTGCGGGTGGGTAGAGGGATGGCCTGGCGGCAGCACAACCAGCCACAAGAGGATGGAGCAGGCAGTCCCGCCGGCACTGGTTTGGACGGCTGGAGCAGGAAAATTAGAGATTGAAGAAGCGCGGCGGCCGTTGGATGGACATCCAACAATCACTGCTCTGTGTTGACTAAGTTGACAAAGCCTTGCGTACGCGTCAAAAAAAATTAGGACAGCGTCATCGTCAACCTAGCAGGCCCAGAAGTTAGCCTCCAAATATGTGGAAAATAGCATACATCCCATTTTCCATTATTTTCAATAATTTACAACCCATTTGCTAATTCTTAAGGATATTTGAAGCCCATATTCTTTTTATTAGTATTACAGACCATATATTCTAGGCACTGCTAAAAAATTCAACGAAATTTTGCATATTTCGGTGGGGTCCGAACTCTTTTAATCACGAAATTTTGAGTCACATTAAAAATAATTTTTCAAAAATTATATCAAAACAAAATTCAAAAAACAATTCTCCACAGAAAAAATGAATGAAATTTAAAATTTTAACTAGCAAGATGCCACTTAAGCTTACAAATGCTACAAAAAGCCCAAGGATTAATTGTTCATCAAATTTTTAGACAAAACCCAGATTGAACATGGCAGTAACATCTAACCCAACCACTCTTTTTCGCCGTCACAAACAAATGGATCAGTCTGATCCATAAAATCAACATCATGTGCCAAAAAATATATTTCAGGATGACTACAACTTGTTGTAAATAGAAGCCGAGCACGTTTACAAGCCCATTTGTCCACCTGAAACTTCTTCTTTTTTGTTCAACATGTCCGTCCGTGAGAAATCTCTTGCTGTAAAACTTAAGCCTCATGGACAATAGTAACCTCGCATTCAATAGGAAGAATGTGACAAAGCTTCTGTTTGCCTAGTTGGATGCATATCTTTCCATCGTTATTGTCCTCAAACGAATGTCATGACAACTAAGAAAATCCTGGTGGTTATTACGCCACCGATTGGTTATACGTTTTTCTCCATGTGGTTGCAGTACCTAAGTAGTCATGAAGATTTGAAAATAGTTAAGGTCTGAAAAAAGAGTATGTCGAAAGAGCAACAACTGAACGGTTAATTATAGTACAATATATACGGTCTTTCAATGTGCATGAAATCATCACCTTTATATATAAATTCTCCAGAGACCGAAAGCATCGTAGCAAGCCAATAATTATGTTCGGATCAAAACTAAACATTCTGATATATAAGATCTTGACAGAATCCAGCAGCATTGATAGGCTATCCATGGACGAACTCTTCATTGAGCATATAACATAATATTAGTACCCAAAGTGTACACCAAGATGATATAAAACTTATGTGCACAAATCAAAATGCAGCTTATGATTACAAATGTGTAGATGATAATATACGGTACCTGAAAAAGTGTGAAGCCAAACACCAACTTGTTGTGATCATCAACGGATCACGAATTACACCCAAGGTCTCCAGTTTGGGCGCAGAGACAACAGTTATTTGCAGAGGTCTATCACAATTATGAAGGAGCAAACTTTGAAGTGAAGGGGCATTTTTGATGATGAGCTAATGTTCTTCAAAACAAATTCCAATGCTTTTAAGGTGAGGCGACTTTATTTTGAGACAACTGATAGGGATTTCTATTCCCAAAGCAATCAGCAAGCGCTCCAGGGCAGGGCAACTCGAGTGGATGATGCTGTGCAGTGAGGCCTCCGACAGATAAACCACCACAAGCGAAAGTTTTTTTGGCAGTGGGAGTCAAAGCATTTGTACCAGATCGTCTGGTAGATGGCACCGGGCGAAGGTGGCAGTGTGGAGAGAGGAGGAAAACCGAGAGGGTGGACAATGGTGGTGTGGGCACGAATTCTTGGCGTGTTCGTGGTATGAAACTTTCGTGGTAATGGTAGAACTCAAACTGCTAGAGTTTTCTGAATTCAGGGGATGTCAGCCAAGCGTCCACTGTGCCGGGAATGGACAAAAGGTAGCTGTTGGGATGCAGAGGCGTTGAACGGGGCCATGCTGGCGAGAGGAGACGATGGCTCTGAGGAGATCAAATTCAGGAAGGACAGATATCTGACGACAGTGGAGATTGAGGGGCGCGGTGCGCCATAGAGGGCGCCATCGAGTTGAGAGGACTTGTGTGCGGCAGCCATCCTTGGTGGGGAGAAGCGAGATGATCTCCTCAAGGATGATGTCCGGGAGATCGTTGATGCGGTCCACCAGAGATCCTACCGGTTCCTCAGATCCGGGTAGGGGGTGCTCGCCGCTTCTCCCCGGCTGCCGGGTGCGGGATCTACAACCGGCATCACCGTTGGTGGGGGCCTCATCTTCTTAACACCGGGGCCAGCTGACTCCATTTTTCTTGTGGGTGTCGCGCCGAGCTCACGGGTTTGAGCAGAGTAGCCAAAGACGAGCCTAGTGGCAGTGCGAGTGGGGAAGAAGGAGGGATGGGATTTTCTATAGGAGTGGAAGAAGACTAGTGAGGAAGAAGGTGAGCGGGGGTTTTCTGGACGAGTGAGGAAGATGGGGAGCGGGGGGAATTGGGGGGGCGACGGAAGCGGGAGAGTCCAGCGAGCTGTAGTATAAGTGGAAGCGAGGAGGAAGGAGGGTTTTTCTGGGATCGCCCCCTCTTCAAGAAATATGGGCTTCTCCTCGCAAAAAACAAAAACAAATGGGCTTTAAGACGGATAGGCTTTTGTATTGGCCCAGTCGGCTGCCCGTGTTTCGTACTGGATGGCCTTAACACTAGAGGCAGCCCGACACACTCTCCAGCTTATTGCCCATTCGAAAGAAAAAAGGAGACGCCTCCAGCTTATGGCTACTCATCGGTAACCTTTTTCAACTTGGCATCCACCAAATTAGAGGATGCAGTACTGGATGCAGACACTCACTATGGTCGCGTAGCACGGCAAAATGAGGTGTCAAATAACAGGCCTACAATATACTTACTAGGTTGTGAAGGTTCACAGACTAGTCAACATTTACATTAAACTAAGCTTTCAGAAGATACGGTATGCATACTAACATTCAGAAGAACAAAAGTTCAGCATGTTTATGCGTCTCAATGATTCACCATACTATAACCAATACAAAGCTATGAGAAGGTGTGGAAATAAACAAAATCGGTCGATGCATGTCTGAGCAAAGGGCCTCCCTGCGCACGCATTAATTTCCTTAATTTCCTGGTCATGCTAGTTTCTTCTTAATTTTGCGAGCACTTTGAGCATGTTGGCAACTCCACAACTAGCTAGTTGCCTCATCTTGCAATTGATGCTGACACATTTGCAGCAAACACACGAGGCAATAGAGATGACTCAACATGAGTCCATATTGTGTAGTTCCCCTGAAATCATCTTCATTGTCCTGAATTTGAAAAGATAGGAAAACAATAACTATACTTAAACAATGTTGCAAAACAGTAGCGCATATCAATAGCTCGGCATGACAAAACATGATCATCTGGACGAAGGGGATACTGACCTGCCTGAGGATGATTATATATAATTTCATAAGTCCTTGGTTGATTTCCACCTTTGGTTCCACTGCTTGTTTGCTACTCCACAGATGATAGGATCGTTCCGCACTGCAATCAGCAAGTCAACATAAGAATAAGCTTATTTCATCTTGCGGTCGTGATTGTACCTAGTATTAATGTAGGAATACCTGGAGCACCATGAGGTTAGCTGACAGCAGGTAGATGCAGTCATATAAGTTTTGTGCGGTGCTACCAAAATTGAGGTTTGTATCCCTTCCCGTTATGACAATTCTTCTTGAAATTGGTAGAATGTGACGGCCTGTTCTTTGCATCAAACTTGCCTTTCCCCTGAGATTTGTTCTTATTGTTTTGGGGCTGGTTGGGCTGGAAGTTCTTCTCGTGTACCATGTGGGCACTAGAAGCTCCCTCAGCGACCCAAGGACGTGTGTCTTTTGCTCTCACCTTCTCTTCAAAATGAAGAGTGCTAATGAGATCCGAAACGGAAAACGCATGTCTCTTGTTTTTCAGAGAAGTAGCAAAATCGTTTCACGAAGGTGGAAGCTTGGCAATGATGGTCCCAGCAACAAATTTGTCCGGCAACACACACTTGAAGTACTCAAGTTCCTTAGCGAGTGACTGTATCTCATGAGTCTGCTGAACAACAGAGCGCTCATTAGTCATCTTGTAGTCATAGAATTGCTCCATGACGTACAACTTGTTGCCAGCGCCCGAGGCCCCAAATGTGGCCTCGAGCGCAGCCCACATGTCTTTGTCGCTGTCAAACGACATATATGAATCCACAATGGAATCGTCAAGAACACTCAGCAGAGCAGCTTTGAAGAGGGTATCCATGTTCTCAAAAGCTTCCTGCTGTGTAGGATTAAGATCGCCCTCAGGCTTACCCTTAGTGGCGTCATAGCAGTACATGATCTGAAACCAATATATTGCTCTTGTGCGCCACCTTTTATATTGCACCCCCTTAAAAGTAGATGGCTCCAAAAGCGCAGCAAAACCACTCGGAGTACATTGCCTATAATCAGGTTTTTGGATTGGATTGTTGAATATATGAGCAATTTACTATGAGATGTAATCTGATACAATAGTAAATAGATCATGACGACAATTGCAAAGATCAAAGTAATGATGCGGACTAAACCAAGAGGACATAATCACATACCGTATAGCGGGAGTAGAACCGATGTGGTTGATGTTGTCACTCATGTCGTTGATGAAGAGGTTACCGAGGTCGGGGAAGAAGGCTGCCGTTGAGGAAGTCGTCGATGGCAGCAGTCATAGGAGTGTGCTCCCCAAAAACTTGATCGCCCCTCTCCCATACAGGATCACGAAAGGCGGGGTTCGGAGGACTCCTGTCCCTTCTCGCGGTACACGCCGGAAGGAGGAATGGAGAAGAATTGCGTGCCGGCGCTAAGATCTGGAACGGTGCGAAACCATATGATACAACAGCGGCTAGGGTAGAGCCTGTTAGGTCGGTCGTGCGAGTAAGACCAAGTACTGTATAATAGTAGGCCTTTGGCCCAAACCCCACGTCCAAGTCAATAATAGCCCCACTATCCAAAAGAATCAGAAATGGCTAGGTAATTGAGGCGTCCGTTAATTATTAATTAATTACTTAATAAATTTTCCGACTCACACCACACTTATAGCATGGTTAATAGTATAGCCAACATCCGGCTATATGAAGTTGACACATCATCTAGAACCAACCTAATACGTAGCCTGCTTACAATAGTTAGTCTTTTTAGTACGATACTATATCATTAATAATGCCAGGCGTGCAGCGGGCGGTGCCCTCGGTCGGTGCGCCGCTTGAAAGCGGAAGCAGTGAGAGGTTGCATCGCCCTGACTTGCCATCAATGTGGAGCGGCGGGCTCAGCTGGTGTCGGGCGGGAAGGTTTCAATTTTTGATTCAGTTGATGTGCTGCTACCGTCCAATATTCGTGTGTGGTTTTTTCTAGAATATAAAAAGGAGGTACTCCTACTTATGTTACTCCCACTATGGCTAGCCTTGCGCTTGGCTCTTTGCCTCTTCCGAAAGTCGAACAATAATGGTGGTACTACAGTAGTACTTCTGGCAATCTGACACCAAATGAACTGTTGCACGTCCACCGCTTGTAAGCAAAAGTTTCTCCTCATGCTGAGAGCCACCGCGCACGCGTTGGCGAGGGAGAAGGCGTAGTAAGCAAGCTTCTCATTGTTCTGTGAGTTGATGGGACACATCAAAGTTATTTAGTACTAGTACGTACTCTCTCCAAAAAAGGGCTGACCATGTCATGGTTACCATCCCGTGCTCCGTCGTTGAGTAGGTGCCATCGAAGTGCACGACTCACATAGGCACTGCTTACCTGATTATCTCCATTTTCTTGCATGACACGTGCACCTTGATGCTAGATGTCTCGCGTGTTGGCAAAAGGATGAACAAAGCTCACGTAAAAAAAGAGTGGAAGAACATAGATTCCCGATGACCGAGAAGGAGCAAGGAACCTTGCGCATTTCCCCCTGTTTTTTGCTGTCTGACCGCCTATAAACAAATAAAAGAACATGAACTCTTCGCTAACCACTAGAGACGGTACATCAGGATGCTAAGTTGAAGATATTTTATTAGTTTATATTGATAACCACGTAAGAAGCCACGCATGTACAGGACACATGCAGCCATGCATGTACACACGCCAACGCACTAACTCATGTCGATCCAGCTCATGCACAAACACGCACAGCATGGAGCACACAACACACGTACACAACAGATGCATGCACACACACTCGGCCGCATAATTCACGTGAATAACACATGCATGCGTACACACTCGGTTGCATGGAGGCATGCACCATCTGCGGTGACGTCCGGTTTGTCATGCTACGGCGAAGCTCGCACACAATGGCGCCTACGCATCTCTTGCAGCACCACTTTGCCGTCGTTGCTCAACGACTAGCCTGAGTCGAAGACGACCGCAGCCTCGGCCTTAGAGCTAGCACTGATGTAAAAGCATGCCCGCTGCACGCACACTGCAACGGTTATGATTTATCTTCTTAGTCCTACTTAAAATTGGTACACTATATAGTACTAGTAATTTGTACGTGCTTTGCATGTGAGATTATTATGTATAATCACAATACTAAGTCACTAAATTAAAATTAAAGAACCTATGTTTGATAAAATTATCATCTAATTTTGATAAGGATATTTCTGCTTTCTAGTGGAATTTTTTTCCTATTCACTTTAAATCACAGTAGCACCAATATTGGTTGTAATAACATCTTATATTATGAGAATTGAGGGAATTGTTTTTAAATTTTTTGAAATACAAAGAAAATTAGTTTGATGTAAATAATTCACCTTCTCCTCGTTTGCAAGTAGACCGGACACATCAAAATTAGTGCATTGTCTCCAAAAAGGGTTGACTATGTCCATGGCTACCATCCCGTGCTCCGTCATTCAGTGTGTGCTTGAGCATTGTATTGTAGCATCTTCAAATCTTCCGCGGTAGCTTCATGGTTTGGTTCTCTCCCATCGAAGAATTCACCTTGCAAGCCAACACACACAATACCCCCAAACGGCGGGGTTATGTCCAAGAATATGCATTTTCATCTTATGCTTCCAACTAGCAAAATTTGTACCATCAAAGTAAGGACCTCTATGATGGTAATTTCCCTCGCTAGACGCCATACTCTCCTAGGTTGTGAAACCAAGGCTATGACAACCAAAAGCTATGGAAATCAAAGAAAATGGAAACCAAAGCTCTGATACCACTTGTAGGATCGAAAGTATGTCTAGAGGGGGGATTAGACTACTTGACCAAATAAAAATCTAGCCTTTTTCCCAATTTTAGTTCTTGGAAGACTTTAGCAACTTAGCACAAACAAGTAATCAACCTACACATGCAATTCTAAGAGTATAGCAGCGGAATGTAAAACAATTGCATATGAAGGTAAATGGAGGAGTTTGAGGGAGCAAACGCAATGTTGACACGGAGATTTTTGGCGTGGTTCCGATAGGTGGTGCTATCGTACATCCACGTTGATGGAGACTTCAACCCACGGAGGGTAACGGTTGCACGAGTCCACGAAGGGCTCCACCCACGAAGGGTCCAAGAAGAAGCAACCTTGTCTATCCCACCATGGTCGTCGCTCACGAAGGACTTGCCTCACTAGGGTAGATCTTCACGAAGTAGGCGATCTCCTTGCCCTTACAAACTCCTTGGTTCAACTCCACAATCTTGTCGGAGGCTCCCAAGTGACACCTAGCCAATCTAGGAGACACCACTCTCCAAGAAGTAACAAATGGTGTGTTGATGATGAACTCCTCGCTCTTGTGCTTCAAATGATAGTCTCCCCAACACTCAAATCTCTCTCATAGGATTGGATTTGGTAGAAAGAAGATTTGAGTGGAAAGCAACTTGGGAAGGCTCGAGATCAAGATTTATGTGGTTGGAATGGAATATCTTGACCTCAACACAAGTGTACGTGGTTCTCTCTCAGAAAATGTGTATTGGAAGTGTAGGCATGTTCTGATGGCTCTCTCTATCAATGAAGAGTGGGTGGAGGGGTATTTATAGCCTCCACACAAAATCTAACCGTTACACACAAATCACCAAACTCGGTGGGACCGAATCATGAAACTCGGTCAGACCGATTTAGTTCAAAATGTGAATGTTAGGATTCTTGGTGGGACCGACATGTCAACTCGATGGGACCGATTTCGTTAGGGTCGGGCATAACGTAATCTCGATGAGACCGATTACAAAAACTCAATGAGACCAATTTTGGTAATGGACTAACAAAGAGTTGGTCAGGCAAACTCGGTGGGACTGACTCGCTCATCTCGGTTGGACCGAAGTGTTATGAAAGGGAAACAAAGAGTTTACATTGCAATCTCGGTGGGACCAATCGCTCATCTCGGTTGGACCGAAGTGTTATGAAAGGAAACAAATAGATTACAATCCCATCTTGGTGAGGTCGAGATCCCTATCGGTGAGACTGAACTGATGAGGGTTTCTGGCAGTGGCTATGTCAACTGAACTCGGTGGCGCCGGATAGAAAGAATCGGTGGAGCCAAGTTTGACTTTTGGTGTGGGACATATGTGGATATAAGAAAGTGTGGAGGGTTTTGGAGCATATCACTAAGCATTTTGAGCAAGCACCTCATTAAGCAACACCTCATCCCTTCTTAATAGTATTAGCTTTTCCTATAGAGTCAATGTGATCTTGGATCACTAAAATAGAAAATGTAGAGTCTTGTGCTTTGAGCTTGAGCCAATCTTTTATCCTTAGCATTTTGAAGGGTCCACTTTCTAATCCATGCCATGCCAACCATTGAGCTTTCCTGAAATATTCATCTTGGAATAGCATTAGCTCAATGAGCTATATGTTGTCAGGAATTACCAAAACCACCCAGGGATAGTTGCACTTTCAATCTCCCCCTTTTTGGTAATTGATGACAACATATAGATCAAAGCTTCGACAAATGATAAATAGTATTTGAAAAACATCGTCGCTTTGAGAAGTATGTGATAAGCAAGAGCTCCCCCCCTAAATTTGTGCATTATTTAAAATTTGCTTTTGAATGCAAATGCACAATCGATTAGGATCATGGGTCACTCTTCCATGTCACATACATCTTGGTGGAGCGCTCAAAATGATAGAGATTAAAAGCATGCACTCATCACTAAGCAAGTGAATGATCATATAAGAGATATAAAAGATAGCATCATTCAACCAAACATTAAGGGTAGCATATGATCAAACACATGATCAACAAGTATCTCACAAGGTAGCTCAACAAAGTTTCAAACAAAATAGCAAGAGAGATAAAAACCAACACTCTCTCTCAAAGCCTATCATCTATACATTTTTCTCCCCCTTTGGCAACAAGTTACCAAAAAGTTCAAAAATGCATAGTGCTAAACGACTCTCAGGCTTGATCTTCGGGAGGTGGTGTAGAGATAACTCCAAGGACGAAGGCTTCCGATGAAGTAGTTGGAGCTAATGGAGTGGGTGCTGGAGGTGGCACTGGAGCTATGGCTACTAGTGCTGACACTGAAGCTCGAGTATCTGTCACAGGCACTGCAGCAGACCTTGGACCTCGTGGCACTCGCTTGAAAGCATCAGTAGTAGACTTGTCCTTCCTCTCCTCTGCTTCCACCTGTAGCTGCTCAACTGCAGTTTGGATCTCAGTTACCTTGACATCCAGATCATAGAACTTCTACTCAACGTTCCTCTCCAAACTCTCCTAGTTCTTAGTCAAGGTGGCCAAGCCCTTCTTAATCCTTAGGGTGGATTGGATCAGATATCCAAGTTGATCTTGTTTGGATTTCAAGAACACTTGAGATGCCTCTTCAACAGTTGGCATCTTTGCAGCTTTTTCTGCCTTTGCCTTCTCTCTCTTCTCATGTGCTTGAGCTGAAGATGGTTCATTTTCATCCATCAGCACAGTGTTGTCTTCAAATTCAGGATAGATGGGCAGGTGTTCCTTGTCCAAAAGATATGTGCATGTGCCCATCTTTGAGTTAATGAGCTCCTGATTGTGTGGAGCATACCCACAACTCCTCTTCTGATCAGCAGCAGTCCTCTTGATTGTCTCAACAATCAGGCTCATGACTTTGAACTTCTGTGGGACATCAAATATGTGCAGCAAGTTTATAGTATGTCTTCTGATCATCTTCTGATCACCTGACTTGGGTAGCAGTGTGTGCCTTAATATCCAGTTTATGGTAGGCAGACCAGACAACAGGTAATGGACAGATCCAAATCTATGTGTATCCAAGGATGCATCTGGGATCTCCTTGTACATGTTGGCCATAGTGTTGTGGTCTTTCTTTTTCTCTACATAAACATCCAAGTCATCCTCACTTTCTTTTGGGGCATTTATCAACTAAGCCCATTCATCAACAGACGACTGGTACCTGGTACCCTCAGACATCCAAACAATCTTCCCATCTGGATAGAAGTGGGCAATGGAGTAGAACTGCATGACCGACTCATCTTTCCACTTGGTGAGCTTTTGTGCAATGAATTCATCAACTCCACATGCCTTAAAGTTGCCATACACTCCAGGATAGTGATCTTCATTCTTCTGGATGTACTCCCAGTCTACCCATTTCATGTCACACACAATGGGTTTCTTGTCAAGCAACACTTTCTCATAGAAGTCCTGATGTTCCTTAGTGTGAAACTTGTAGTCCACAGCAGTTCTTCTCCTGGTAGCATATGGATCTGACTCTCTCCATATTCTCAATCCTGCATCCTTCCTGATTTTCATGTTTCCTGCAACTGGATGTGCATCATTGTGGTCAGGGATCTTGGGTTTCAGCTTCCTTAGCACTTGAGTTTCATCTTCTTCAGCAGCTTCAGGCACTGGGGCCTTGTTCTTTTCCTCAGCAGAAATGTTTCTAGTGCTTCTCTTGGGTTTCTGAGCTGGAGCAGCTGCCTTGGGAGCTGCTTTGGGCTTAGATGGAGCAGCCCCTGATCTGATTGCATCTCCCATGAGATTTTGAGCTTTGGGTGCTGGTGCAGCATCCTCTTCCTCTTCATCATCATCTCTCATAATTGATGATCTGTCAAGCACTCTTGCAGTGGTCTTCTTGACCCTTTCCTTCCTTTTCTTGCCTTCTCCAACTGCCTCTTCAGATGTCTTGGAGGTTTCAGCAGTAGATGCTCTGGCCTTAGACATGGGGACTCTCTTTGCTGGTGCCTTCTTATGCATCCCTGGCTTGACTGTAGCAGTTGCACATACTCCTTTTTCAGCACCTTTTTCTTGGAGCCGACTTCTTCCTCAACAGCCACATAGTCCTCATCCTCTGAATCTGAGGTCTTCTTATTTCTAGTTCTGGTGGCTGCCTTTGGCAAGTTACTTGGTGTGCTCCTGCTGCCATCATCATATGAACTAGAGGGACTAGTGCCCTCACTCAGTTGAACCTTCTCCTCAGACTTGTTCTGGCTATCACTTTGGTCAGACATCGTGCAGGCAAACTGTCAGCAGACCCTGTGAATATATTATAGATGAGGTAGAGTAGATGAGCATCACAAAGTACAGGAATTTTGCAAAACAATTGACTCAAAAACTTAGTTTTAGTTCTTCATAGAAAGCATTTCGGATCTACCGATTTGTAAACTCGGTGATACCTTTTCTTGTATGACACGTGCACCTTGATGCTAGATGTCCCGCGTGTTGGCAAAAGGGTGAACAAAGCTCATGTCAAAAAAAAAGAGTGGAAGAACATAGATTCCCGACGACCGAGAAAGAGCAAGGAACCTCATGGTGGAGCATCTGCACTCATAGTATTTTATATTATTTAGCGATATAAAATCAACCAATCATGTCCACAATAGACCGGAAGAGTACGAAACATGGCAGCCCAGTGTAGTTACATCATACTGTATGTGGCCAACCCACGCTATGACCATTTTTCTTGGTCTCCGTGCGACACCTACCTCTAGTAATCCACCAGCCCGTATCGCTTCTCGCTCCTTGTCTCTCTCAAAGTGCGGCGAGCTGGCATTTTTGCCGTCTATTGAGGTCGGTTAACTCATCACATGTTAGCGACATGCAAGAGCATTCTAAAAAATTACTATACTCTATTGTTATGCCAAGAAGAGGAAGCGCTTTGACCAACGGACCAAACAAGAGAGGCGTGTCGTGCCGTGAGTGGGTCTAGTTTCTCGTTTTGAACTTGTTTGGTGTAGTAGTAACATTTGGTTTTGACTATTGGTAAGATTTTATATACTCCCTCCGTCTAGTGAATAAGTCATCTTAGATTGTGCACCTTGACCAAGGAAGAGGGGAAAATGAGAGAAATTAATATGTATTTGCTAATTAATAGCATTGCATGCAATGATCTAACCATTGCATGTCATGTTTGGTAGTCTATGTCATTGAAAACATGCACGCCCCACATCTCTTATTGGTGGATATGTCAAGAAACAAGAAACGCGGTGGGAGTTAATGCACCGCGTCTAAGTATTTTGGGATTATTTGGTTTTCGTAAGGTGACTTATACACCTAGACGGAGGGAGTAGGTCCTAATGTATTCTTCGAGGATGCCTTTGACTATTGATAAGATTTTATATAATTTGAAAATTATATCATTCGAAGATCCTTTCATGTTCCGTTTTCAAAAAGAAGAAATATCCTTTCATGTACGAATTTGACTGTATGCTTTGAGCAACTTGCATGTCCTATACTGCTCATGTTTGGATACTCTAACTTAGGTAGAGATTAGACTAACTCATGACTAACCCTGAACTAACTATAGCCAAAGAGGTGTTTCGGTGACAGGGTTAGATTGACAATAAGTGCACTTGATGGAGAGAGAGAGAAGTGATTTTTCAGTGGGCCTAAGGAGGTACTTACTGCGGGAAAGGTGAAGTGATGGTTGCTTCGCCCGAGCAACTTATTACTCTGGGAATATGGGAGTACTAGCGGATTCAAGGAACAAAGAAATGATGGTTGCTTCATCCGAGCAACTTACTGTGGCGAAGGTGGGGCTCTGTGATTTGACTGCTCACTAGTCTCTACTCCTATAAAAGACTCAGTTGGTGATGATGGTGTGTCTGCCATCCGTCATTTCTGACCATTAGATCTACATCTAATGGCCGCGAGGTAAGTTGTGGCATTTTTGCAACAATAGCCCACTTATCTGCTCCAATTTGAAGAAAACCCCTTATTATATTGAAAGCAACCACATCCCTCCCTCGCCTCATCAAAACAACCTGAGAAATATATTTTGAGTGAAACGTAATATATTTTTAGTGGTATGTATGTATATCAAAACAAGAGTGTTTTCTTTCAAGTTTGTGAACAAGTACTATTCTACTTTGGATCTGTTGCAACGCACGTGCACATTGCTAGTCATTACTAATGTGGCGCGACGACCAGGGTAAATCTTTCCCTGCAGTTGTGCACTCAATATTGCTGCATGGCAGGTGGAGCCGGATGAAGGATGTCCCACATGTCAATGAAACGAAGTTGAATTGTTTCTGGCATTGCTATCAATCCTTCAGGATTTGTTTATATGTATGCATAATTTTAATGAAACTGTACTATGATGATATGAAGGTTTCAAATTTGGTTCCCGTAGGAAAAAAGGTTACAACTTAGGATTCAAGTGTCCTCTTGCCTCAAGATTATCTCGTTACAACATTCCATCAAATACAAATGAAACTACTACCATGGCTGCTGATGCATCTCAACGGGTCGTAGATCAGCGCCAATATTCACATCACAACTGAAGACAAAGTTGTGAGAAGGTGTACAAATAAAGAAAAATATATAATTGATCGATGTTGTTCGTAGGCATGGGTCCATTTTATGGGCACAGTGTTCATTGCTTGGCAGCAAGTTTCACCCAGCATTGTAGCCAAAAAGGGGGTGTACGGAGGACACCACAATCCGGTCATTTTGTGCAGCTCCACTAAAATCGATCTGACCATCCCTGTTTGCAAAGATATCCAGTCAGTGTGATTACAATAATAGTGGAACTAGATGATGAAACATAACACACACAAATAGAAGTCGATCACCTCCGCGATCTCTCTTTAGGACTAACTACTTGTTGGAGAAGATTAGACAGGAGTTGGATGAGGAAGATAGCAAAACCAATCTCCCTTTTTGTAGTCCCACGGAAATGTAAAAATGTTACCCGTGTGACATTTTGGCAGAACTGCACAAAACACTCTTAAGAAAAAAAAGTGATTTGTGCAGTTCACCAAAAGGTCGCAATAGCAACGAGGTGAAATGGCTAGCCCTGTTTGCAAAAAATAGGTAGAAAGGAAACAATTACTCGCGAATAACACGAGTTGAAGACACTGATCAATTGTGAGTACAGTGGGGTTTTACGCCCGAACTGCGAGTGTCGTGTTCCCCACAGGGACCAGGCGAGGACGGCTATGCTTGGCTAAATATAGGTAACACAATTTTAAGAGACGGATGCAGAAAATAAAACCTAAACTAAACAAGGTAGTTCCCGAAGATCATCGCCAAAGAAAATGCAAAATAAGCAAAGGGAGATTCAGATTTTCTATACTGTCTTTTTGGCAATTTCCATATTACTCGAAGAATTTAATGCTAACACAAGAAAACATATGGCTAGGAAATTAAAAAGACAAGAACATATATATAACTATCTAACATGAACAGAGGGAAGAAACGAGAACTCAAGATAATACATGGACTACAAAACTGAATATATTTCTGCTGAAAGGGGAAGGCACCGTAACAACACATACATGAACTGGAATTACGTATATTCAGTGCAAATGACAAGCATACATGTACCACACAGGTGACAAATATAACATTCACGAACTTATTTTATATAGATGCATCAACTAGTTAGATCCCAGAACACATACACTATATTATACAAGTACTAAACAGAGCAAACATCAGTTTGCATGTACTCTTCAAATCTGAACCTTACAAGTCTTAAAAATCTCTCAATACTGCAGAAATTTTAGAGAGAGAGAGAAGGCAGCAGCAGGAGGTTGAGAGAGAAGAAGCAGCAGCAGGGGGCGTTGAGAGGAGGGAGGAGGAGGAGCGGGGCAAAGGAAGATGGAGTAGCAGCAACGACTGGGAGTTTGGAGATGGAGAAGGAGCAGAACAGCAGCATGGTAGGGGAAAGTAGAAGAGCAGCAGCAGTAGGGATTTAGAGAGGAGGCGAGCTTGGAGAAGCATAGCAGCATGGAGAGTTGTAGACGAGCAGCAGTAGGGGCGCGGGGAAGAAGGAGCAGCAGACAGGGATTCAGAGAAGCGGGGAAGAAGGGAAGAAGAAGCAGCGGCTGTGTGTCTGGCCGGGCGCGCCGGCTGGAGGGAGAGGTCGCGTGAGGTGGGCACTAGTGGTTGGCGCTGTGATGGATGGATGATGGTGTGGGTGATGGATGGCGCGGGTGATGGTGGAGCAGCGAGGTCGCAGAGGCGCGCCGCCACGATGGCCTGGCCGCGGCGGCGGCCGGAGGTGGGAGAAGAAGTGGTGAGGGGGAGTGAGGGAGTCCTGGATTAGGGGGTCTCCGGACAGCCGGACTATATCCTTTGGCCGGACAGTTAGACTATGAAGGTACAAGATTGAAGACTTCGTCTCGTGTCCGGATGGGACTCTACTTGGCATGGAAGGCAAGCTAGGCAATACGGATATGGATGTCTCCTCCTTTGTAACCGACCTTGTGTAACCCTAACCCTCTCCGGTGTCTATATAAACCGAAGGGTTTTAGTCCGTAGGACAACAACCATAACATACAATCATACCATAGGCTAGCTTCTAGGGTTTAGCCTCTCTGATCTCATGGTAGATCTACTCTTGTACTACCCATATCATCAATATTAATCAAGCAGGACGTAGGGTTTTACCTCCATCAAGAGGGCCCGAACCTGGGTAAAACATCGTGTCCCCTGCCTCCTGTTACCATCCGGCCTAGACGCACAATTCGGGACCCCCTGCCCAAGATCTGCCGGTTTTGACACCGACATTGGTGCTTTCATTGAGAGTTCCTTTGTGTCGTCGCCATTAGGCTTGATGGCTCCTACTATCATCGATAGCGATGCGGTCCAGGGTGAGACTTTTCTCCCCGGACAGATCTTCGTATTCGGCGGCTTTGCACTGGGGGCTAATTCGCTTGGCCATCTGGAGCAGATTGAAAGTTACGCCCTTGGCCGTCAGGTCAGATTTGGAAGTTTGAACTACATGGCCGACATCCGCGGAGACTTGATCTTCGACGGATTTGAGCCACAGCCGGGCGCGCCGCACTGTCACGATGGGTATGACCTAGCTCTGCCGCCGAACAGTACCCCAAAGGCCGCGCCCGCATCAGCTCCGACCCTTAGGTCGGAGCCAACTGCGCCAATTGAGGACTGGTGGTCAGACACCGCCTCAGGGGCTGTAGTCTTAACGGCGATCGAGCCAAACACCAGCCTAATCCTCTGCGCAGCCCGTGACCCCAAGGTGCCGGACTCTTTTTCTGACTCCGAACCGCCCGCGCCCCTGCCAATCGAATCTGATTGGGCGCCGATCATGGAATTCACCGCCACGGATATCTTTCAGCACTCGCCCTTCGGCGACATTCTGAATTCACTAAGGTCTCTCTCTTTGTCAGGAGAGCCCTAGTCGGATTATGGCCAACAGGATTGGGATGCGGACCACGAAGAAATTAGACGCCCACCCACCACCCACTTAATAGCAACTGTCGATGACTCAACCGACATGCTCGACTTCGACTCCAAATACATCGATGGTATGGACGACGATGCGGGAGGCGAAGGGGAACCACCGCCCACAGGGCGCTGGACGTCCACCTCATCATATGACGTATACATGGTGGACACACCAAAAGACGATGACGAGGAACGGAAGGACGCAACGAAGGCTTGTTCCCTCGAGAAGCAGTCAAAGCGGTAGCGCAAGCGCCGCCCCAAATCTTGCCTCGGCAGAAATAACGATCATACAGACCCAGCATTGGAGCAGGGCGACCCACCGCTGGACCACGACAATACGGAGAATCAAACCGAACAAACCAATTCTGTCAAAGATGATAGTCCAGACGACATAACGCCGGACAAGCACCCAGAGCAGCAGAATGCCCGCCAAAGGCTTGTTGCCACTGCGAGGAGTCTGAAAAAGCAGAAGCAAAGGCTCAAGGCTACGCAGGACACACTCCAAATCAGATGGAGTAAAGTACTCAACACAGCAGCGAAGTACGGCGGCAATCGCCCCACCAAGAGCTACCCAAAGCGGAAGTTGCTACCTGAATTCGATGAGGAGGCCTCAGAACCCCCACAACCAAAAATTAAAATGGCCATCTGGCCGGATAGACGACCTCATGGCCAACATAAAGCAGCAAGCAACACCGCACATAAGCCAATGCGCGGTCTACGCGAGGGCTCGCATCAAAAGGAGGGCGAAACCAGATCCATCTATGGACCACGCAAGCGTGCTCCAGCATACGATGCAACACAACAAACCTCCGAACAACGCGGTACACCCAGATATAGGGGTGCCGCACACCCCCTATGTTTCACCGATGAGGTGCTGGACCATGAATTTCCAGAGGGATTCAAACCCGTAAACATAGAGGCATACGATGGAACAACAGACCCTGGGGTCTGGATTGAGGACTATATCCTCCATATCCACATGGCTCAGGGAGATGATCTCCACACCATTAAGTATTTACCCCTCAAACTCAAAGGGCCAGCTCGGCACTGGCTTAAGAGCTTCCCCGAAAGCTCCATTGGAAGTTGGGAAGAGCTCGAAGACGCCTTTCAGGCAAATTTTCAAGGGACTTCTGTCCGACCTCCGGACGCGGATGATTTGAGTTATATAACTCAACAGCCCGGAGAGTCGACCCGAAAGCTTTGGAACATGTTTCTTACTAAAAAAGAACCAAATTGTCGACTGTCCGGACGTTGAAGCCTTGGCAACTTTTAAGCATAGCGTCCATGAAGAATGGCTTGCCAGACACCTCGGCCGAGAAAAGCCGAGAACAATGGCAGCATTAACAAGCCTCATGACCCGCTTTTGCACGGGTGAGGATAGCTGGTTAGCCAGATGCAGCACCAGCGACCCCAGTACATCCGAAGTTAGAGAAGGAAATGGGAAATCACGGCGCGACAGCAATAACAAACGCCGGAATAAAGAAGACAACACGAAGAGCATGGCAGTAAACGCCAGATTCAAAAGCTCTCGGCCAGGTCAGCAAAAGCCGCCCTCTAAAGGTGCCAGAGACGAACTGTCCAGCCTAAACAAAATTCTGGACCAAATATGTCAGATCCATAGCACCCCTGGCAAACCCGCTAATCATACCCACATAGAATGTTGGGTCTTCAAGCTTTCCGGCAAGCTCAACGCCGTATACAAGGGGGGGATAGACCAAGCGAAGACGAGGATGAGCCTCTCAAGCAAGACACTGGGGAACAAAACAAATTTCCACCAGAAGTCAAAACGGTAAATGTGTTACATGTGATCAAGGGAAGAAACAAAACGGCACTCCCAGAAAAATATGCCCAAGGGCCTATCACCGTGGAGTCCTGCCACTGGTCGTCTCAACCGATCACTTTCGACAATCGTGATTACTCAGCAAGTATCTGGCGTGCAGGATGGGCTACCCTGGTATTAGACCCAATAATTAACGGATACCACTTCACATGAGTCCTGATGGACGGTGGTAGCAGTCTAAACCTGATATACCAGGATACAATCTGCAAAATGGGGATAGACCCAGCGAAAATTTGCCATAGCAATACTACCTTTAAAGGAGTAACGCCAGGCCCAGGGGCTCATTGCACGGGCTCCCTGCTACTAAAGGTTATATTCGGCTTCCCCAATAACTTTCGTAGCGAACATTTAACCTTCCACATCGCTCCGTTCCAAAGTGGCTATCAAGCACTACTCGGACGCGAAGCTTTTGCTCGCTTTAATGCAATACCACATTACGCTTCCCTAACGCTCAAGATGCCCGGTCCATGCGGCATCATTATAATGAACAAAAGTATTAAGCAATCTTTGCACGCCGAAGAGAGTGCGGCTGCCTTGGCAGCTGCACACTAAAAACGGCTTCACCAACTAAAGCATTTAACAGGTCGTCAAGACCACGGACACGGTTAGACGTGTCCGGTGCAGCTATATGTAATTCATACAGGTCACACCCCTATTACAATTACAAGGGGCACAACACGCGCAGACAAGTGGAAATTTTTACTCATCTTGAATTATACATGGTTTCTTTAAAAACTATCTCTCTACACGACAGCTTTTTCACCTAAAATCCTCTCTTTTATAGATGACCACCATGCTACACCCGTCCAGGATATGGCACAACGGAGACACAGGCGCAGACGTGCAGCAGGGACCCATTCCAAGGATTCTTTTTAGATTAAGACCCTGTGTAAACCTTTTTTACTGTCTCTTGTTGATATACATCCACCGAATTCTCAGCACAATTGAGAAGGATGCTGGCGTCTTGGCATGTGGCCATGTCAGAATAATGCACGTACCTGGACACAAGGGGCTTCTTACAAAGGGCACTATTCAGGCCCAGTTTATACCATAAAGACCGAATACCTTAGGGAGTGTTCGGCCTCACAAGTTTGGCCTTATATGCATTAGCTCCGAATCATTGTCTTTGGTCAAATGTTGGGTTTACCCGGCTCCTGTGTTTTGGTGCCTTACATTCCGCTTTATCGGCTAAGGTAGCACCAGGAGAACTACTGCGATTGTGCCCTGGTTCATCCAGATGAGCACCGCAGTAGAGAAAGCCGAAAACTGACTGTCATGATATAGCGTGAGACTGGTCAACCACTCGATGACCTATCGGAATGTTAGAATTCCTCCGCTTTAACGAAGGGCCATTTTCCGGCCAGGCATGTACACACCCCGAGATCGGGAGAGTGCGGAGCCACTAGGGGCTATCTAGTAGGCCCACTGTCAAACTCCTATGGCTAAGTGAAAGTGTTAAAGCATTATAGTCCGGTTGCCTCGTTCGCTACGCTATCACCTCCTTAATAGGACCAAGACGTTGGGTTAAGTGCGAACACGCGTTTTTCGCGAGCACCTCCGCATTATATGCGTGGGGGTTGAAGCCGACGGCTGCAATCTTTCAGGTTATACACATGTATACATAAACGGCCGCACAGGAGGCATCATACTACTTTCAGGCAAAAGTATAAACATAGCCTTATAAAATTTCATAAAAGCATTGTGTTTACAATGAGAATACATTGCACTCAAACATAATATTCTTCGAGCACTGGGCCTCTATCAAATGAGCACCCTCGAGAACCTCGTCGAAATAGTGCTCGGCAGCCACTCGGCCTATGGCCGAACCCTGCGCCGCAACAGTGGGAGCGTCCATCTCTGCCCAGTATGCTTTAACACGGGCAAGGGCCATCCGTGAGCCTTCTATGCACGCCGACCTCTTCATCACATTAATGCGCGGCACCGCACCAAGGAACTGCTGCACTAAGCTGAAATAGTTGTTCGGCTTTGGCTTTTCCGGCCATAGCTGATCCACAACAGACCTCATGTCGACTCCGGAAAACCTATTTAGTTCGGCCCATTCGGCTAGCTGGTCAGTCAATGAAAGCGGACGCTCTGGAACATTGAATTGCGACCAGAACAGCTTGTCCACTTCACGATCGGTTTGAACTTGGAAGTACTTGGCCGCATCGGCAGCGCTCGCCGCCAAATCCATATACGCATCTGCCGAACTCCACAGCCGATCCAGGGGGGCATACCATGGATCTTCGAACTTCCTCCGTAACATGAAGGGCTTCCCAGCCACAATATCCCCGGCTTCCCGCAGCTCCTCCTTCTTTGCTCTCATAGCAGAACTGGTGTCTTTGTCCGCCATCGTGGCCTTCTCAAGGTCCGTTGCCTTCGCTCGGTTTTCTTTTTCAAGGACCCGGCAACGGTCGGTAGTGTCTTTTAATTCTACGGCCATCTTGGCCATCTTCTCTTGGCTCTCGCAATGTGCGGCCTTCTCGGCTTTCAACTCTTCGGCCGCCTTCAAAGCAGCCGTATTACGAATCCTCGCATGTTCCTTGGCTCGGGCGAGTTCTGCCCGCAAGGTTTCCACGGTGGCAGCTCCATCTGCAGTCACAACATATTAAAGATACTGGCATCATGCTGCTCTTAATTACTATGTGGCGTTCACCAGATAATAACACTTACCCTGTGCCTCGTCAAGCCTCTTGTTAACAAGATCGATGTCGGTGTCTACCGCATCCAGTTGCCATTTTAATTCAGCAAACTCACTAGTCCGGCTAGCCACCGGAGCTTCCACCACCTGCACATAGGGGCAGTCTAGTTATTGCCTGGGACTATGATCCTCTATTCGCCACCGTTCTCGACAACAACCAGAGTCTCAGGGGCTACTATCTACACAGGGCACACCTAACATGTGCAGTACTATCACATATTATCTCACGTACCTCAAAGCCTGTCGGTAGACTCATAAAGGCTTCATGTAATCCGCTTTCGGCGGACGAAATTCTCTCCATCACCGTACCCATCAGCGTACGGTGTTCTTCTGAGATGGCCGCTCACCCCACCAGCTCCCTCAGAACGTCCGACCGCATACCAGACGGTGCCGGACTATTTTGTTTGCTCTCTTCGGGAGCCGGACGCTGGGGACTTCGGGGGTCTATGAGATTATCTTCTGGCCTCACCGGATCCGGAGAGGCCCTCCGTGACGACACTTCGGGGTCGCCCGCTTCTTGAGCGAAGGAGTCCGGGGGAGGCGTTTCGCTCTCCATCATCTCTGGAAGAAGATCCCCCGAAGACGAGCTCAGCTGAGAGGGGCTAAGTCCCGAACTGCAAGATATATGCAGCGTGCGGAGGTGCATCAATAGGCAAGATGGCAGGAGCTCCATGGCCGAAAGGTTTCTTTCCAGAGGTGTCCGAATTATGGCAATGGGAGGGCCCTCGATCATCTTCGGCTTCACTTCAAAGGTCTTGAGCCACAGGCCGAAGTGAGGGGTAATGCGGAGGAAGGCCTCACACACGACAATAAATGTCGAGATGTGGAGAAAGGAGTCCGGAGCTAGATCATGGAAATCTAGCCCGTAATAGAACACCAAACCCCTGACGAAGGGATCCAGAGTGAGGCCTAGGCCTCAGAGGAAGTGGGAGATGAACACGACATTCTCGTTGGGTTCAGGAGTAGGGACGGCCTGCCCTCGAGCAGGAAGCCAATGCGAAACCTTGGCGGTCAGGTATCTGGCCTCCCTCAACTTCTTAATGTCCTCTTCCATAACGGAGGAGGGCATCCATCGGCCTTGAAGCCTGGATCCGGACATGATTGAAGATCTGAAGCACCTAACCTGGGCTTTGGGTGTTAGAACTCGGGGCGGGGGAAGGGTTCGATTGAGCACGAGAGGGAAAAGGCGAAAACCTTGTCCCTTTATAAAGAGGGTGAATAACAAGCGTCCTCTCCGTAGCCGTTTAGGACTTGCCTATAATCAAGGAGTCCTAGACACGGTTGGGTTACCCATGACCGCATTAATGAGAATCCTGTAATTGGGGGAACACGATCTCTGCTTTGACAAGACGTGTCAAGAAACCGCCTCGCGTTATGTGTGGAGCTGGTTGAAGAAAAATGGTTCGAATAATCGCCGGGCCATGACATAATGTCATGCTACCAAAACAAGTCAGCAAATTGGATTTGCGAAAATATTATTCTCTCTACGGCGGTATGTGGAACTTATTTTGCAGGGTCGGACACTATCCTCATATTCAAATTCTTCTGTGATGTATTCAGAGAAGGAACCTGCCTTGCAATGCCGAAGACAATACTGCGCGCCGGACTCATCGTCATTGAAGCCTGGTTCAGGGGCTACTGAGGGAGTCCTGGACTAGGGGGTCTCCGTACAGCCAGACTATATCCTTTGGCCGGACTGTTAGACTATGAAGGTACAAGATTGAAGACTTCGTCTCGTGTCCGGATGGGGCTCTACGTGGCGTGGAAGGCAAGCTAGGCAATATGGATATGGATATCTCCTCCTTTGTAACCGACCTTGTGTAACCCTAACCTTCTCCAGTGTATATAGGGGCGCGGGGAAGAAGGAGCAGCAGACAGGGATTCAGAGAAGCGGGGAAGAAGGGAAGAAGAAGCAGCGGCTGTGTGTCTGGCCGGGTGCGCCGGCTGGAGGGAGAGGTCGCACGAGGTGGGCACTAGTGGTTGGTGCTATGATGGATGGATGATAGTGTGGGTGATGGATGGCGCGGGTGATGGTGGAGCAGCGAGGTCGCAGAGGCGCGCCGCCACGATGGCCTGGCCGCGGCGGCGGCCGGAGGTGGGAGAAGAAGTGGTGAGGGGAGTGAGGGAGTCCTGGATTAGGGGCTCTCCGGAAAGCCGGACTATATCCTTTGGCCGGACAGTTAGACTATGAAGGTACAAGATTGAAGACTTCGTCTCGTGTCCGGATGGGACTCTACTTGGCATGGAAGGCAAGCTAGGCAATACGGATATGGATGTCTCCTCCTTTGTAACCGACCTTGTGTAACCCTAACCCTCTCCGGTGTCTATATAAACCGAAGGGTTTTAGTCCGTAGGACAACAACCGTAACATACAATCATACCATAGGCTAGCTTCTAGGGTTTAGCCTCTCTGATCTCATGGTAGATCTACTCCTGTACTACCCATATCATCAATATTAATCAAGCAGGACGTAGGGTTTTACCTCCATCAAGAGGGCCCGAACCTGGGTAAAACCTCGTGTCCCCTGCCTCTTGTTACCATCCGGCCTAGACGCCCAGTTCGTGACCCCCTACCCGAGATCTGCCAGTTTTGACACCGACAGGGAGAGAGATGGAGATGCCAGGATCGAAGGGGAATGGAAGCGATCTAGGGATTTTGATCCCCTCCCTGATATGTAAACTTTACACATTAGCCCTCCTCCTTCTCTTCTTTCTTCACAAGAAGGTCCTCCCACTTCTTTAGCTAGCCCCTGGTCACTTCTTTTCATCTCACACAAGTCTCTTCTTCCTTCTCTTCTTTTCTTCACTTTTATCGATAGCCACATAGTACAAATCTTGATGATTATAGTGCCTTTGCGCACTTTTCTGCAAAAGAAACAAGTCACAAGTAAATGATCCCTTTATATGATTTCCGTTCAAATATGCAATAGTTCATAACAATAATTGATGGTCAGATCACAATATATGGTATATTTGTGTGCCAAATTATGAATAGGAAATGTGCTTATCAAGTTCCCCCACACTTAAACTTTTGCTTGTCCTCAAGCAAAGGCATATGACAAGAGCAAGAATGTGAACAGTGAGCTGACTAGAGAATGCCAAGTGAAGTAGATCTCTAAACAGTGCATGCTTTTGACTTAGCTAGTGAAAATTAATGGTTAGGAGTGCTTCAAAGCGGTAGGATACTAGTAGACTTGACCATTTTAAACTTTTGCAATGATAAAAGAACATCAACTAGTTCAAATGATGATTGTGCCAAAGGTTCCTAAAGAGAGCATGATCCCGAGAACAAAAATAACATACACTTGTGATCAGATCACTTATTTACGGAAATAAAGCAATGATAATATTTTATCGATCTCACCAAAGGAACATACCACTGATCTCGAGAACATGGTATACACCCGGCTCGACCAATTATTAGTTTTTTTTGTTTGTCTCCCCAAAGGAACATACCACCGATCCAGAGAACATGCTATACACCTGGTTTGACAATTACAATTTTTATTATTAATTACTGCCCAAGCTAACCCGATTTCACATGCCACCGATCCAAGGAACATGACATGCTACTATAGGTAGTTAGACTTATTTATTCATTATTACTTATCTTAAATGAACAACGCATAAGAACAAACACAGGAATCAGCACTTCTCCATGTCTGGTTCACATGCTACCGATCCAGGGAACATAACATACTAGTCCATAGTGGTAAAGTGATTGCTCTCAATGGGAACACAATAGGCACAAACTCAGCATCTAACACTTAATGATCTAAGTGTATCAAGGTAAAAGTAGAATATGATTAAGTTTACTAGTGCACTAGGGATTTGAGCACTCAAAACTAATAGCTCTCATTAATTTCAGCAAAGCACGCATGGTGTAGATCACTAGTTTGCAAGGCATTCAACAATCAGTTCTCATGTTCACATCAAGCACAATATGTAAAATAGAATTCAGTGGGACATCATTTAAGAAATGGCTCAAGCAACTCAAATAGCAATTGATTTCAGCATGTATCAATGGATGATATATTCAGATTGGGGACATGAAACAGCTCACCGGGTGTTGATCATGTAGAACCCACTTGATCATCTCACATCCTCTTGCATTGCGACTCCTCTCCTTTTGCTTCCTCGTGCATGCTCCAGCTCCTCTCTTCCATATGTGTGCGCCCATTGCTTCTCCTCACCTTCGTGCTCAGGATCCACCAGGGTCCCAAGGACTGTCACCTCGAACCTGGTTAGCATGTAGTGATTCGTGCACAAGCAAGAACCTGAAAGAGCACTCAACGAAAGAGACAATGCAAGTGGTAGGGATAATACCCTCCCAGTCATCAATCGAATATCCAATTACATAAGCATAGCTATAAAGCACATGTTTAGGATGGAAGAAATCAGCAAGGTCAACACTAACATGAGGATGATATTTATCATTAAGCTGAAGACTAGCATGGGAATTATATGTTTCATTAAGCATAGGACTAGCACGAGGAAAGTAACTATGATCATCACAAATGGGAGTAATGCCATTAACAGTGTATATATCATCATATCCAAGCAAATGAGTTTTTAAATCAATTATAAGTGATGGTATCATGTAATGTAAGGTAGTAGCAAAGAAATTATACGGACGCATGTCATCAAGAGGATTGGGTAAACATGACACATCACGCTCATGTATGACAATAGGCCAATGAATCTCAGGTTCTTCATCTTCATCTACAGCAGCTTCTTGTACTTCTTCAAGAGTAGTAGATGATGAGTCTTCAACTTGATCACTTGGGAATTGTAGCTCTTGATCATCTTGTTCCTTGTCTTCTAGTTCATCTTCTTCAATCTGAGGTATGTCTTACTCAAGGCACTTGCTATCTTGGTCATCTAGATGTGACGGTATTGGAACCTCACATGTATCAAGGGGAATCCTAGAATTACTCAGCTCAAGCTGTGAAGAAATAGTACTGCCAGCTTTGATGTTCTTCTCAATCTTCTTTACTTCTTCCACTAGCTCATTCCCACTCTTGACCTTCTTCATTTCCTCTAGTATAACCTTCCTAATAGGATCATCCTCGGCACTCCAAGTGAACTCGAGACTCAAAAGTGTGAGCTTGTCTATGTCATCGAACTCATCTTGTGTGGGCACTTGCACATGAGATTGCACAACAGGTGCTGGAGTTGTTGGTTGACCAAATGGAGGACCATTTAACTCCATTGGACACATCTCCTGGTACTGTGGTATATGAGTAGGATCTGAATGAGACTGTTGTGGTGCATAGTTGTGGCTCTCCTCATTGTACCTAAATCCCTGCATTGGATAACTAGAGGAAAACGATGAGATCTCAGGGTTGTTGCTCCTATATGACATATTCTGGTTTTCAGGCCACCCATGTGAGTAATTGTTTTGGTATGAGCTTGGTTGTGGGGCGAAGCTCATGCCATAACAATCGGGAGCATGAGAGTAACCACGCTGACATTCGGCGGGTGAATGGCCCTAAAATCCATAAATATGGCATGTAGGAGCAACATAAGGATGACCTCTATAATAAGGACCATAAGAGCTAGGCCTATCCTCAAAAACTACTTCTCGCTGCCGAGCTAAATCATATAATCGATGGGAAATCTTACTTATCAGTTCTTGAATACTTTCCTTGATGTTTGTAGTGTTCCTCGCATCTCTGAGACAATCTGAATAATATGCCATAACCGAGTAGATAGCTCTAACCTGCAAAAGGAAAAGAAAACAAAAATATACTAGCTAGAACAGGGGTTAGTGGTTAGAGATATTTCTCAAATATATGGCACAAACTAGAAAAAGAAGAAAAACCTAGTCTATAGCCTAACACAATCGCATGACTCTAGTCCCCGGCAATGGCGCCAAAATGATCAATTGTGAGTACAGTGGGGTTTTACGCCCAAACTGCGAGTGTCGTGTTCCCCACAGGGACTAGGCGAGGACGACTATGCTCGGCTAAATATAGGTAACACAATTTTAAAAGACAGATGGAGAAAATAAAACCTAAACTAAACAAGGTAGTTCCCGAAGATCATCGCCAAAGAAAATGTAAAATAAGCAAAGGGAGATTCAGATTTTCTATACTTCTTTTTGGAAATTTCCATATTACTTGAAGAATTTAATGCTAACACAAGAAAACATACGGCTAGGAAATTAAAAAGACAAGATCATATATATAACTATCTAACATGAACAGAGGGAAGAAACAAGAATTTGAGCTAATACATGGACTACAAAACTGAATATATTTCTACAGAAAAGGGAAGACACTATAACAACACATACATGAACTGGAATTACGTAAATTCAGTGCAAGTGACAAGCATACATGTACCACACAGGTGACAAATATAACATTCACGAACTTATTTTATATAGATGATCAACTAGTCAGATCCCAGAACACATACACTATATTATACAAGTACTAAACAGAGCAAACAACAGTTTGCATGTACTCTTCAAATCTGAACCTTACAAGTCTTAAACATCTCTCAATAGTACAGAAATTTCAGAGAGAGAGAGAGATAAGGCAACAACAGGAGGTTGAGAGAGAAGAAGCAGCAGTAGGGGGAGTTGAGAGGAGGGAGGAGCAGCGGGGCAAAGGAAGATGGAGTAGCAGCAACGACTTGGAGTTTGGAGATGGAGAAGGAGCAGAACAGCAGTGTGGTAGGGGAAAGTAGAAGAGCAGCAGCAGTAGGGATTTAGAGAGGAGGCGAGCTTGGAGAAGGATTAAATAGATGAAACCCACTAGCATGAGTAGGAGTTGTTTGAGCCCTGATGTGCCTACTCATTCATGTTTGTTTGTCATGCCTGCTACTGCTTAGAGTTGAGTCAGGTCTGATTCATCGGGATGAATTGGAACGGTGATGAACATGTCCTACTGTGTGTGAGCTAAGAGTGTGGACACGATTTGGTAAAGGTAGCAGTGAGAGGCCATGTAGGAGTACATGGTGGGTTGTCTCATTGAAACCGTTCTCAGGAACTGAGTTCTGTGTTTGTGATCCATGAACAGCTACTACCACTCATTGGGATCTTTAATTGACCCTCTCGACTTATTAACTGCCCTAGTCCTCTGTCCAGGAGTTGCAACTAGTTTCTGGTGTTTATAGGATATGTGTTGGTAGCCGTGCGTAGCACTGACCCTTGGGGTGGGCTATGATGCGGTAGATACACCGTAGCACGGTGTACCGGGCGCCCGTTTGGTGTCTCGGGAACCTTGCACACATTGTTTGGGGCTGTGAGCGAAACTCCGGCCGGATCTCCTTGCGGATGGAACCCGACTAGGCGATAAACCTGGACTAGAGACTTGTGTGGTTAGTCAGGTCATGGCCGACTCCCTCGCCAGGCTTCCTCTTGAAGGTTGCCGAGATACATGACATGTACATGGTGGTAAGTGGCGAGAGCATGTGTGAAGAAGTACACCCCTGCAGGGTTAACATCATCTATTCCAATAGCCGTGTCTGCGGTAAAGGACTTCTGGGTTGCCTATAACAGTTCATAGACAAGTGAAAGTGGATACTCTAAAATGCGCAAGATAAGCGTGAGTGCTATGGATGGCGTTCTCGTAGGGAGACGGGAGTGGATCCATAGTGGTGTATTGATATGGTGAATATGTGGACTCGTGTGCGCCACCTCAAAAGAGTTGCTTGCAGTCGTAGTTCAGGTTAGCCACTGAGTCAAAGCTGGCTTCCTGCAGTCAAACTCCACCACCCCCCTTTGTTGATACCGATGCATATATAGTTAGTTCTGATGTAAGTCTTGCTGGGTACATTTGTACTCACGTTTTCTTAATTTATGTTTTGCAGAGATACTTCAATTTCGCTAGTAGTTCCACGTGGACTTCGATGTTTAGCTTGTTACCTCAGCTACGATCTTGTGCCCTCGGCAGGGTCTTGTAGATAGTCAGGCTTCTCAACCTTCTTCTTTTGTAGTTGTCTGTACTCAGACAAGTTAAGCTTCCGCATGTGCTTGTTGCTTGTATGCTTTGTATGTTGGGTCATGAGACCATGTTTGTAATACTTGGCTCCTCGGAGCCTAATGAATAAATACTTTGAGTTGTAGAGTTATGTTGTGATGCCATGTTGTATTTACACATATCGAGCATATTGTGTGTACGATTGAAATGCTTGATATGTGTGGGATCCGACAACCTAGTTGTTTATACTTGGTAGCCTCTCTTATGGGGAAATGTAGTCTTGTGCTTCCGTGAGCCATAGTAGTCCGCTACAGCCCGGTTCACCGGAGTCCTGCTAGCCCAGCACTACTGCTGCGGAACACTTGACTGGCCGGCATGTGATACACTTCGTTTCGGTGTCTGTCCCTTCGGGGAAATGTCACGCGGTGACATCCGGAGTCCTGCCTAGCCTGCTACAGCCTGGTTCACCGGAGTCCTATTAGCCCAGTGCTACAGCCCGGATTCGCACGCTGCTAACCGACATGCCCGATGTTGATTCATGTATGCCTGTCCCCGTAAGTTAGTGCCACTTTGGGTTCACGACTAGTCATGTCGGCCCGGGTTCTTTGTCATATGGATGCTAGCGACACTATCATATACGTGAGCCAAAAGGCACAAACGGTCCCGGGCCAGGTAAGGTGGCACCCGTGGGAATACCGTGCGTGAGGCTGCAAAGTCATATGATGTGTTACATGGTAGATCAGTGTGACTTAGGATCGGGGTCGTGACATCTTTGGTCTGTCAGGACCCCGATTCCATGTAACGTCGATCTAGCAGGTAACACCTCATATCACTTTGCGGCATGACGCACGGTATCCCCATAGGTGTCACCTTACCATGGCCTGGGACCGTTTGGGCCTTTTGGCTCACGTATATGATAGTGTCGCTAGCATCTATATGACAGAGAACCTGGGCCGACATGGCTAGTCGTGAACCCAAAGCAGCACAGACCTATGGGGACAGGCATACATGAATCACATCGAGCATGTCGGTCAACAGTGTGTGAATCCGGGTTGTAGCACTGGGCTAACAGGACTCCGGGGAACCCGGGCTGGAGCAGGCTAGGCAGGACTCCGGATGTCACCGCGTGACATTTCCCCGAAGGGACAGACATAGGAACGAAGTGAAACACATGTCGTCCAGTCAAGTGTCCTAAGCAGTAGTGCTAGGCTAGCAGGACTCTGGTGAACCGGGCTGTAGCGGACTACTATGGCTGAAGGAGCACTAGACTACATTTCCCCATAAGAGAGGCTACCAAGGATAAACAACTAGATTGTCGGATCCCACACATACCAAGCATTTCAATCATACACACAATATGCTCGATATGTGTAAATACAACATGGCATCACAACAAAACTCTACAACTCAAGTACTTTATTTAAAGGCTTCGGAGAGCCATACATAACATGTTCATACAGGTAGGGGTCACAAGACCTGACACTCAAGTCATACAAGCATACAAGCACATGTGGAAGCAAATAAGTCTAGGTACAGACACTAGAAAGAAAGAAGGCTTGTCGAAGCCTGTCGATCTACATAGGGTCCTCCATGGCCAGAATCACCACCTGGGTGGCAAGTTACTCATCGACGTCGAGGTCTACGTAAAACCCATCGGAGGGGGAGGTGTTGCCGTCTGAAAACAGTAATTGAAGCAACATGAGTACAAAGGTACTCAACAAGTCTTACAACAGATCCTACTATACATGCTTATTCTCAAGAAGGTGGTGGAGTTATTGCAGCAAGCCAGCTTTGACTCTTGGCTAAGCTATCCTACGAGACACCACTGTAAAATAGTTTTCGCACATGAGTCCACTAATCACCAACACAATACTCCACCAAGGATCCTCCCTCGTCATCCTACGAGAGGGCCATCCTCGGTACTCACACTTATCTTGAGTCTTTTAGTAGTAACCAATAACTTGTCCATGAACTATATAGGCAACCAAGTAGTCCTTTACCATGGACGCGGCTATTCGAATAGATGATGTTAACCCTGCAGGGGTGTACTTCTTCATACACGCTCCCACCACTTATCGTCGTTTACATGACATGTACTCGACAACCTTCAAGCGGAAGCCCAACGAGGGTGTCAGCCACGGCCTATGTAAA
Organism: Triticum dicoccoides; assembly: GCF_002162155.2. Classification (NCBI taxonomy): domain Eukaryota; kingdom Viridiplantae; phylum Streptophyta; class Magnoliopsida; order Poales; family Poaceae; genus Triticum; species Triticum dicoccoides. The sequence goes on from NC_041392.1 coordinate 405,182,235, forward strand.
CACTCAAGTCTCTAGTACAGGTTTATCGCCTATCCAGGTTCCATCCGCAGGGAGTCCAGCCGAGGTTTCCACATACGTCCCCGAACGATGTGAACAGGGTTCCCAAGACACCAAACGGGTGACTCGGTACACCGTTCCACGGTGTATCTACCGCATCATAGCCCACCCCTAGGGTCAGCGCTACGCACGGCCGCCAACACATAACCTACAAACTCCAGAAACTAGTTGCAACTCCTGGACAGAGTACTAGAGTGGTTAAGAAGCCGAGAGGGTCAATTAAGGATCCCAATGCATGGTAGTAACTGATTCTTATATCACACATACAGATGTCAGTTCTTAGGGACGACCTCAATGAAACAACCCACCATGTACTCCTACATGGCCTCTCATCGATAACTTTACCAAAACATGTTCAACACATCCCTCACATTACCGATGTAAACATTTCACTCTAGCCCATCACCCAGATGAACCGGACCTGACACAAATCTAAGCATAGCAGGCATAGCAAGGTAGGAAACACATACATGGCTCAATCAACTCCTACACATGCTAGTGGGTTTCATCTAGTTATTGTGGCAATGACCGGTCATGCAGAGGATAAGGGTTCAACTACCGTAGCACACAGTAGTTTGAAATGTTGTTATCTTAATGCAGTAAATGAGAGCAGATGCGAGAACATGGGATTGTATCGATGTGATCAATGGGGCTGCTTGCCTGATGGAGTAGTAGTAGGGTACTACCCTTCAGTTGGATACTCGGAGATATCCTCGGAGGCAGAACCTACCACGAAAGACACCACAGAACACAATCATCACATGGCAATATGCAACAATATGATGCATGCTATGACATGGCAATATGAGGTGTCCTACCTAATGCAATGTGAAACAAGTTGGTTTGGGTCCATTTGAATCAAAGATCCAAATGGAAGCTTATGTTCCTAAGCATTATAAGTGTATTAGCTTGTTTCACCTAAACAACAAGATTAATGTGTTTTGTCATGCATGAAACCATTACATATGGAAGGATTGAATTTTTTTGATCAAATTTCATATATAAATCTTTGCATTTGGAGTTACAGATTAAAAGTTATGAATTTTTGAAGTTTGTAATATTTTCTGGAATTTCCTGTATAAGAATAATTCCAGTAATTGAGTTATTGCGTCAGGGTGACGTCAGTGGTCAACGGGGCCGGTCCAGGTCAAACCTGACCAGTGGGACCCGCGTGTCAGTAGTTAATTAACTAACTAGTTTTGATTAGTGCTAATCTAAGTTAATTAGTAGGGCGGTCCCACGTGTCATAGACTCAGGGGAAGTCAACCTGGGCCCACACGGGGTCAAACAGGGTCAAACTCATCGGTGTTTAGCCGCCGGCGACGCCAGACCTGGCGGAGTGATGCGGGTTTCATGCTCTGGCGACCAAAATGACGGCGGAGAGCATCTACGCGTAGCTGGGAGCAAGCCGCATCAAGTGGTGGCAGTGGGTGGAGCTGGGGTGGCCGAAAACGTCGCCGGCGATGACCTTGGCGATCGCCGGAGTTCGGGCGAGGCCGGAACCGAGCCTACAGTGCACGGTGAGGCGCGTGGAGTGGTGCTACAGGCTCCTGCGAGTGTGGTGAGTGCGTTGGTCACAAAGGTGTGGCCGGTGGGTGGCCGGAGTCACGTCGGTGACGAGCTCGGCTGCGGCGGGTGCTCGAGTGTGCGTGGTGCAGTGCACACGGTGCAGGAGGAAGTTAATGGAGAGGGGGAGGAGGTAGCTGGGCTCACGACGATCACAACAAGGCAGACGGAGAGGTCGGGGACGAGCTGGTGCTGCGGTGAAGGCGAAGGGGATCTCCGGCGGCCGGAGTTGGGGAAGACGGGGTCAGGGCGACTCCAGAGCGGGCGAGCACTCGGGGCTCGGCCTGCTCGACGTAGTCGGCGACGGCGGAGCTCGTGGACACGGTGGCGCAGCGCGAGGACGACGGGGGGCGTGGCTACGTTGACGGTCCGGCGGCAGGGGCGTCGGCCACGGTGGGAGAGGGCGAGGGAGAGAGGTAGGGGGAGAATGAGTGTGTCCAGGCGGTCGGGGCGACGATGTGAGGCTCGCCCAAGGTCCCACGGGCACGAGCGGTAAGCAGGTGGCGTGGTGGCGAGCTCTCGCGTGCCGGCGTCACCTCCCTTCCTACCTGGCAGGGACGAAGTAGCTAGCTGGCACGGGCCAGCACAGTGCTGGGCCGCCAGGTGGGCCGGCTGGTGGCTTGCCAGGTTAGTTTCCTTTCTCTCTCTTTTTCTGTTTTCTATTTATTTTGTTTTGTGTTTTGAAATAGTAAAAATACTATTTCATTTAGGAAAACCCTAAAAATATTCAGAGGCACATTTGAAAATATCCTCAACAGCCTAAAATTACTTTCAGGATTCTTTGGGCATTTTAAAATATTTATAGGATTTAAATGCCCAAATGCAATTAGTAATGAATTAATCCAATGACCTTATGATGTCCTAGAAAAGTGTGCACCATTTTTGTCAAAGGTTTTAACCCAAAACAAAAAGGGTGGACTTTTTAGAAGGGCATTTCAGGTTCATTGAAAAAGTTTTTAGTAAACCCTAGTTGTTCCAGGGGGTGCTGGGGGTTCTGTCATCCCCATTTCAGTTTTCTGGGAAAATAAACATGATGCAACACTCTAATGCATGAACGAGCTAGGGTGTGACAACTCACCCCCACTCAAAAGAATCTTGTCCCGGGATTTAGGATCCGTTGGGAAGAAGGTGGGATACTCGAGTCGAAGAAGATCCTCCCTTTCCCAAGTGGCTTCTTTTTCAGAGTGGTGTGACCATTGAACCTTGAGAAACTTGATGTTATGGCGTCGAGTGGTACGCTAGGCTTGATCAAGGATACGAACGGGATATTCCCGATATGTGAGATTATCTTGTAGATCAAGCGTTTCGTGGCCCACTCCATGGATAGGATCCGTGAAGCAACGCCTGAGTTGAGAAACGTGGAAGACATCGTGAACTCTAGAAAGATGCGGAGGTAGTTCCAATTGGTAGGAAACTTCTCCTCGTTTGGCAAGAATGCGAAAGGGTCCAATGTAACAAGGAGCCAATTTGCCTTTGATACCGAAACGATGGGTTCCCTTTAACGGAGTAACCCAAAGGTAGGCCTTCTCGCCGACTTCATAAGTCATGAGCTTATGTTTACGGTCATATTGGCTCTTTTGACGAGATTGGGCTGTTTTCAATTTCTCACGAATAACGTGAACCTGTTCTTCTGCTTCCTGAATCATATCCGGGCCAAAGAGTTGTCTTTCCCTGGTTTCTGACCGGTTAAGAGGCGTTCAACATTTCCGTCCATAGAGAACTTTGAAAGGAGCTTTGCCCAAGCTAGCTTGATAACTATTGTTATAAGTGAACTCCGCGAATGGAAGGCATTTCTCCCAATCCATTCCGAATGAGATGACAGAAGCTCGGAGCATATCCTCCAGAATTTGATTTACTTGCTCTACTTGACCACTTGATTGGGGGTGGAAGGCGGTGCTAAAAGAGAGACGAGTTCCCATAGCATTTTGGAAACTTTCCCAAAATCGAGAGGTGAAGAGACTCCCACGGTCTGAGTTAATTTCCAATGGGACACCATGAAGAGACACTATTCGGGAGATGTATAGGTCAGCTAGCTGGCTAGCGGTGATACTCTCACGAACAGGTAGGAAGTGGGCTACTTTGGAAAGACGGTCGATCACGACGAAGATAGCATTATTCCCTCTCTTGGTCCTGGGAAACCCAGTAATGAAATCCATACTGATTTTATCCCATTTCCATTCGGGAATAGCCAAAGGTCGAAGTGTGCCAGCAGGCCGTTGATGCTCTGCTTTAACACGACGACAAATGTCGCAGTTAGCAATGTATTGAGCAATTCCTCTCTTCATCCTAGCCCACCAAAACCTCTGGCGTAGGTCTTGATACATCTTAGTACTATCGGGATGAATGGTGAGAGGGGATTCATCAGCTTCCTTAAGGATCAGTTGTCGAAGTTTTTGTTTCTTGGGAACCACCAGGCGGTTCTCAAAGAAGACAACACCTTGATCATTCACAGAGAAACACGTAGCAGCTCCGCTAGCAATGTTCTGCTTGATCCGAGATATTCCCTTGTCATACCGCTGGGCAGTTATGATCTAATCCATAAGGGTCGGTTTCACCACCAAGGTACATAGGAATCCTTGAGGAACAATGTGAAGGTTAAGCTTACGAAATTCCTCATGGAGAAGTGGTTGACCTTGTTGTAACATCAAGTTGTTACAATAAGATTTACGACTTAGCGCATCAGCCATGACATTGGGTTTACCCGGGGTGTAAGTTATCCCTAAGTCGTAATTCGAGATCAACTTGACCCAACATCTTTGCCTGAGATTCAAATCCGGTTGGGTGAAGATATATTTCAAACGTTGGTGATCCGTGAAGATCTCGCAACGATTACCGAGAAGGTAATGTCACCAAGTTTTAAGTGCATCGACTACAGCTGCAAGCTCTAGATCATGTGTGGGATAGTTTTCCTCATGTGGGTGTAATTGCCATGAAGCATAGGCAATTACCTGACGATCTTGCATGAGTATGCAACCTAGTCCTTGTCGCAAGGCATCGCAATAGATAATAAAGTCCTTGGAGAAATCTGGTGGTACCAGTACGGGAGCATATGTCAGGCGTCTTTTCAGTTCCTGAAAGCTGAACTCGCACTGTGGGGTCCACTCGAACGTTTTATCCTTCTTGAGGAGTTCAGTTAGAGGTTTAGCAACCTTGGAGAAATTCTCGACGAAGCGGCGACAATAATTCGCTAAGCCAAGGAAGCTCCAAACTTGCTTGACCGTCTCAGGTGGAGTCCAATCAAGGACAGCTTGAACTCGCTCGGGATTGACAGCAATACCCTTACCAGATATTACATGGCCTAGATAGGTCACTTCTGGCAACCAAAATTCACACTTGGAAAATTTGGCATAAAGGCAATGCTCTCGAAGTTTCGTCAATACCAGCCTTAGATGTTCGGCATGTTCTTCCTCGATCTTGGAGTAGATGAGTATATCATCGAGGTATACCACGACGAATTTATCCAAATACTCCATGAAGACCGAGTTCATTAACCGAGAGAAGGTGGTTGGGGCATTGGTTAAACCGAAGGACATAACAGTGTACTCCTATTGGCCATAGCGAGTAACAAAGGCCGTATTAGGAATGTCCCCATTTTTTATTTTGATTTGATGATAGCCCAACCTCAAATCCATCTTGGAAAAGACTGAGGATCCAGCGAGCTGGTCATACAGATCGTTGATCCTGGGGAGCGGATACTTGTTCTTGATAGTGACCAAGTTGACAGGTCGGTAATCTACAACCATCTGATCCGTTCCATCCTTATTCTTGATGAAGAGGACAGGGCAAGCCCAAGGAGAAGAACTAGGATGGATGAAACCCTTTTTTCAAGGACTCATCGAGTTGGGTTTTAAGCTCGGCTAGTTCTAAGGGTGCCATCTTATAGGGTCTTCTAGAAATTGGGACGGTCCCTGGAACAAGGTCTATCACGAACTCGACATCCCTGTCAGGTGGAACACCTGGCAGTTCTTCTGGGAAGACATCCGAGAAGTCTCGGACTACCGGAATATCTTCAAGGTCTGGAAGGGGGTTGGCATTTAGGGAGTAAAGCTGGCGCTTGGCCATTCGAGTTAAGACATTGACTGTCTTGCCCGATGGGTGAGTAAGTTGAACAGTTCTAGTAGAGCAATCCATCTTAGCATAATGGGCTGACATCTAGTCCATACCCAAGATGATGTTTATGTCCGAGGACTTGAGAGCTATTAAGGATGCAAGGAAGACAAGTCTATCGACAAGGATTTCATTCCCATGGCTTACTCTAGAAGTTTGCCATTTGGAACCCGGAGTTTGAATTACCACGGAAGTGGGCATGTAACAGAATGTCGTGTTATGCAATCGAGCATAGCTCTCAGATATGAATGAATGAGATGCTCCAGTATCGAAAAGAACAGATGCCGGATGGCAATTAACAAGGAGCGTACCAAGGACGACGTTAGGATCATCATGAGCCTCCTCAGCTGAGACATAGTTGACATGGCCACGTGTAGTGGTGGCTGGCTTGGCGTAGAATGTCTTTCCCGCTGGCTTACCACGGCCAACGGACTTTCCAGACTGGTTGGAGTTGTTGTTCTGGGGACACTCTCGACTGTAGTGACCCGGCTCTCCAAACTTGAAACATGTCACAACATTGGGGCGTGGAGCTGCATTAGCAGCGGGGCCACCATAGGACTTAGGCGGTGCAAACTGCTGGTTGGGGCGAGGTGCCTCAAAGGATGGCCTTGGAATGAACCTGGGTGGCAGCGTTGTGCTTGGAATCCACACCCGGCGCTTCTGAGATCTAGAGCCGGATGAGGAGCCAAAATCATGGGAGTGCTTGCGTGAAGCGTCATAGTCAGTCTGGCTTGTCTCAGCACTGATGGCTTTATTGACCAACTTCTGAAAAGAGGTGCACTCGTGCAGACGAAGATCGCGGCGAAGCTCAGGGCTAAGTCCCTTGCGGAACCTTGCCTGCTTCTTAGCGTCGATGGATACTTCTTTACGAGCATAACATGCCAGATTTCCAAACTCACGACTATAAGCATCCACAGTCAGTCTGCCTTGGGTGAAATTGCAGAACTCTTCCCTCTTACGATCCATGAGACCTTCCGGGATGTGATGCTCACGGAAAGCCTCACTGAATTTAGCCCAAGTAGTGGTTTGGCCGACTGGGCGCATAGCCTCAAAGTTTTCCCACCAAAGGCTAGCAGGGCCTTCAAGGTGATAGGCAGCATAGGTAACCTTATCGGCTTCGGCTACATTGGCGGAACGTAGCTTGTGGGTGATGCTGCGAACCCACTCATCCGCATCGAGGGGCTCGACGGAATGATTAAACTTTGGTGGGTACAACTTGATAAAGTCATTGATTGACACCAAGTCGTTTCGCTGATGACGTGCAGTGTTCTACTCAATTCGCTCCAGCAAGCGGTTAGTCTCATGCTTGTTTCTTTCTGCCTCCAGCATAACTTCGACCAAAGAAGGTAGGTGAGGCAGATTCTCACCCCTATCTGCACTGGCTTCCCCCTGCTCCGGGGCAGCAGGGTTGTTGCGGGTGTTGACCATCCTAGGAAAAACAAGACAATGGTTTAGACAAGGATGGCACAATCTTGGCAAGGAAGTGCAGAATGTAATTGATAACATGGAATGCTGAGATGTTCATTGCACGACATGGTAATATAGAAACTGCCATATATATACCATTGGTCATACACACCGTACATAGTTTAGTACAAGCCCAGGCTAGAGTACAACTACAGTGAAAGATATTACATGTCATCGGAGGCATTCCAAGCTCCTATACATTATTTTTCTACACCTCCGGAGCATGATACACACCAAGTCGTATCCCACGGTCACGCGGGACTGTGGAGAATGCAACTATTACAGTACTAGTGAAACTACTACTAGCTCAGACGGTTCTGTAGTAATCCTCATAAAAGTCACCACCAAACCCTGGAAGCGGAACATGATCATCTGGGAACAGACGGTCCTGTGGAGCTTGCGGACCATAGGGACTCGGATGTGGCCTTGGTCCCACAAACAGTGGCAGACGGGGACCACGAGGAGGGGTGATGCCTCCTACATCACACCACTCCATACAATCTGGCAATCCAGACCGCACAGGGTACAGGTCCCTCAGGTCCATGTATCCTGCCTGCACAACAGGTGCAAAGCGAGTCAAAGTGGCCCAGTGATTAGCACGAGAGTGGAAAAGCTCCATACGCAAGGCCCGATTTTCGCGGTCCTTATCCTCGAGCATCTCGGCAGTGGTGCGGAGTAGTGACTCCTCATGTGTAGACTCATAGTACAAATCCTGATAATACCCCTGTGCTCCAGGGAGTGAGGCTGGCATGTAGCAGAAATCAGTGTTCTGAAGCAAGGCAGTCCTGGCTCGAATGATAGTCATCATTGAGTAGGTTGCATCCTACACAGACATCTCAATAGTGACCCCAAGTCCATTAGAGTAGTTAAGGGGTTCAGTGGCTCCAGGATAAGAGGGATATATCCTGACGGTACAAAGGTACTGGCTCTGGTTGAAGTCTCGGAACTGCTCCTCGACGGTATATTCCGGATACCATCGATAGCCTGTCTCGACCATCACTCGAACCAACATGGCCGTGTGACCGGGTACATCGAGGTACCGGGTCAGACGAACCACTTGGTTCTGAGAACGGGTGGCCATCTGAAAGCGCAGAATAATGCAAAGGAATTAGAATTTTCTAGGAGAAATCGGACAGCATAACGGCTGTAAATGCTCAGAAAAATATTTGCGACATTCACAACAGTTTGAAAAACCACTCAACAACATCATATCAAGGTTCTGGTTCAACTGACAACATACTAAAAGTAGTATAAACTGTATTGAGGCTTGTAACAACAATCCTATAAGCTAGTACGGATTCGTAACACGTGAACCTGATAGAGAGAAGAGAGCCTAGTCCTTAACCCACGTAGAATGAGAAGAGAATGACTCAGATCAGAGGCATAAGGTAAAGGAGTAAAAGAGCCTTACGTTCCCTCCCACAATCAATTCCCTACATATAACTAAAGCATTTCAAGACTCGACATCGACCAGTTTGGCTCAACGAACCTACAGGCAGTCCGGCTCTGATTCCAACGCTATCAGGATCCCGATTCCAAGTCACATCAATCTAGCTGGTAACACCTCATATCACTTTGCGGCCTCACGCATGGTATCCCCACGGGTGTCGCCTTACCATGGCCCCGGACCGTTTGCGCCTTTTGGCTCACGTATATGATAGTGTCGCTAGCATCCATATGACAGAGAACCCGGGCCGACATGGCTAGTCGTGAACCCAAAGCGGCACAGACCTATGGGGACAGGCATACATGAATCACATCGAGCATGTCGGTCAACAGCGTGTGAATCCGGGCTGTAGCACTGGGCTAACAGGACTCCGGGGAACCCAGGCTGTAGCAGGCTAGGCAGGACTCCGGATGTCACCGCGTGACATTTCCCTGAAGGGACAGACATAGGAACGAAGTGAAAGACATGCCAGCCAGTCAAGTGTCCGGAGCAGTAGTGCTGGGCTAGCAAGACTCCGGTGAATCGGGCTGTAGCGGACTACTATGGCTCAAGGAGAACTAGACTACATTTCCGCATAAGAGAGGCTGCCAAGGATAAACAACTAGATTGTCGGATCCCACACATACCAAGCATTTCAATCATACACACAATATGCTCGATATGTGTAAATACAACATGGAATCACAACAAAACTCTACAACTCAAGTACTTTATTTAAAGGCTCCGGAGAGCCATACATAACATATTCATACAGGTAGGGGTCACAAGACCCGACGCTCAAGTCATACAAGCATACGAGCACATGCGGAAGCAAATAAGTCTGGGTACAGACACTAGAAAGAAAGAAGGCTTGTCGAAGCCTGTCTATCTACATAGGGCCCTCCATGGCCAGAATCACCACCTGGGTGGCAAATTACTCATCGACGTCGAGGTCTATGTAAAACCCATCGGAGGGGGCGGTGTTGTCGTCTGAAAATAGTAATTAAAGTAAGATGAGTACAAAGGTACTCAGCAAGTCTTACAACAGATCCTACTATACATGCTTATTCTCAAGAAGGTGGTGTTGTTATTGCAGCAAGCCAGCTTTGACTCTTGGCTAAGCTATCCTACGAGACACCACTGTAAAATAGTTTTCGCATACGAGTCCACTAATCACCAACACAATACTCCACCGGGGATCCTCCCTCGTCATCCTACGAGAGGGCCATCCTCGGTACTCACACTTATCTTGAGTCTTTCAGTAGTAATCATTAACTTGTCTATGAACTGTATAGGCAACCAAGTAGTCCTTTACCGCGGACGCGGCTATTCGAATAGATGATGTTAACCCTGCAGGGGTGTACTTCTTCATACACGCTCTCACCACTTATCGTCGTTTACACGACATGTACTCGGCAACCTTCAAGCGGAAGCCCAACGAGGGTGTTGGCCACGGCGTACCTAAACACTCAAGTCTCTAGTCCAAGTTTATCGCCTATCCAGGATCCATCCGCAGGGAGTCCGGCCGAGGTTTCCACATACGACCCCGAACGATGTGAACATGGTTCTCGAGACACCAAACGCGTGACTCGGTACACCGTGCCATGGTGTATCTACCGCATCATAGCCCACCCCTAGGGTCAGCGCTACGCACGACCGCCAACACATAACCTACAAACACCAGAAACTAGTTGCAACTCCTGGACAGAGTACTAGAGTGGTTAAGAAGCCGAGAGGGTCAATTAAGGATCCCAATGCATGGTAGTAACTGATTCTTAAATCACACATACAGATCTCAGTTCTTAGGGACGGCCTCAATGAAACAACCCACCATGTACTCCTACATGGCCTCTCATTGATACCTTTACCAAAACATGTTCAACACATCCCTCACATTACCGACGTAATCATTTCACTCTAGCCCATCACCCAGATGAACCAGACCTGACACAAATCTAAGCATAGCAGGCATAGCAAGGTAGGAAACACATACATGGCTCAATCAACTCCTACAAATGCTAGTGGGTTTCATCTAGTTACTGTGGCAATGACAGGTCATGTAGAGGATAAGGGTTCAACTACCGTAGCACACAGCATTTTGAAACGTTGTTGTCTCAATGCAATAACTGAGAGCAGAGGCGGGAACATGGGATTGTATCGATATGATCAATGGGGTTGCTTGCCTGATGGAGTAGTAGTAGGGTACTGCCCTTCAGTTGGATACTCGGAGATATCCTCGGAGGCAGAACCTACCATGAAAGACACCACAGAACACAATCATCACATGGCAATATGCAACAATATGATGCATGCTATGACATGGCAATATGAGGTGTCCTACCTAATGCAATGTGAAACAAGTTGGTTTGGGTCCATTTGAATCAAAGATTCAAATGGAAGCTTATGTTCCTAAGCATTATAAGTGTATTAGCTCTTTTCACCTAAATAGCAAGGTTAAAGTGTTTTGTCATGCATGAAACCAATACAGATGGAAAGATTGAATTTCATATATAAATCTTTGCATTTGGAGTTACTGATTAAAAGTTATGAATTTTTGAAGTTTGTAATATTTTCTGGAATTTCATGTATAAGAATAATTCCAATAATTGGGTTATTGTGTCAGCATTGCGTCAGGGTGACGTCAGTGGTCAATGGGGCCGGTCCAGGTCAAACCTGACCAGTGGGACCCGCATGTCAGTAGTTAATTAACTAACTAATTTTGATTAGTGCTAATCTAAGTTAATTAGCAGGGCGGTCCCACGTGTCATAGACTCAGGGGAAGTCAACCTGGGCCCACACGGGGTCAAACAGGGTCAAACTCGCCGGCGTTTAGCCACCGGCGAGGCCAGACACGGCGGAGTGATGCGGGTTTCGTGCTACGGTGACCAAAACGATGTCGAAGAGCATCTACGCGTAGCTGGGAGCAAGCCGCATCGAGTGATGGCACTGGGTGGAGTAGGGGTGGCCGGAAACGTCGCCGGCGATGACCTTGATGGTCGCCAGAGTTCGGGCGAGGTCAAAACCGAGGCTACAGGGCATGGCGAGGCGCGTGGAGTGGTGCTACGAGCTCCTGCGAGTGCGGTGAGTGCGTTGGTCACAAAGGTGTGGCCGGTGGGTGGCCAGAGTCATGTCAGCGACGATCTCGGCGGCGGCGGGTGCTCGGGTGTGCGTGGTGCGATGCACATGGTGCAGGGGGAAGTTAATGGAGATGGGGAGGAGGTAGCTGGGCTCACGGAGATCACAACAAGGCAGACAGAGAGGTCGGGACGAGCTGGTGTTGCGGTGAAGGCGAAGGGGATCTCCGGTGGCTGGAGTTGGGAAAGACGGGGTCGGGGCGACTCCAGAGCGGGCGAGCGCTCGGGGCTCAGCCTGCTCGACGTATTTGACGATGACGGAGCTCGTGGACACGGTGGCGCAGCACGGGGATGACGGAGGGCGCGGCTACGTTGACGGTGCGGCGGCAGGGGCGTCGGCCATGGTGGGAGAGGGCGAGGGACAGAGGCAGGGGGAGAATGAGTGTGTCCAGGCAGTCAGGGCAACGACATGGGGCTCACCCAAGTTCCCACTGGCGCGAGCGGCAAGCAGGTGGCGCGGTGGCGAGCTCTCGCGCGCCGGCGTCACCTCCCTGCCTGCCTGGCGGAGACGAAGCAGCTGGCTGGCACGGGCCAGCATAGTGCTGGGCTGCCAGGTGGGCCGGCTGGTGGCTTGCCAGGTTAGTTTCCTTTCTCTCTCTTTTTCTGTTTTCTATTTATTTTGTTTTGTGTTTTGAAATAGTAAAAATACTATTTCATTTAGGAAAACCATGAAAATATTCAGAGGCACATTTGAAAATATCCTCGACAGCCTAAAATTACTTTCAGGATTATTTGGGCATTTTAAAATATTTATAGGATTTAAATTGCCCAAATGCAATTCGTAATGAGTTAATCCAATGACCTTATGATGTCCTAGAAAAGTGTGCACCATTTTTGTCAAAGGTTTTAACCCAAAACAAAAAGGGTGGAATTTTTAGAAGGGCATTTCAGGTTCATTGAAAAAGTTTTTAGTAAACCCTAGTTGTTCCAGGGGGGTGCTGGGGTTCTGTCATCCCCATTTCAGTTTTCTGGGAAAATAAACATGATACAACACTCTAATGCATGAACTAGCTAGGGTATGACAAGGATAGCAGTAGGGAGAGTTGTAGACGAGCAGCAGCAAGGGCGCGGGGAAGAAGGAGCAGCAGACAGGGATTCAGAGAAGCGGGGAAGAAGGGAAGAAGAAGCAGCGGCTGTGTGTCTGGCCGGGCGCGCGGGCTGGAGGGAGAGGTCGCGCGAGGTGGGCACTGGTGGCTGGCGTTGTGATGTATGGATGATGGTGTGGGTGGTGGATGGCGCGGGTGATAGTGGAGCAGCGAGGTCGCGGAGGCGCGCCGCCACGATGGCCTTGCTGCGACGGCGGCCAGAGGTGGGAGAAGAAGTGGTGAGGGGGAGAGAGATGGAGATGCCAGGCTCGAAGGGGAATGGAAGCGATCTAGGGATTTTGATCCCCTCCCTCATCTGCAAACTTTACACATTATGCCTCCTCCTTCTCTTCTTTCTTCACAAGAAGGTCCTCCCACTTCTTTAGCTAGCCCCTTGGTTACTTCTTTTCATCTCACACAAGTCTCTTCTTCCTTCTCTTCTTTTCTTCACTTTTCTCGATAGCCACATAGTACAAATCTTGATGATTATTGTGCCTTTGCGCACTTTTTTGCAAAAGAAACAAGTCACAAGTAAATGATCCCTTTATATGATTTCCGTTCAAATATGCAATAGTTCATAACAATAATTGATGGTCAGATCACAATATATGGTATACTTGTGTGCCAAATTATGAATAGGAAATGTGCTTATCAGACATACACCGACAAAAAAGAAGCATATTCCATGTAATAAGGGAAAGATAGCAGCATGGTGGTTTATCAAAAATGGTTTGAGGACGAGATTGCAAGATGGAAAGTACGCCGGCCGAGATACATTTTAAGCAAACAACTAAACAAGACCCACATGCAGCAACGTGGGAAGATGGGCAGTGGAGCAAGGCTGGAGGAAGTTGTACCTGAGGGTCATCGGGGTGTTACTAGGAGGGCGTCGGCGGCCGGGAGCTGCCCATACTGCGGCAACGAGCAAGTGGCGAAGGCCCTACCACGCCGGAGCTTGGTCAGAGAGAACGGCGGGTATCGCAGATCGGGACGTGTGCCTGAACGCCGTCGAACGGAGAACACATCCTCCCTTTCCGCCAGCGGATGCGATGCGGACGGATCACTGACCAACGGTGAGAGAGAGAGGCCACCGCCGCCTTGTGTGAGATGGTGTGACGAGAGACAAACCCCGGCAGGCAGGCTCTGTTGTATATAGTGGAGCGGATTTTTCCATTTTCCCCACCGCAATCATTTTATATTCTGTACTACACGCCATTGAGGAGGAATATATAACTTTATTTAATACAAATGCGTCAAGCTGAACTTTGTTCTGTCTAGGCGTGGTACCTAACCCTCCTTCTAGTAAACAACCGCTACACGCGTCAAATTATCACATGGGCTGCCTTTTCGTACAGAAACGAACTCCACCGTGTACCTGCGCGGGTGTGGCCGGGAACGAGACGTCAGTACGTGCATCCTGTGTGCACCTCTTATTTAGGTGCAGGTACGTACGTGGGTGGGTGTGAGAGAGATGGTTTGTGCGAAACCGAGGCAATGTGTCAATGATATCTCAAACAAAAAACGTAACATATGCAATGTGTGTGAAACGGAGTCATGGATATATCATATATAGAGGGAGCGATCCATGAGAAGAGAGTGGAGGGATCTACGGCGTGAGATATCGATAGAATCAAAACAGGGATGAAGTGTGTGGTTGCGCGATCGATAAAGAGTGCCATCAAATTTGTGTTTGCCCACGTCAAAGATACAGGGCGGCTGGCCTACTGGAATTTGAGAGGGCAAAGGTGCAGTTTTTCTCTGTGGCATGGATACCTACCTACAACGTTCGACTATCGGTGGGGGGAGGGGGTAGAGACCTAACTGTAAAGAGGTAGATCGACTAGTATATGTGTGGAGAAGGAGAGAGGCCTAGCTATGTATAGAGGGAGATCGATTGCATCCATGGATATGTGTAGCAGAGGAATAAGGTTGGGAGAAAGACAAAAGTAGAGTGTCTGAGGGTTGGCGGTGGAGTGGCGTCTCACAAATGGTGGGAGAGGCCTGCTAGACAAACGGAGGGTACGAGTGCAATATCAATAAGAGAGGGCGGGGATGTATGTCTATCTATGCACGTGCGTGTGAGAGATGGGTCAGGAGGTATGCAAGGATTATGAGGGGATACGATATGATTGTGGTAAGCATACGTAACTACATAGGAAGATCGACGGTCGTGTGTCCGAGAAAGGGAGAGACATAACTAGTGAGGTAAGTCTATCAGTGCGTGGGGAAAAGAATTATAGTCTACCTAGCTAGCTATATGTAGGGAGATTAGTACGTATACATGCATGCATGTGTTAGAAGCAAATAAGGTCTGGATAGACAGACAGGGGGAAAGGGCTGCGGCTAGGAGGTGGTGCAAGAGGCCTACTATGTCTAGGGGGAGGAGTGTGCGACTATGAGATCGATGAAAAGAGGGGCGTTTGTGTGCACCTGCGTGGAACCATATTGGACATAGGGGGCATGGATGGTGAGAAGAGAAGAGGGGAAGTATGTGTTTGTGGTAGGCACACTTGGCTAGAGAGGTATATCAACCTGTGTGTGCCGGAAAGAAGGAGTCAGGGGGCCTACACACACCGCGGGTGAACGACCTAAAGAGAAATAACGAACGTGCACGATGGGGGGACGCTGAGGGAGAGTGAGAGGGGGCGGGCGTGTGCATGCACGATAGAAAATTAGCGCTAGCTAGCTACAAAGAGAAGAGGATCTCGAAGGTGTTAAAGACGAACATAGATCATAATTCATTATAAAAAAAGTGGATACGGATACTTGAAGAAGATATCATAATGTAGAACATTGATTATAATTTGGGCTAATGTGTGGCTTTTGCAGCTCAGGGCTAAATACTTGTCATAATGTAGGGGGCGGGGCACTATACTTTGTGTGATAAACACGGTGTACGTATGGAACATGGTTTAGATTATGAATATATAGTTAGTACATCAAATGTACTATTATTCGGAATCAACATCAAGTGTATTCAAAAGATTGAATTCGAGTTCATATAGTACACATAGTTCATATCTATCTCTATAGTAATCATGTAGTGTGTTGTTAAGGTAACACACAAATGATGGTTGAAGTTGGCAACAATCATGATTGTAGATTCTTATTGAAATAGAGAAACGAATTCAAATTCAGTTCGAATTGCAGCGGTAGTATAGACATTTGGAATGCACTAAAATGTTGGCATGAGTAGGTTACACGCATTATACAACCAGCGAAAAAATTTAATTGGACATAACATGGATCCATACTCCCTGCTTCCATCTATAGAGGGCCTAATGCATTTTTTAAGACCGCCTTTGACTATTGACAAGATTAATAGTACATGACATGCACAATGTGAAAATTATATCATTGAAAGCTCCTTTCACACACGAATTTAACGGTGTGCTTTGTGTAAGTTGCATGTCATATATTATTGCTCTAATATTTGGTTGGTCAAATTTAGCCTTGAAAAACGCATTAGGCCCTATATAGATGGAAGGAGGGAGTAGCTTTGAATAGCATTTGTATAGTAAAACGGGACAAGACTCTCTCTTTGTGTGGTGTGAATAGTTTTTATTTTTTTCATTTTTTTCGTTGAGGGGAGTGCGAATTGATTTGGTACGTACAAGTACAATATTACACGTTAGGCTTGTCCCTAAAATTCAACCCGCACCTTGTTATATCCCGAAAATTCAGATATCATGCTCCCAAAACTGGCGCCTTCACAACCCGCGCCTTGCTATCCTGAAATTACAACGCGCGCGAAAACTCCCTCCAGCTGCCAAATCCTGACACGCGAAATCCCCCTTCTAACCCTGAGCCGAAAGGGCCGCTAGTTCAAATCGGTGGGGGTACTTTTGTAACACACCCTACATTTTGAACAAGTGCGTCCCTAAGTCATGGTTCCCCCTCCCATCGCCTCCTTTTCGCCATTCGAAATCTGGCCGCCATAACCTCTCCGCTCTGGCCACGAAACCCCACCCTCCTTCGCCCGCCACCTCACCGCTGCCCAGCCGGAGCCTCTTCCCCGACGACGCCGTCCACCACAAGAACTCGATGTCCCTCATCCGCCTCACCGTATGAGGATCCATCGTCCATCCTGCCGTCCCGCCGGTTCAGCCGCCCCGTCCTCCACCTTCAAGGAGCTGCTCCGACGATCGCGTCGTCTATCGCGGCTGCTCCATCCCCATAGCGTCGCCTTAGCCTGCTCCACCGGAACAGCAGTATCCTCACCGACTCCTCGGACGAAGCCAAGGCCTACTCGGCACCACCAAAGAGGTTGTACACTCATCGCATTGCACCTTCTCCTTAACTCGACCTCCCGGCACCGACGGTGCTCCATCCCGCACCCCATGGAGTGGCTACCTCGAAGCCGGTGCCGCGGGCGACATCTCCACTGCTGCTGCTACTCCGGCTGTCGCTCGGTCGCTCGCGCTGCTGCTGCTCCGGCTGTCGCTTGGTCGCTCGCGCTGCTGCTGCTCCGGCTGTCGCTTGGTCTACAGATTCCTCAGATCTTCCTCCACACCTCCGACAGCCACCTCTGCCTCAACTTCTTCAGCGACCAACCCAATGATGCTGAGGTCGACACGGCTACGGCAAAGAGGTTGTACACTAGTTGCATCACTTATTACTCTACATTCATGTCGATCCATTAGGGCTATTGTGGTTCAACAAAAAAACATAGCAATAGGAAATTTTCCTATGGCACTCTACTATTCAATTATTCATGCATTTTGTTGAAAGGAATGGAGCAAAACATCCACCTGGACCTACTTTTCAAAATCCTATGCATGAAAACAAGACCAAGTGCATTAGTGGCAGAATAACATTCTAATTGTACACGCTTTCATATGGTTTCACTTTATTTTGACCATGTTTCTTTGCATTCCTCTGCTCCTCCTTTTCCTGTGAACCAAACACCAAGTTGACAGAAATCATGTGTTCACAAATGCTTTGTTTCCCATGTGCATTCCTATCCTATTCCGGTGTTTTCCTCCTATCCCTGCATTTTAAGAATCATGCAAGCCAAATGAGCCCTTACAAAATTACTTCAGTTACAGGTAGGTGTCGAAGAAAACTTTGTGGTTTGTCCTGCTCCTGCCGCGACGTCGTCCACCTCACCTGAGCTGCTCCATCGACAAAAGCATCCACCAAACCAGACATCGCGACTCATAACCGTCTTTCACAGCCTCAGATCTCCTTCCCTGCCACCGGCACCCACCGCAACAGCATCACCATCATTGACTCAGCAGATGAACCTGAGGATTACACGGGTCCACAAGAGAGGTCGCACTCTTTTGTTTCTGCTTATGTTATGCATTTCTAATATTACCTGCTACTTTATTGTCATGTTCATCTCTTAGACTCCAAGTCAGGTCCAAATTGATTTTCAAACTTGAGTTCTAAATTAGTTGTGGGGCACATATCGAGGCAGCAATGAATAGTATCTCTATCTAATATCTGGTTCACCTAGGGTATACCTATGTTGTTCATCTTGGGTGGGAAACAAATAGTAAAGCAATCATCATCTATTTTTTATTAAATTAAAGCAATCATCAGCCTGCTATCATTATGTTTGGATCCATCCACTGATTGTTACCATTACTCTAGATTTCTGCATGCTCTCCTTACATAATCTCACTATGTTTTTTTATGCATGTTAGATATTGTACACAGTCATGCTGAACATGTAGAGAAAAAGCGAAGAGTTTTGCGCGGCAATACAATGTCATGCAGACATCGCTCCATGATGGGTTCAATGGCAACCCCCCCCTCTCCAGATTGTAATCCAGAGGAAGATATCTGTTCTGAGGCGGATTCAGACACAGCTGACCACTCCTATTTACCCTCCAATGTGTTTGCTCTAACTTGGCATGATGACGTTAGTCATATCATGCATATGTTGCCTTGCAGTGCCTACTTCAACATCATATATGTCATCTGCTTAGTTTAGACATATTTTGTAATGCCACCTGTTTAGTTTCATATCATATATGGGAATGATGCAGTCTCATGTCTTTTAGCCAACCATAATATATGTGAAATGCGCAATGTCATTCTATTTAACCAGGCATCATATATTTGAATGATATCTAGCCCATCCTTTTCTTCATTAAATTTCCATTTGTTGACAATGTTTGTACATTAAACTACTCTTCCTGTGAATCAGCCATTTGAGTGGGTGATGGAAATATCTGGAGTGAAAACAAGGCCTTCAGAGCAGACAGTGCTACCTGTCGAAGCAGATCTCTTGTTGGGTCCCGATAGCTCCTCAGAGATGGATTCAGAGACAGATGACCAGTCCTATTCCCCAACGAGGTGTATGCTCTAACTTGGCATGGTTCTACTGCTCATATGATGCATATGGTGTCTTGCATTGCATAGTTTAGACATCATATACACAATATTCAACACCATGTTCTTAGTTCAGATATCATATATGTTAATGCCCTCCGCTTAGCATATAAATCACATATGTGAATTAAATCATGTGATCCTGGTTACTTAGATAACATGTATGTGAATTACGTCATGCGATCATGTTTAGTTAGTCATCATATCTTTGAATTATGTTATGCTATGCTATCCCGTTTAGATAGACATCATATATGTGAAATTATGTCATGCTATCCATTTTAGATAAACAATATATATGTCAATTATTTAATGCCCTGTTTTTTCCACACTATCTATTGCATCTGTCTCTCATACAATGTCTGTACATTCAATTATGTTTCCTGTTTATCGGCCATTTGAATTGGAGCGGGTGATGTCAGTATTTAGCGGAATAAAAACACGGTCTTCAAATGAAACAGTGCTACCTCTTGGTGGAGATAGCACCCTGATTGTACATGGATGAGAACCAGCCCTACCACACATAACCCAGACTCTCGCAGATTTTACCCCTATTGCGATGGACAGAGAACTAGCTTCACCCAATCTAACCCCAACCCCAGCAGATAGTAACCTAGTTCGTGTTGACACATCACCATCTCAACCACAGAGCTCCCAAACAAGAGCAGTTAGTAAGGTAGCTCCAGAGCCCAAAGCGCCAGTACTACCACGGCGAACCCCAACTCCACCAGTTAGTACACCTATTCCTGTGGAGGAAGCACAACCAGCCATTCATAGTATAGCATCTATCGCATTTGATGTTGTTAAATCCTATGTGCGTATCTTCCCATCATGGAAATATTATACTGAAGATGAAGGAAAATTCCAGTTGTAGGTGTTTGTCCAGGAGTTATGTGTAAGTAATGTTATTCATGGAAATTACTTTGCTTTGTCCCATACATTCTACCTCCATGATGGTTATAATACAACAAATTTTCCCATTTTTCTCTATAGAGAAGGACCGATTTGGAAACTCGGGATGAGGTAACCTGTGCTAATACCTCTGCTATCTTCAAGAATGCTTGGTGGCAATATCGGAATTACCTGAAGAAACGTACTTCACTGGCAAAGAAACTCATGAAATTCCCTTACGTTCTCCTGAGACACATTTACTGGACGATGACTGGGAACGCCTTGTTCTTTACTGGTCCCGGACCAAGAATGTGGTAAGGTCTATGAGCTCATTTTATTTTAAGTACTATATGCTTGCGTCTTACTATACTCTGCTCATGTAGAACAAGTGCTTAAACCTGAAGAACAACTGTTCTAATTTAAGATTCCATTGCTATCGTGCATACTGCTTTGCTCTTGTATCACTATATTTACTCATACAAACTTATTTTTAAATTGAACTATCTAATGGAAACTCCAATGGCACAATAGGTATGTTTACGCATGTTTCTTTAACAGGTTTGCTCTTATAAATAGCTCTGTTGATTTCAATTTCAATTGTGTATACATTTGACTTCTCATATCATGCACATTACTAGCATCATAACAGGGCCAATAGTGTTGTTATACATGTAGACCCGTGGTTCCCATTTGAAATCTTGTTGTGTCGTTTAGTTTCCCACGCTTTGTATTATTTCAGTGCTGCTTTCTCTTGAACTGATATGATTTGAACCGTGTCTCTATTTTGATTTGGAAAGACAATGTAGTGACCATAGGATATAAATATATGTTTGTTTGATGCTTTTATTATGTACTAGTACTTGGCAATAGAAAGACTTGGTAGTTTAATCCTGTCCACCTTACTAATGAACTGGTTCACCGAAATGAGTTTCATATACTAGTACATGCTAAACCTGTTATGTGTCTGCTTGTTTCTCCTTTTAGAATGCTGACAGAATATTGGGGAAGAGTGCCTTATTAAGCAATGGTAAAGAAAGTAATGCAGATAAGGTTCAAGACAGTGAGATATCCTTGTTGGTCTCCAACAAAGCTGATAAAACAACTAAGGAAGACTATCTTGAAGACAGTGAGACAACCCCAAAGTCCTGTCTTGGTTTAGTGTTCGAGTTACTGGCCACTACCGCTTGCACAAGCTATTCAAACTCATTGTCTAAATCAGTTCGGTTTCTTGAGTCTCAACTATAAGCTGAAAGACATCGATCAGCTGTGTTGGGACAAGAAGCGGAAGGACTGCGGAAGTCCCTGGAGCATTCAGATGCATACTTTCTGGTGCAATAGCAAGCGTTGGAGGATTTTAGCGCCAAATAGGACAAAGCTAATAAGCTTGCTAAGCTTATTGCCAGCATGGTGGATACCCAGGATAACGTGTCTTGAGCTCTTCTGAAGTTGTTTCAGTTATGCTCTTGTTTTGCTATCGCGTTTATTTGCACTGGTGGCTAATTTTGATGGCCAGTGTATGTAATATGCTGCTTTGTTCCCTATATTTGCACTGGTGGCGAACTTTGATGCCCAATGGATGTAATATGTGTAATAGCTGTAGTAGGCTAGCGTTAGTTGCTTGCTTATTTATTTCCTTATTGTCTTGTTCAGGTGTTTGCTTGTAGTCACTGCAGTTCTTTTTCCACCTTTTTTAGTGGCCACAATAACCTAGTTTTGGTAACTAGGCCACAATAATCATGGCAACACACGGACTGTTGTAACCATGGGCCTCCTGCAGGCCGTAGGATCCGTGGGCCTTCTACGGGTCGTAGGATCCATGGGCCTTCTACGGGCCATAGGATCCATGGGCCTTTTACGGATCATAGGATCCATGGACTTTCTACGGGCCATATGATCCATGGGCCTTCTACGGGTCGTGGGATCCATTGGTCTTCTATGGGCCGTAGGATCCATGGGCCTTCTACGGGGCGTATAATGATTTTGCCAGACATGGGCCGTACTATTCGCTGACCATAATAGACCGTTAATAGGCCATATTTGATAGCGCTATGAAAATAGCCCAATGGGTTAACTGGCCACAAACGGGCCGAATGTAACCACGGGCTGTATTTGGCCCACAAACGGAACATGCCAGTAACGGATCGTATCTATCTGAATTGTAGAAATGAACCCAAGAATAAAATGGACCCTGAGAAGGCCGAAAGATATCACGGGTTGGAAACGGCTCAATGGTATAATGGGCCGTTAATGGGTATAAAGGGGTATACTATTCATGGCGGGCCAGATTCACCACAGGTCGTTAAAGGGCCAAGAGTTACAAATGGTCTCGTATGGGCCGAAAGACATCATGGGCCATACATAGGCCGGAAGTTACAATGGGCTGGAATCATATTGGAAGGCCCAGATGAAGCTACTGGGCTTAATTCGGATAGGCCATAACGGGTCGTGAGTTAGTGGGCCGTAAATGGGCTATATACGAACATGCCGTTAACAGGCTTTCCGTGGGCCGGCCCGCTACCTTTTGACCAAGTCAAACGGGCCAGCCTTTTCACTGGAATGGGCCTCTGTTGGGCCATGCCACGTGTCGACGTATCATAGGCGCCTCCTGTCCAATGAATGGATGACATCTGTCCCGACGGTGAGCCAACACGTGTTTCCTCCAGCCAATGAGAATTTTACATGTGGAAAATCCTCATTGGTCCGGGCTGTTATCGGGTTATCAAATCCAAAACCGGCCCCGATAGCTTAACAGCATTCTGTTACAGTGGATGCCACGTGTCGGTCCCTTGACGAAAGCACTTCCATGATGCGCAATTTATCGTCATGGAAGTGGACACTTCTGTGATGATAATTTTGGTAATGTCATGGAACACTTCTACGATAGCACAGGTATGACTATCTTGATTCTGTCATAAATTTGTCATGGATGTACATGCATGACAGAAAGCGTGACCTACTATGACAAACATGTATCATCACGGAAGTGTCTTTTTTTGTAGTGGGGGGATGGTGGCGCGCTTTTGGCTTTCTCTAGTCCTAGTAGTCATACTAGGTGGTCTACGCACGTGTAGATTTATTCTTTTTCACGTCTTGTGTTCGCCATACTGCCTCGACTATTGATGAATAGATGGTAAGTTATTCACGGGGAAACCCTTGTTGAGCATGTTGTGTGTGTGTGTGTGTGTGAGAGAGAGAGAGAGTGTGTGTGTGTGTGCATGTGTGATATGTCTTGAGACTGAGGCAATGATAAGAGATTCTTTGTGTCTATGTTTGTGGAGGATAGAGAGATACATGTACATGGGGCTTCATGTTGTGTAACGTGGAGACACATAGACATAATCTGAGAGTGAGTGTGTGAGATACACATGCGGACATGGAGAGAGATGTGTGAGTTAGAGAGATGGAGAATTTTGGTGAGTTAGAGAGTGGGGGTATATACATATCTAGAGTTGTAGAGAATATGCAAGGGTGTGTTTCTTAAAAGAAGGATCCAGATAGCTAGATGGGTGTTTGTGCGTGTCTGTGTGTGTTTGTGCGCGCGTTTGTGTGTGAGAGGGAGTGCGTCTATGTGGAGTATAGAGACCACTAATGATGTAAACCTAGTTTAAGGGAAGGGGGAATGGTGTGACATGTGTGTCAAAGAGAGACAAAGGCATGTGTAGTAGCGGGATAGCATGGGTGCGGGCGGGGAGCAGACTATTTGGAAGAGACATCGAGTCTGTGTGGGAGAGGGGTGTGAGAGAGAGCGGGCGAGAGAGAGAGAGAGAGCTAGCGATGGAGAGAGGGAGAGAGGAAAAGAGGGGGGAGAGAGGGGTCGTTTGTGTCCATAAGTGGCGTATAGATAGGGAGACAATGTTGATGTTGTTTGAAATTGGCCTATGTACGGAGATGCAAGGGAAGCGAGTCATCGTGTGTGTGATAGGGACTTCATGAGAGATCTAGAATAGATGGTGTAGAGAACAACGTGTGAGATTGAGAATGATAATACATTAGGGAGCTATGGAAAGAGTCACGGGATATATGTATACAGGGAAGGAGCTGGGGCGGGTCCGCATGTGGGAGAGATAGAAAGAGGAGAGTGGTGCACAAGGAGACAAAGTGTGCTTGTTTGCAGTGGGGGTGGTATGTGAGGTGAGTGTGCGAGAACCACATAACTAGGGAGATAGACGTTTGGGGGCAACGTTTTGTGTGTATGGGAAAGATACACTCTACATAGTGCGTGTGCTTGGGAAAGAGAGATGCCAGAAGACCTGGAGAGTGCGGGAAGAGATGTGTGCATGCCCGAGATACAAAGTGATAGGAGACCTATATTGGGGTCCGAACTTTAGAAGAGAGGGGGTGTTAATGTGCTCGTGTGTTCCTGTCTGGGGGAGAGAACGACGTGTGTGGGGGTGGGGCGAAGGGGGTGGGGGTGGGGGGTTGGCTTCAGATAATGAGTTAGGTGTCTATATTTGAGGGACTTTAGCGTAATTGAGATATATATGGTCAATAGTGTGTGCACTCATGGTTGATAAATTTGTTTCACAGTTTGGACTATGAGATAATGATACTTTTGAACATGCGTGATATACCTTGATGTACCAGAATTACAAACCTAAGATTGGAATTTTGGAATTCAACTCCATCATTAGCTTTTGTAAATCATTTAAACAGAGGTACATTTTTTAAGCCGGGATTTCGTGATTTCAATTTCATATATCAAACCTAGAGATATACACATGCAGACATGTTCAAACTTTATAATCATCCACTTTATTCATACACATACACATTTTTGCTTTTGCCATCATATTTAGGATAAACACATTTGGAATTTCATTTGAATTGGACCGCACAATGGTATTTTCTTGTACTAGCTCAATGATCCATATTTGAATTGAATGGACAATCTAAGTTTCGAGTTGGAGACATTGATTTTCAAAACTTGCACTTTTTTGCGTGCAAAACAAATAAATTCTCGGCCATGATATCATAGTCGGTCGTACAAGAGCAGAACACTTGTAATTTCAGGCGTCAAAAGCTTTCAAACTTCTCGCTCACATCAAAATATCTCGCGCCCGAAAGTTTAGCCCTGTGATATTCTTTTTTTACCCTTGCCACATGAATGGAAAAGGGCTGCTTTGGTAACTCCATTGTTTTCCCCTCTTTGCCCCCAACATTCTTCCCCAGAGCCCCTCCCCTTCCCCTCCCCGACCCCCCCCCCCAAACCACGGC